>NC_045988.1:28901435-29265521 GCF_010909765.2 Amblyraja radiata
CCATACAAACAAACAAAAAAAAAAAAAAAAAAAAAACAAAAAAACCCACCCAAAAAAACCCACCACCCCACCATTGCACCCTTCTTCACTGTGGCCCTGTGATGTATCGGCTCTGACAAATCGAGGGATCTAACCGGTAACAATACTAAGAGCAGCCCGGGCCGCCGCGCTCCCAGACTCGAATCTGAGCTTGAAAAATCTCATGATGGGCCTGATGTCTCCAGCGGGCCATATTATGGAGACTCCTGCCTTACAAGAACAAAAACAAAAATGTACAGAAGTACAAAAATTGATTACCTTGTTATTGTGGTAAGTATAGATCTATTAAAAAAAATCGAATAACTTTCTAATGTACCGACAAACCTAGTTTCCCAATGATCGTTGATGGGGGAACAGAAAATAATATTTTCAGGACAGAATAACATCGACAGCAAACAATAATATTTCAGGACCCAATAACATCGACAGCAAACAATAACATTAAATAGGGTCTCAAAACCTCCGTTTCTTCCTCGACCGGAGAACCAACCAATCCCCGTCTACAGATACACTCCTCTGCCTAGATGAGATGGTCGTTACCCTTAATAACTTTTCGTTTGACTCCTCCCATTTCCTCCAAATACAAGGCGTAGCTATGGGCACGCACATGGGCCCCAGCTATGCCTGCCTCTTTGTAGGGTACGTCGAACAATCCTTGTTCGAGATGTACCAGGGCCCCATCCCCGACCTCTACCTCCGCTACATCGGCGACTGCATTGGTGCTACCTCCTGCACCCATACAGAACTTACTGACTTCATCCATTTCACCACTAACTTCTATCCGGCACTCAAATACACCTGGACCATTTCCGACACTTCCCTACCATTTCTTGACCACACTATCTCCATCGCAGGTGATAGACTTCTGACCGACATCCACTATAAACTCACTGACTCCCATGGCTATCTAGACTACACTTCTTCCCACCCTGCTTCCTGTAAGGACTCCATCCCCTACTCCCAATTCCTCAGTCTACGTCGCATCTGCTTCCAGGATGAGGTGTTCCACACCAGGGCATCGGAGATGTCCTAATTCTTCAGGGAACGGGGGATCCCCTCCCCTACTATAGATGAGGCTCTCACCACGGTTTCTTGCATACCCCGTAACACTGCTCTCTCTCCCCATCCCCCCACTTGTAACAAGGGCTGAGTCCCCCTAGTCCTCACCGTTCACCCCACTAGTCGTCACATACAACAAATAATCCTTCGTCATTTTGACCACCTCCAACGTAACCCCACCACTCGCCACATCTTCCCATCTCCTCCCCTGTCTGCTTTCCGCAAAGACCGCTCCCTCCGTAACACCCTGGTCAATTCTTCCCTTCCCACCCGTACCACACCCTCCCCGGGCACTTTCCCTTGCAACCGCAAGAAATGCAACACTTGTCACTTTACCTCCCCCATTGACTCCATTCAAGGATCCAAGCAGTCGTTCTAGGTGCGACAGAGGTTAACCTGCACCTCCTCCAACCTTATCTATTGCATCCGCTGCTCTAGATGTCAGCTGATCTACATCGGTGAGATCAAGCGTAGGCTTGGTGATCGCTTGGCCGAACACCTCCGCTCGGTCTGCAATAAACAAACTGATCTCCTGGTGGCTCAGCACATCAACTCCCCCTCCCATTTCGAATCCGACCTTTCTGTCCTGAGCCTCCTCCATGGCCAGAGTGCGGACCACCGGAAATTGGAAAAGCAGTACCTCATATTTCGCTTGGACAGTTTATACCCCAGCGGCATGAACATTGACCTCCAATTTCAGGTAGCCCTCACTGTCTCCTCCCCTTCTCAGCTCTCCCTCAGCCCTCGGGCTCCTCCTCTTCCTTTCTTCTTCCCACCCCCCACCCTACATCGACCTGAAGAAGGGTTTTGGCACGAAATGTTGCCTATTTCCTTCGCTCCATAGATGCTGTCTCACCCGCTGAGTTTCTCCAGCTCTTTTGTCTACCAATAATATTTCCTCACCTTTTTTTGTTATTGGCGAACCTGAAGGAAGACAGGTAGGGTCGTCTACATTGGCAATTAGAGCAATTTATAACAGAACAGTGAGCTATAGGGAGGTTGCACGCAGTTGAGGTCATGACCCATGACCCGTATGGTTGCCACGCAATGCCAACTGGAGTACACGCAATGAACTGCAGGTAAGCATTTACTATGGCTGCCAGCACACAGGCCCTTCTTCTGGCCCAGTATCCGGACTGGTTGCACACTCGCGGACCGTCTATCCCCGCAGCCGGGGGTGGGGGGGGGGGAGGAGGGGTCCGGGGGGAGGTTGGAGGAGGGAGGAGGGGGTCGGGGGGAGGTTGGGGGGGGGGAGGTTGGAAGGGGTCAGGGGGACGTTGGGGGGGTGGGTGAGGAAGAGGTTGGGGTGTCGGTGCAGCGCGGTCAGTGACTCTGGGTGGGCGGAGGGAGCAGACCGTCCACAACTTTGCTGCAGCTGACGTTGCCCAGAGCCGCTGCCCCCCCCAAACCGGCTCCGCTCCACCCAGCCCCGTGTGTGGGCGCTGCCGACCCACAGCCCCTGACAGTGCGGCTCACAGGGGGAGACGGGACGGAGGGCAGCCGTGGCTGGACAGCGCTGACCCCGGGGGGGGGGGAGGGTGGGGGATGTGCCGATGGATGCGCTCTTTCAGCCGCTTACACCTTGGTGCTCGGGTTCAGAGCAAAGATACTAGAGCACTTGTTTCTGAGCGCTCAGTCACCCAAAAAAATAACCCCACAATATTGCAATCAAATTGCTCTGACTTTGAGTTTGTTTTGACACGGCGAAGGCTTATCGAGATGGTGCTGTCTCTCTGGACACGACAATGAATGCGGCTATTAGTCGCGGATTGTAAAAGACGCTACACCATGAGATAAAACCAGTTTAAACATGATACCTTCCCGCTTTCAATGACAGCACCCACAATTATTTACAGCACGAAAAATGATCATTTCGGCGGTTTTTAACAGGAAAGTATGCGTTTCGTGGGTTAATAGTGTATACCGAGGCTGCCATGTCCTCCACATGGATTGAGCTGCTCTGTGCGTCACGCCCTTTGACCTGATGACCTTAGTGCAACCCCCCTATAGATGTCGATGCCATGACAGTATCGAGGCAGCCCATTAAAATGGCGCCAGCAACCACCCATGACGTACGATGCTTTTTTCACCGAGTGGCGTATCTTGCTCCGCTCTATCATCATTGAGCACAACTGGGGCGTGCCAGCGTCAGAGTGCGCGCTGACGTGTCTGGTGGTGCCTGTGACGTTGTGGGGCGGACAGTGTGGTGCTGAGCAAAGATCCTATAACGAGCAAGATAGTCCACTCAACGAAAAAGACGTAGTACGGTCATGGGCAGATTCATGGGTAATTTGAGGCCCCATTTCCGTAACTGGCTTCCGTCCCCGCATCAAAGATCCCACAGGATAATAGTGCGGAGACGGAAGCCGGTTACGGAAACATCCTAAAATAAAAGTTATTTGGTAAAAATCTTCTCCTCATTTTCAGAATTTTAATTTATTAACACAAACTGTTCCCCCGTAACGTTGATTACACTGCGAGTCGGGTCCGGTTATGGAAATGGATGAAAAGAAGGCCCACGTTCCGTTGCGTACCACACGTCAGCCCATTGCAGTTAGCAGCAAAGATTATCTTGCTCCGCTCTAGGATCTTTGGTGCTGAGAGCACAGAGTACGGGCTGACGTCATGGACGTGGAGAGCGGTGCGCGCCAGCGGCTTGGGCGGCGTGGTGATGTGCGTGCTGACATCATAGCCTGTGTCGCCGGGCTGTGCTGCACGTTTTGACGTTACAAGGGTGCGGGGCGGTGCGTGTTGACGTCACTTGTGAGGGCGGGGAGTGCGTGATGGCGTTGTGGCCGGGGCGGTACTGTACGTGCTTACGTCCCGGCTAGGGCGGGGTGTGCGTGCGGCGGTACCGGCGGCCAGGACTTGAGGCGGGCTGGCGGGCAGCGACGACATGCAGCCGCTACGGTGTCGCCAGATCCGCTGAGGACCGAGGCAGCGGACAGAGGTACGGCCTGTGCGCAGCGGCAGCGGCCGTGGCCTGGAGCCGATCACGGACTCCGGCAGCGAGAGAGCCGGTGCCGCGTGAGGGAAGGGCGAGAGCGGGCGGGAGGGGAGCGGCGGCGGTGGCGGACACAGCGGGCGGGGCGGGGGGGAGACACGGCGAGGGCGGGCGAGGGGAAGAGTAGGGTGAAAGGAGAGACACGGCTGGGATGGGGGAGATACCTCTGGGAGCGGGGAGTAGGGCGGGAGCGTGGATGAAGCAGGGAGGGGGGTATGGTGGAGCGGTGAGGGGGTGCCACGCCGGGTGTTACTTGTTGGCGACTATGGCGAGCGTGAGGGGAGGGAACATAGAAAGGGGGCGAGGTGAGGAACAGGATGTGGGGGCGAGGTGAGGAACAGGTTGTGGGGGCGAGGTGAGGGAACTTGGAGGAGGGGACTGGGGCAGGGAAGGGAGTACAGGAGAGGAGTAAAGGGCGGGGGGTGACAGGTGGGGCGGGAGGGAACAAGGCAGGGGGACATGGCGGAGGGGTAAGAGGGCGGTACGGTGGGAGTGAATGTGGGGCACTGCAGGTGTTACTTGGGGTTGTTGGCGAGTGTGAGTTAGTGGTGAGTGAGTGTGACATACACCAAGATGCCTTGGGGTAAGCTACTGGTAAAATTGGGTGAAGCAAGAATAGGGGAATAACCGTCACGTCTGGACCGAGATCTGTTGTCAATTGGTTAACTGGAGGAGCTGAAGATAAAGACGGGCTGAATGTGCTTAGTTGTGGGAAGGGTTGTAATGTATTGAGTATAACCCCGGGCAGGAGGATAGGTGTTGGGGTTAATGATAGTTGTGGATCAGTGGCCAACGATATGAGCATGTCTTGTTTGATGCTTATAGATGCCAGCCTTGGGAAAGGGTTTACACTGTCTGTTGGCTGGTTATGGGTATTGGGCTTGCTGCCTCAAGAGTGTGATCCAAATCTCCATGGCTTTCTACAGGATCTGCCATTCTAGTGTAAAAATGCGATAACTGTATGGTGCAAAAGTGCTGGAATAACTTTGCCAGCCAGGCAGCATCTCTGGAGAACATGGATAGGTGATCTTTCGGGTTAGGACCAGGCCTGGCCCAAAATGTCATCTACCAATGTTCTCCAGAGTTGCAGCCTGACCTGCTATGTTACTCCAGAACTGATTTGTTTGTTTTTTGTCGGCACCTGCGGTTTCTTATATCTAACTGTATGGTGCAACCTTGTTGTTGATAGTCTTTTCATTCTGTAAAGTGTGCAATGGTAGGTCAGCTGCAACCCTGTGTGACATGTGGCAACATTAAATGCATGTTCAGGTTGAGGGTGGTAGTGTGTGTTCTATTATTTCTAATACCAATGAGAAATATTGAATAATCTCAAAACAATGGAAATACGGCCAAGAAACGTAATGACTAGAGATATCCTGCTTCTCTCACTCGAAGGAGGACTGGGGTTGGGAGCTGCAAACAGCAGATATGAGGGGAATGATAAATGTAGCAATGTACATTGACTGCAGTGTGTGCATTGTCGACACAAGGGATGGAATGCAGGATATTTAAATGTGAAAAAGAATTGGGTGAGAGAGATAAGCTTAACAGAGGCAAAGGCGCACTGTACAGAAAGGTTTTAGAAATAATTCACTTTTTTAAAGTATAAAGTTGTTGGAAATAAAACAGTAAGGTCTGGAAATACTTAGATATAATGTTTAATGGAGAGAGAGAGAGAGAGAGAAAGACGATAGAAGAATGAGAACAAAGAGGTAAAGGAGAAGAGCTGGCTTTGTCAGATGCCACTGAACATTTGAAACCTGGAAAGAAAATCTCTTATAAATACTCAGCAGGGCAGACTATGTTATTCTCTATGGAAAGAGAATAACAGAGTTAATGTTACAAATTGATAACATCTTGTCTGGTCAGTTTTGATGCAAACTGTTATTGATGCACATCTGTAATAGTTGAATTCAATGTTGCATCGTAAAATGCCGAGTTAGAAGGTGAAATATTGTTTCTTGTGCTTACATTGGACTGACAGATCAGGCAGGCAATGGGAAGATGATTAAAAATGGCAGGCAGCTGAAAACAGGGTCACTCTTGAGGACTGAATGAAGATGCGGCATTCAGTCATTCAGGCCGCATTTTGTTTTTCCAATACAGTAGACCTCTCATTGAGGACACTTAATTTGAAGTAGTGCAAGTGAATTACTGTCTGACCATGGAGTAGTGTTGCATCTTCTCTGATAGGAAGGAAAGGGGAAAAAAGGGTAGATGTCGTATTATAAATGGTTGCAGAAATTAATGATATTTGAGTCCTTTAGATAGTCAGATGGATATGCAGGGAATGGGGGTATGGATGACTTGCAGGCTGAGGATTAGTTTAACCTGGATTCATGTTCGGCCCTGTGGGCAGAAGGGTCTGTCCCTGTGCTGTACTGTTCTATGCACTATGTACTGAGTCATAGTCAGTTATTCTCGAGTATGTATACCTTTACTCCGAGTTGCATCTTGTGCAGTTGTGTGAGAAGGGGAATGACATTAGTGCGGATGAAAGAGTGGACCGGAGTCACATCGGATGCAATCCCAAAGGAGTGTTGAAACGGAAGAATAAAATGTCTGGTGTAGGAAGAAACTGCAGATGCTAGTTTACACCGAAGATAGACACAAAATGCTGGAGTAACTCAGCGGAACAGGCAACATGTCTGGAGAGAAGAAATGGGTGACGTGTAGAATGGTTAACATTTCCTTATTGTCTGATCTGATTTCACATTTTCACACCACACCCTTCCATGTCTCAAGACTCTCTCTCCCCTGACTCTCAGTCTGAAGAAAGGTCTTGACCCAAAACATCACCAATTTCTTCTCTCCAGAGATGCTGCCTGTCCCGCTGAATTGCTCCAAGAAAATGTGTGGTGTTAGGTTTTTGTTTTGAAGGTTAGAAATTATAGCAGATCTGTTGATCCAGGTGGCTGGTAGAGAGGAAGGTGAAAATCAGTGTGATTGCACAATAGCTAGAGCTGGGAGAAGATATAAGAAGATAAGTTTTCAGTTCCAAAGACAAAGATCAATGTTTCCAGTGGTGAATCGGACAATACCCCAGTTTATACAAGGACCATTCTGCAGCCTGATAAGTGAGGAAGAAGCTTTTTGTGACTCTGGTGGTGTGCTTTCAAGCTACTGTATCTTCTGTGAGGCGAAAGAATGACTGGGGTGGGACAAGTCTGATTGGTTCCTGAGACACCGTGGTTTAGATGAAGTCGATAGTCGTACATCCTCAATTCTCTGCAATTTCATTTGATCTTGGGCAAATCTGTTCCCAAACCAAGCTGTGATGCAAGCTGAAGGATGCGTTCTACCGTGCATCTGTAGAAGTTGGTAAGTGTCATGTTATGCCAAGGTTCTCCAGGAGAAGTAGAGGCATTGGTGTGCAGCCTTGGCCGTTGCTTCAATGTGGTTGGTCCACTACAGATCGCAAGTAATATTTACGCCAAGGAACTTGAAGCTCTCAACCAATTGCTGGAGAAACGAAAGTATAGTACAATGGAAACACTGGTATCATCAGAATAGATGGAACCAAGCTGGAGGTACTGGGAGTGTGGTATGAAATCCTTATGATCTTAGATTATGAGATGTACTTGGATCTCCTTCCTCTGACTTCTTGCCCTCTAGGTATATTTGTCGCTGTCTTTCACTATAGCATTGACTATTTCAATTTTTCCACTGTGGCTACTTATTGTAACCTGGCCCTTTTTGGTTGAGTTCAGGCAAGAAGTTGAAAAGGCAGACATAAAAAGCTGGAGTAACTCAGCGTGACAGGCAGCATCTTTGGAGAGAAGTAATGGGTGATGTTTTGGGACGAGACCCTTCTTCAGGCTGAAAATCACGGGAAAGGAACAGAAGATATCCCTGGCGAAACACCAAAACTTGGCAGAGAACAGCTTCAGTCACAAATCCACATCCCCATCACCCACATCTGGGAGGGGGAACATAGTCTAGGGAGCCACAGAGATGTTGTAATTATGGCCATCTTCGTGAAGTTTGTCTGTATTGTATACTTGCTCCACAACAGCATGCAAGTAGCGATATTAGGTCTCAGTGACGAATAGTGTCAAAGTTGGTCTGAAGACTGAAGGGTAGTTGTTCAGCCTATGACGACCATACTCCAGAACCAGAGTCTCCCAAACCTCTGTGGTAGCAGTACTCAGTACTCAGCATTTTTGCATGTTGCAAGTCATCAAAGGAAATGAATGCATGTGCCTGCACTCATCTTTACTGCCATGCAAGTCCTCCAACAAACTACCTACATCCATTGCAAAGTATTTGCGTACCGCAAGAACGTTCCCCATATTTTGGGAGCCACAAGTCAGACATGATCAAATTCACCACTGACTTTATGGTACCAACATTTGGTTGGTTTGTATAAAGAACATTTGAAGATTGAGACCTTGGAGCTTTTCATGATAGGACCAAGCTCTGACATGAAAAACAATTATCATACAGAAAGAAGAAAAGATTCAAAGGCTCCCTGAAGAGACCCACCATCCTCATTGGCTCCTGGGATTGTCAAACCACGATTGCTCACAGTGGAGGGGAAGCATTCATGATATCATTGAAATTCATGTCTGTGTATTGGGAGCACATAGAGGTCCTGTGTATACCGTAGTGTGGTCCTTTCACCGTACAAATACCCATACATATGACCATTCAGCCACCACCCGTCCCTTCTATTGAAGATTCTGTGGCACCCATGTTTACTCCCTTAAGTATGTCAGGAAGCAAAACTGGATGGAAGTAAGTCATCAACGATCACTGAAGGGCTGCCCTGAGGAGAAAAACATTCCCCCCCACACGTCCAAACGCACCATTTTCTCCCCCCTGTCCTTCACTGATGCTGTCTGAACTGCTGAGTATTCTCAGCATTTTTCAGTTTCTTCATGGTTTGGTATAACACAGTAACAGGAGTTTTGTCTAGTGTTCTTGTTTACATCTGCAGATTTATTGGCTGTGTCTAATCTCAACTCTGCCTTTCTCACCGGGTTAACTACAGCCCTGTCTGGACTGACGGGACACCAGCGCTGCTTCTCCACGCTGGCCATATTTCCCACAAGTCCAGGAAGGGTTGTAAGCTCACCTGGCCGGACAGGCAGAGTTAGCTGGGTTTAGCGCTGTTTCTCTGCGCTGGCCCGTCTGACTGCCGACCAAAGATCCTATAGCGGAGGATCTTTGCTGCTGACCTCTCTGGTACTCGGGAGGGGTTCGGAGACCCGGACGGGATTAATCCTGGCTGCGGATGAAGCGCAGGTCTGTGCCATGTCTCCCTCCTCCAATCACCGCGCTCTATCCTCAGTTCCACCCCCCACCCCCACTCCTCCCTCCTCCAATCATCGCGCTGAATCATGTCCCGCCCCCATTGCCTGCTGACCGACGTCTCTCTCCTCCAATCGGCGCCCTCGATCATCAGTACCACCCCCACTGTCTCACGAAAAGCGGAGATTTCACTGGATTTTAAAATCTGGATTACAAAAACTTGGGGGGGGATGTCCCCCACCTCTCAAAACATGGAGGGGACGCCCCCCCTGGGTTTTCCGCCCCTGAGTGCAGTTGCTTTAAAACTTCTCCAAAAGGCAATTTGTTATATGTTGTGGAATGTGGGAATTCAAATTGGCGTCCTTAGTCCAGAGATTCAGGCTGAGCTGTGAAAAAGTGGGAGGTGTGACTGAGCCCTGTGATGGATGATGTCTGAAGTAGACCATATATCGTGGGAAGTGTGTAGGAATGGGAGATATAAACATGGAAAGCAAAAAGTAGGGTTAGGTTTGGGTTATTATTGTCATGTGTATCAAAGTTCAGTGAGGTGTTTTTTATGCTCACCAATCAAATTACATAATACTATCCATAAAGTCAATCAAGCCAACTCCAATACTATAGGTAGAACAGTTAAAGATACAGGATGCAGAATTTAGTTCTCAGCAATATAATGCAACAGTTCCAGAGACAAAGTCCAATGAGGTAGAGGAGAATTGGGTTATACTTGGTCATATTGAAAGACTGTTCAGAAGCCTGATAAGAAGGAAAGAAGCTATTCCTGAGTCTGTTGGTGCGTACTTTCAGGCTTCTGTATCTTCTGACTGACAGGAGCGGAGAGAAGAAGGAATGGCCCAGTTGGTAAAGATCTTTGATTATGTTGGCTGCTTTCCTGAGACGGCATGGTGTAGAGTCAACAGTGGGAAGTCTGGTCTGTGTGATGGACTGGGCGACACCCACAGCTATCTACAATTTCCTGTGGTCTTGGGCAGAGCAGTTCCCAAATGATGCAACCCGACTGTAGGCTTTCTTTTGTCATCTGTTGGGCTTGGTTTAATAAAGGATTGAATAGGATGGCAATGGAGGATGTGGACCAGGGTGATAGAGTATGTTTGGCAGTACTTGAGGTGCAGAGTGGATGGTTCATTTTTAACCCCAAGAAGGGAAAGGAAACTGAAATTGAGCCTGCATATTTACTGGTAACTTCAATCAGGCATTGGCAGCTTGGGCACAGGCCAACACTGGTGGTTAACATTGCATGTTCTGTCAATACACGTTTTGGAGATGGTTGCGGGCAGCAATGTTGCTAAGCTTCACTTAAAGTTGTGTGAGCGTAATGCAATTTGTATAAAATATGAGAGGTGTTATGTGGGTGAAGTGGTGATTGAGATTATATGGATGATGGAAAGTATTTGATGCCTGCATGTGTTTGGAGGTTGAGGTTCAAGTTCTGCATTAGGGTAAACTCTGACCTGTTCTGCGTAAATCATTGAATTTGTGCTTTGAGTGTTAAGCTCAGCTGCAGCCAGCCTGAAGGTTGGTGTAAGATTCTGCAAATATTGGCTGCAAATGTTGTGCAATTGTTTGGTGTTCAGAGGAAAAATTGTTTTGCTTTTCAACTAACTCGAAGACAATACAGAACTGTATGACCCTCGACCTGTGAGCTACGCAGTTGGAGGATATTGTCTTGAGTGCAAAACTGAATTTTTGCACAGTGACTTAATTGAGAGAAATACAGGTAAAATAGAAAATACTTTGCCTTAAAAGATATTGAATAATTTAAAGTTCTCATTGCCTTCAAGTCCATATTTGGACCTGTACCATTTCCCCACCCCTTAACTACCACTATTAATTATCACCAGTGTTCTTATATCCTTTCTCTGTTCTTTTATATTTATAAAGAGATAGGTGACTCGTATCAATTTTTAGCAGCTGTCAGTGGTCCAATTTATTTTAATTTGCGAGTGCTCGCTGATGTATCCGACAATTGGCAGTGCAAGATTATTATGAATTGAAAGTTGTACTTGTTTGACACGTGATGTGTCCCTCCATTTATTTACAATATCTAACAATAGGTCGATGGCCACTTAATTGAGATAAAGATTGGATAAACAATCTTAACCTAATTGTGTTTTGAATGGGGGTAGTAATTTAATGAAAATTGACCACTTCCTTATTTTAATCATCTTTCGACTGTTTTGGATGTTATCTTTCTTTCCAAGAGTTGTTTGTGTAGTAAAACTGGCTGATCATGAATTGTACAATTGTGTGTTCTGCAAAGAACTTCACTTTTCTCACACTTTTGCTTAGTTTGTAAATAACATGATTCGGGCCTTTCCAGAGAGGAGGAATAACGCATTGGTGCAATAATAAGCTGGAGCCATCATTGAACCTTAATGATTTTGCAGGCTTGATACACTTCCCAAGGGATACAGTGGAACACCTGTTCTTGTGCCATTTTTTCTGTCTATAATAAATAGATAGTACTGGAAATTTGCAGCCGATCAGTGTCTGCCAGCAGAGACAGGTTCTGTCACACACATGGTGTATACTGGTTGAGTATCCAATTGTAACTTGCACTTTCTTTACAAATACTGACTGGCCTATGCATTGTAGCATATCAAATTTTGTGTAGTGGTTGAAAGTTCAGGTTCAGATTTAGTGATTCTTGAACACTTGGATGTAAGCAGTTGACAAACCAGACAGATAATTGTTTTCAATAATTCACTCTCAACAAACACCCTGCATACTACTTACAGACATGGTTGGGTAAACACGCTATCCTGTTAAAATTAGTTTAATACACTTTATTTCTTTTAATGGTTGAGATGTATTCGGGATGACTGTAAATAATAAAATAATCCACAGCAAAACATTTTCCACCGTAACTAAAATGAAAGCATGCCTTGTGCCTTGTTACACGGTTAAAGATGGATTTACATGTTGACCTTTCTGTCCAAGCACTTTGTGATGAAAGAGCAATGTTTGTTTGAAATCTGTATCTGAAATCTCATGGCATTAGTGCAACATGGAGAACATTTCAGTTGTTGCCTCATGTCCTTGATGAACAGTCCGCGTCCTTGATGAACAACAGTTGGAAGAAGCAGTGAGAGTAACAACGGAAAATTGTACTCTGGCTTTAATGCCCATCACTAAGTTTGGTTCGGTAGTCCCAACAATAATCATGTTGGTTTAATTCTAAAATACATAGCTACCAGACAAGGTATGTGGTAAGTGAGCCAATGTGAGGAGTAACCATGCCAGATGCTGTCCTTGTTAGACCATCTGTTGTAATTGTATCTATCCATGATAGCATCAGTGGGAGTGAATACTGCACAATATTTGTTGAGACTGCAGTATCTGCACATTCAGAATACTTCTATCTTGCTTTGTGGCACCTCTGCTGTGCATAAGGCAGACTTGGATTGTATTTAGTAGCTCAAATGGGCATCCATAAGATGTCAATTGTAGTAGAATTGGGCTCCATCGCTGCCATCTAATGGACAACCTAGGGAATCAGTCTTGAGTAACGTGCAGAAGCCATGCTAGGAGCAGCATCAGGTGTGCCTACAAATTCCAACATGCATGAAAAACAGATTTAAGCAATCTCATGTCTGTTAGTCATAATGCTGGCGTAACTCAGCGGGAAAGGCAGCATCTCTGGACAGAAGGCATGGGTGACGTTTCAGTCCTTCTTCAGACTGAAAGTCACGGGAAAGGGAAACGAGAGATATAGATGATGATGTAGTATTGAATTTGTGTATGGTTTGATTTTATGCAAGCGTGGTATGCTTTGCTTGGACAGCACCCAAATTATTTTGACTATAAAGTAAAGTAAAGTAGCCTTTATTGTCATTCAGACCTTGCGGTCTCAGTATATGCGACAACATACCTATTAATGCCATGGCTGATATTTTGCCTTTTTGTCATTTTTGTATGCTAACCACAAATTGCTTGATTCCCTTAATATCTAAAAATCTTTCCATCCCACATAGTCATAATTACACAGCAAAGAAACAGACCTTTCAGCTCACTTTGTCCATACCACCTCTTGGACCTGATTCCATTTACCCACATTAGGTTCATTCCTTCCATGCCTTGGTGATTCAAGCCTTTGTCTAGATGCTGCATAAATTGCTCCAGAACAAGGGGTCACAGTTTAAGATAAGGGGGAAATCTTTTAGGACTGAGATGAGGAAAACATTTTTCACACAAAGAGTGGTGAATCTCTGGAATTCTCTGCCACAGAAGGTAGTTGTGGCCAATTCATTGGCTATATTTAAGAGGGAGTTAGATGTGGCCCTTGTGGCTAAAGGGATCAGGGGTTATGGAGAGAAGACAGGTACAGGATACTAAGTTGGATGATCAACCATGATCATATTGAATGGCGGTGCAGGCTCGAAGGGCCGAATGGCCTACTCCTGCACCTATTTTCTATGTTTCTAAATATCAAATCTAGGGTTATTGAAGGTTTAATCACGAAAAACAAGAGATATTGGCAACTAATCAAGCAAAGGTGTTGGAGCGTACATAAGGAAATTAGGGGAACAGAATCCTAAGTCATTCCATAAGTACTTTAGGAGTAAAAGGGTAGCTGGGTAAGAGTGAGTCTCCTTAGGAACCAACAGATAATCTATTGGATGAGGTCCTAAATTTATACATCTCATCCGTAATTACCAAAGAGAATGACGTTAAGGATACTGGGTTCAGGGAGGGAGACATTAATAGAATCAAACATGTCTCTAATAAGAGGATTCTTGCATCTTTGTTATCCCCTGGTTTAGGTACGAGAAGACTGGAAGATAGCTAATGCTATTTCATTGTTGAGCAGTAGGGATAGGGCAGATGACGAGAGGCCAGTGAACAGTATGTCTGTGGTAGTAAAATTATAGAAGTGGTTAAGAAGGCATGTGGCATATACATAAAATATAACGGTTAGGATGTTATGTTACAATTTTACAAAATAATGATTAGGCTGCACTTGGAGTATGGTGTGCTGTTCTGATCACCAAACTAGGAAGGATGTGATTGTGCTGGAGAGAGTGCTGAGGAGATTCACCAGGATGTTTTCAAGATTCAAAATTTCTATGGGGCAGGATTTTCATATATTTAGAAAGTCAAGTCAGGAGAGTTTATTGTCATGTGTCCCAGATAGGACAATGAAATACTTGCTTGCTGCAGCACAACAGAATATTGTGAGCAAAAATACAGAATAGTTCAGTTCAATATACACATAAATAAACAGATAAAGTGCAATAGGCTGTTACAGTAATAACCTGATGGCTGTGGGAAAGAAACATGTATTTAGAAAATTAGAGACTAGTTATGGGAGTCAGTATGGCTTTAAGTGGGAAAATCCTGTTTCACTAATTTGAAGTTTTTTTGCACATGGGATCTAAAATCAGCTGATTGATAGGAGTCGGAGATTGGTGGAAGGAGGATGTTCCTCAATTGGAAGTCTGTGACCAGTGGTGTGCTGCAGTGATTGCTGCTGGGGTTCTTGCTGTTTGGGATTATGTATTAACAAGTTGGATATGATTAGTACATTTGAAGATGACAAGAAAATTGGTGTTTTGGATAATGTGGAAATCTGTCTAAGGCTACAGCAGGATATAGATCCATTGGAAAGTTGGTGACGGTGCATTTCAGGAAGTCTCACGGGTATGACATCTACACTAAATGGTAGGGCTCTAAGTAATGTTGATGTCTTTGGGGTCAATTCCATAGTTCCCTGAAAGTGACACCAGTGGATTAGGTGGTGAAGAAGGCATATGGCATATTCATAGAATATAAGAGTTGGGCAATAAAGTATCATTCATTCAGAATGTTACGTTCCACTATGAATGGCAGATGGAATGAGGTATTGCATTTTGGTAAGTCAAACTAGGGCAGGAGTTGCATAGTAATGGTGGAGTCCTGGAGAGTGTTGTAGGGCAGAGAGACTGAGGGGTGAGGGCAGGGCTGTGGAGTCGGAGTCGTTGAGTCTGAGTCGGAGCAATTTTGGTGCCGCTGGAGTCAGTCGGTGAAAAAGTCCCGACTCCGACACCGACCTCAACATAAATTTCAGAGACTACGTAAATCGGAAATAATCCCACTTTTTAAACATACTGCACACTTTATTTCCACCCAAGAGAATGTCATTTTAAACATTTTGTATGTACTTTTGTAGCAAACTTAACTATCTATGCATTTATTGCACATGAGAATTTATTTCTGTCATAGTTTAGCCATTTAGCTCATATCTGTGGCTTTAGTTTAATACATTTTGGAATAATGCCTTTATAATTTTTATTTAATTCAATGGAATTTTAATTGTCACAGCATTATTTGTAATATTTTTCTTTTAGCATAATGAATGATGTTTTACTTTCAAGAATAAACAATGAAAACGCCACAATAGCATAGCTACAACCATTATACTCAAAACTTTAAGGACATGGGTTTAAAAGGCAACCTGATGATTCTTGTAGTTGTTATGAAATGCCATCTTGTGTAATGTCATCCTAGCAGATTTAGAATTATTATACTTCGGAGTCGGAGTCGGGTGTTTTGGTTATTGACTCCACAGCCCTGGGTGCAGGTGCACTGTTTGTTCAAAATAGTGAGACAGGAATGATGATGTGGAAGGCATTTGGCATGCTTGATGTTGGTGAGACTACACTTGGAGTATTGTGTGAAGTTCTGGTCTCCCAACTGTGGGAATAATGTCATTAAGCTGAAAAGAGCACAGAAAAGATCTGAATGTTACCAGGATGATTTGAGCTGGATAGCCTAGGACTCTTTTCCCTGGAGCACAGCAAGCTGGGGGGTGATCTTATGGAAGTATACAAAATTGAGAGGCATAGAAAAGGTGATTAAAAAATAAATAAAACCATTTAAATTTATTTTTAGTCTTTTTCCCAAGAGGAGTGCAAAACTAGAAAGCTTAGGTTTAGGGTGAGAGGTGAAAGATTTAAGAGACCTGATGGGCAATTTCTTCACGTGGAGGGTGGCGCATATAAGGAATGAGCTGCCAGAGGAAGCTGTAGAGTTGGTACAATTACCATGTTTAAAAGACGTTTAGACAAGTACATGGATAGGGAACTTGTTGAGAGATATTTTGCAAACACAGGCAAGTGGGATTTTAACTTTATAAAATCTGGTGGACATGGGCGAGTTGCGCCAAAGTGCCTGTTTCCATTATATCTGTGCACCCACTCTGTCTAAATGCAAGGTAGACAAAAATGCTGGAGAAACTCAGCGGGTGAGGCAGCATCTATGGAGCGAAGGAAATAGGCAACTTTTCGGTTCAAAACCCTTCTTCAGACTGAGCGAAGGAAATAGGCAACGTTTCGGGTCGAAACCCTTCTAAGGAAATAGGCAACGTTTCGGGTCGAAACCCTTCTGAAGGAAATGGGCAATGTTTCGGGTTGAAACCCTTCTAAGGAAATAGGCAACGTTTCGGGTCGAAACCCTTCTAAACCCTGTCTAAATGCAAGACTGTTTCAATGTGATCACACATTGTGTAAAAATTCAGTAGTACAGGCCCAGCTGCAGGTCTGGTGGTCTCTCACTGCATTGCCTCTGTTCTTTTATCCTTCCTTGGTAGGACAAGACTTACACAAAGTGTGTCCTCCAGCACTATCTTATTTTGTAAACCAGCATCAGCAGTTTCTTGTATCTCCAGTACTCGTCATCTTATTTATTTTCCTAATTATTTGCGGGGTTTGCAAGTTTTTTGACCGCTATTCAAGAAAATCCAGATCCCTCTAAACATCAGCATCTATCAATGTCACATGATATGAAAAATGTACTGCTTTTGTATGCTATGTGTGACCTTACATGTCTGCACTTTAGATTCCACTTTACATTTACACCTTTACATAATACCTTTTTATATAAAGGCATAAATGTATTCATAGATACATAGAAGATAGGTGCAGGAAGAGGCTATTCGGCCCTTCGAGCCAGAACCGCCATTCATTGTGATCATGGCTGATCGTCCCCAATCAATAACCTGTGCCTGCCTTCTCCCCATATCCCTTGATTCCACTAGCCCCTAGAGCTCTATCTAACTCTCTTAAATCCATCCAGTGACTTGAACTCCACTGCCCTCTGTGGCAGGGAATTCCACAAATTCACAACTCTCTGGGTGAAAACGTTTTTTTCTGGGTGAAAAAGTTTTGCCTTTTACTTGCTCATACACTTAATCTATCTTAACCCCCCAAAACCTCTGCATCCTTCTCACATCCTACTCTACAACCCAACTTTGTATTGCTTGCAAGCTTATATTTGTCCTGATATCATATTTTGAATTATTGATTTAAACAGTTGGGACCCCATCACCTTACTGACCTTAGATTGCCAACATGAAAATAGACATAAGAGACTGCATATGCTGAAAATAAAAGTCAGAGGTAGGTTCCCGACCCAAGATGTTGTCTATCCATTTCTCTGCACAGATGCTGTCTGACCCACTCAATTCCTCCAGCAGTTTTTTTAAACTTGAAAATGACCTGCTTTTTCCCATTAATATTTCTGATGTTTAACAAACCTCAATCCATTTTGTGCATTTCCTCCCAATGTTACATGCTCTAATTCCCTTGTATACCCTTTCTGCAAATCGTATGGCAGGGATTTTGATGCGGCTTTTTCACGGGGCGACTTGACGCAAGATGTAACCAGAGTGAAATGGTCGTGGTCTAGCACGATATCACACGATATAACGGGGGGTAGATAAAGAGTTCCCACGGTACTCGGCATTTCTGTTATTTGTGCGAGTGACTTGTCCGTCTCCTGAGCTTTCACGTTAAATCTTGAATGAACATTGTGAAGTGTTGTTAAATCCTCACGTGGCACAAATGATGTCACTTTTTTTTCACACACTATAAATATCCTCCCTTGGTTGAATTGGCTCATTTGGAGACATGTTTTACTGTGTATGTGGGAGACACAGATGGACTGAGCACAGTACCTCGGTCTTACTGTGTGTGGGAGAGGGGGAGAAAGAGACGTACACTCACAGAGGCAGAGTCTCTCAGCCTGTGTAAGAGGGAGGGAGGGAGAGAGAGAGAGAGAGGCACACACAAGGTGGATGTGAAATCTCACCTGCCTGTTTCAGACACGCGCCGCCAGTAAATGAAGACACCCCCATCTGTCTCCCCCTCCTCTCCCTCGACTCCCCCACCTTTCCCTCCCAACTCCAGTCCCGTCCCGACCCCCTGGGAAACTAAATAGAGCAACAATCAACTGCTGCCTGTGCGCTGATATGACAATAAAGGCTACTTTACTTTACTTTACTTTACTGAGTTAAAGAGTTCCCACGGTAGACTGTAAAACTGGGACCCTGGTTCTGGACTCCCCCAACATCGGGAACATTCTTCCTGCACTTAGCCTGTCCAATCCCGTAGATACTGATTAGACTGGTATCTATTTATTTACTTTATTAATGATTTCAATTAAATATTGGGAACATCAGGCCGCAAACGTTATTTCTTGAGTGTTAGTGCTGGACTTTGACTCGACCTTCCTAGTTAGCCGGCGCCTGAGACTGAGCCAAGCAATGTCCAGACCTGACTTCAACACAAAGTGATGGAGGAACTCAAAGGGTCAGGCTCGTCCAACGCTCTGTGTTTTGCTCGTGATTCCTGCGTCTGCAGTTCCTCGTGTCTACAGACCAGAGTTGCCACTTGACTCCGAGATGACCATCACAGAGCATACGGAAGATAGACACGAAATGCTGGAGTAACACAGCGGGACGGGCAGCATCTCTGGAGAGAAGGAATGTGTGACGTTTCTGTTCGAGACCCTTCTTCAGAGTCTCGTCCCGAAACGTCACCCATTCCTTTTATCCAGATGCTGCCCGTCCAGTATTTTATGTCTGTCTCCAGTATTACTGTGTCTATCATCGGCGCAAACCAACATCTACAGTTCTTTCCGACACATTAGAGGATACCGTCTCGCCATCACTCGGATTACCCGCTTCATTTCCATAACATTGCCACCTCTCTTTACTTTGCTTATTGAAGCCTGATCCTTGTCACACCCAGTGCTCTATCGCCCAGCCTCTCATCTTTCAATCGGGTTCGGCCAGGAAGGAACTGCAGATGCTGGATTAAAACAAAGATAGACACAACATGTAGCTCAGCGGGACAGGCAGCATATCAGAAGGGTCTCG
Organism: Amblyraja radiata; assembly: GCF_010909765.2. NCBI lineage: Eukaryota > Metazoa > Chordata > Chondrichthyes > Rajiformes > Rajidae > Amblyraja > Amblyraja radiata. Next base: position 28,920,944 of record NC_045988.1, read on the forward strand.
ACCCGAAATGTCACCCATTCCTTCTCCCCAGAGATGCTGCCTGTTGCACTGAGTTCCTCCATTTTGTGGCTACCTTGGGTTTATCCAGGATCTCCCCGTTGATGTCCTAACTAGCTTTGGTTTGTTATTATTGTCTCATATCGAGAACCAGCAGATACAGGTTTAGGTTCGGGGGGAATGATTTAATGAGAGCCTAAGGGGTAACTATTTTACGCAAAGGGTGGTGGGTGTATGGAATGAGCTATCCGTTAAGGTAGTTGAGGCAGGTACTGTCGCAATGTTTAAGACACATTAGACTGAAGCATGGATAGGATAGGTTTAGATGGTTATGGGCCAAACGCGGGCAAGTGGGACTAGTGTAGATGGGACATATTGGTCGGTGTGGGCAAGTTGGGTCGAAGGGCCTGTTTCTACGCTGTATGATTCTATGCAGGGAATAAACTTTTGTTTGTGTGCTATACAATCATATCAGATAATGCTATACATGAATATAACCAAGCCACGTACAGTCTGAAGAAGGGCCTCGACCCGAAACGTCACCCGTTCCTTCTCTTTAGAGATGCTGCATGTCCCGTTGAGTTACTCCAGCATTTTGAACCGTCGAGTTACTCCAGCATTCTCTTTAAACCGGCATCTGCTGTTCCCTCCGACACATGCACAAGAACACCAGGTAGAGCGAAGAGGAAAATACCAGAGTTCCGAATATATGTTTTCAGGACAGTTCCAGGGGGAAAAAGTCCAATGTCCGCATTGAGGTAGGTTGGTAGGTCGGGCCAGTGCCCAAACGAATGGAAGGAAGAACCGTTCTGAAGCCGGATAAGAATAGGTGGTCGGCGCGGACTCGGTGGGCCGAAGGGCCTGTTTCCGCGCTATATCTCTAAAATCTGAAGTTAGGTAATGTCTAAAGGAACTGCAGATGCTGGTTAATACGCACAAAAGGACACAAAATGTTGGTGTAACTCAGCTGGTAAGTCAGATCTGGGAAGAAAAACATAAAAAGCTGGAGTAAGTCAGCGGGTCAGGCAGCATCTCTGGAGAAAAAGAATAGGTGGCGATTCGAATCGGAACCCTTCTTCAGACATCTTAATCGGAATTGAGTCTGAAGATGTGTCTCGTCCCGAAACATCAGCTATTTTTCTCCAGAGATGCTGCTTGACTCGCTGAGTTACTCCAGCTCCAGCTCCAGCTTTTTGTGTCTGTCTTCGGTTTAAACCAGCATGTGCAGTTCACTCCTTACACGGGTCTCTGGAGAACATTGATTGGTAGCGTTCCGGACCCTGCTTTGGAAAGGCATCGATCGCTAGTCGGCGAGGACTCCGAGCTGTATCTCTCAAAGAAGTACATGTGAAAAAATTCTCACGGACCATAAAGTCCCTTTTAAAGTCCCTTTTAAAGATTATAGTTATTTTCTTGAATCTCATTAACATAACTCATGAATAAGTTGATGTCCATATGCGGATTCAAATCTTTATTTTTTAAATTCAATCCCACAAAAGACAATTTTTACTCACCTTCTGTCCCCTCTGTCCAGCTTCCGGGTTCACCGTTCGCAGGAGTTCCCACGGTAACCGCAAGAGTTATTACGGATATCGCACGGATATCGCACTGGCCACTACGTTCATATAATGTTGCAATGCTCAACCACAAGTGTACAAGTCATTCTTGGAGAAATTCAAACTTGCTTGAATTTTCTCCCGAGTCACCAAGTTACACGATTACCTGCCGTTAGCGCTACGGTGTTCCACGGTGGTCCACGAATGCCGTACTGTTATCGCACGAGGTTCCCACGATGTTAAACTCTGGTTAACTCTTGCGTCAAGTCGCCCCGTGAAAAAGCCGCTTGAAAGTCCAAATAAACCACATCAACTGATTTGCCTTTAGTTTGGAGTTATTACATCAGAAATCTCTTAAGACTCCCGCACGCGGTGACATTGTTATTTTTAAAATGCCATGTTACCACTTCCTTAACATAAATGCCAGACTACTAGACTATAGTTTCCGTTTCCTTTTAAATAGTGGGTTTATGTTTGCCACCTCATCGCTCTGAGAAACATTCTAAAGTCCATGAAAATTAGGCAACCAGTTCATCCACCATCTTTATTACCACCACCAAGAGACTCTATCTGCCAGCACAAAGTCTTTCTATCATCCACGTGGCACAAGTTAGGTCTTATGGAATATTTGCCGCATCTGGATGAATGCGTTTTAATAGCTCCCAGGATGTCAAGGTCATCTAATCCAAAGTGGCCATCTTGAATAATAAAAACTTGGAGGAACTCACCGCCAACTTCTACCCTGCCCTCAAATTCACCTGGACTGCCCCTTGACACCTCTCCCCTTTTCTTGATCTCTCTGTCTCCATCACAGGACTATCGTCTGAGGTCTACTATACCGACTGACTCTGTTATCTGGACTACACTTCTTCCCACCTGCCTCTTGCAGTCATGCTATCCTCTATTCGCAATTCCTCCTTCTCCACCGCATTTGCTCCCAAGATGAGATATTCCATACATGGACATTATGGAATGTAACACAGAGAAATGTAAGTTGTTTCATTTTGGCAACTAAAACATGGGCAGGGGCTATACAGTGAATGGTGGGGCTCTGAGGAGTGTTGTAGAGCAGAAGGATCTAGGAGCTGGTGCATGGAGTTGACCTTAGTGTTGGAGTCGCAGGGAGATAGGGTGGTCAAAAGGGCTTTTAGCACATTGACCTTCATCAGTCAGAGTATTAACTCTAGAAGTTGGGATGCCATGTTGCAGTTGTATAATTCGTTGGTGAGGCTGTATTTAGTATTGTGTTCAGTTCTGGGCACCATGTTATAGGAAAGATGTCAAGCTGGAAAGGGTACAGAGAAGATTTTACGAGGATGTTGCCAGGATTAGAGGGTCTGAGCTATAGAGAGGTTGAATAGGCTGAGACTATTCCTTGGAGTGCAGGCGGTTGAGGGGTGATCTTATAAAGGTGTATAAAATCATGAGAAGAATAGATGGGGTAGATCCATAAAGTCTCTTGCCCAGAGTTCACCTAGGGACCAGAGGACATAGGTGGTGGAAAAGATTCCCATTGCATTTATAATGGGAAACAAGAAAATGGCAGAACAGTTAAACAAGTACTTTGGTTTTGTCTTCACTAAGGAATACACAAACAATCTCCCAGAAATACTAGAGGACTGAGGATCTAGTGGGAGGGAGGAACTAAAGGGAATCCACATTAGTCAGAAAATGGTGTTAGGTGAACTTTTGGTACTGAAGGCAGATAAATTCCCAGAGCCTGATGGTCTGCATCCCAGAGTACTCAAGGAGGTGGCCCTAGAAATCGTGGATGCATTGCTGATCATTTTTCAATGTTCTCCCGACACTGGATCAGTTCCTGTGGTCTGGAGGGTAGCCAATGTAACTCCACTTTTTAAGAAAAGAGGGAGAGAGAATACTGAATTTTAGACCAGTTATGGGCCTGTCCCACATAGGCTATTTTTTAGGCGACTGCTGGCGACTGTCATAGTCGTAGCAGGTCGCCGAAAAAACGGCGACTGGACCCCTCCTTCGTCATAAAATTTGAAATTGAATCATACTTTAACAACAAAAAAAACTAAGTCGGCTCTGGCGGCAACCTACGTCATCCTGGCGACAACCTACGACAGAACCTATGTCAGGAGAAGTCAAGCTGCGCTCATTGGCGTCAAGCCAACTGTCGCGGAAAAGTTTTGAACATTTCAAAATCCATCTGCAACCAGAAACATGGGCAACTGAGGAGACTACTCACAATCATACAGGTGTCACCCCGGCAACCATGTGGCGACAGCCTAGTCGCCTAAAAAAAACGCCTAAGTTGGACAGAGGCATTAGCTTTACATCGGTAGTAGGGAAGCTGCTGCAGTCGATTATTAAAGATGTTATAGCAGTGCATTTGGAAAGCAGTGACGGGATCGGTCTAAGTCAGCAAGGATTATGAAGGGGAGATCATGATTGACTAATCTTTCGGAATTTTTTGAGGATGTAACAAGTAGAATGGATAAGGGAGAGCCAGTGGATGTGGTATACCTGGACTTTCAAAAAGCCTTTGACAAGGTCCCATACAAGAGATTAGTGTGCAAAATTAGAGCACATGGTATTGGGGGTGGGGTATTAACATGGATAGAGAACTGGTTGGCAGACAGGAGGCAAAGAGTACGAATTAAATGGTCCTTTTCAAAATGGCAGACAGTGACTAGTGGGATGCCACAAGGCTCGGTGCTGGGACCCCAGTTGCATACAATATAAATGATTTAGACGAGAGAATTAAATGTGACATCTCTAAGTTTGCGGATGACACAAAGCTGGATGGCAATGTGCGGTGCGAGGATGATGCTATGAGGCTGCAGGGTGACTTGGATAGTGTGGGTGAGTGGGCAGAAGCATGGCAGATGCAGTACATTGTGGATAAATGTGAGGATATCCACTTTGGTGGCAAGAACAAGAAGGCAGATTATTATCTGAATTGTGTCAGATTAGGAAAAGGGGAGGTGCAACAAGACCTGAGTGTGCTTGCACATCAGTCACTGAAAGCAAGCATGCAGGTACAGCAGGCAGTGAAGAAAGCAATGGCACATTGGCCTTCTTTGCGGGAGGATTTCGGTTTAGGAGCAAGGAGATCCTACTGCAGTTGTACAGGGCCCTGGTGAGACTGCACCTGGAGTATTGTGTGCAATTTTGGTATCCTAATTTGAGGAAGGACTTTATTGCTATTGATGGAGCGCAGCATATGTTCACCAAGTTAATTCCCAGGATGGCGGGACTGACATATGATGAATGAGTCGACTGGGCTTGTCTTCGCTGGAATTTAGAAGGATGGGATGGGATATGATAGAAACATATAAAATTCTGAACTATTTGTGGAATTCCCTGCCACAGAAGGCAATGGAGGCCAAATCACGGGATGGATTTAAGAGAGAGTTAGATAGAGCTCTAGGGGCTAGTGGAATCAAGGGATATGGGGAGAAGGCAGGCACGAGTTATTGATTGGGGACGATCAGCCATGATTGCAATAAAAAAGACACAATACACTATAGGATTCAACATGAACATCCCCCCAGAGCAGAATCAACACTTTCCACTGTGCGGGAAGGCACCAAAATGTCCAGTCTTCCTCCTCCTCCTAGACCACCCGAGGTCGGGGCCTGTTTGAGGCCTCCGCAGCCAGTCTCCGAATGTCCTCCTCCTGCACCTATTTTCTATGTTAATGGATTGGACAGGGTAGATGCAGGAAAATGTTCCCGATGTTGGGGGAGTCCAGAACCAGGGGGTCACAGTTTAAGAATAAGGTATAGGCCAATTAGGACTGAGATGAGGAAAAACCTTTTCACCCAGAGAGTTGTGAATCTGGAATATTCTGCCACAAAAGGCAGTGGAGGCCAATTCACTGGATGTTTTCAAGAGTTAGATTTAGTTCTTGGGGTTAAGGGAAAAAGGGATATGGGGAAAAAGCTGGAACTGGGTACTGATTTTGGATAATCAGCCATGATCATATTGAATGGCCATGCTGGCTCGAAGGGCTGAATGGCCTATGTATTTTCTATGTTTCTATTTAACAGGAATCTGAGGGATAACTTTTTCACAAAGAATGCTGGGCGTATGGAACAAGCTGCCAGAGGAGGTGGTTGAGGGTGGAACTATCCCAATGTGTAAGAAACAGTTAGACAGGTACATGGATAGGACTGGTTTGGAGGGATATGGACCAAATGCGGGGCAGATGGGACTGGCGTAGCTGGGACATGTTGGCCAGTGTGGGCAAGTTGAGCCGAATGGCCTGTTTCCAAGCTGTATCACTCAGACCAACGACATCCGAGAAATCTTCATTCTTCAGTGAATATGGTTCCCCCCCCCCCCTTCTGCAACAGATGGGTCCCTCACACGTGTCTCCTGTGTCCCATAGTTCTATTCTAATATTCCCTCCCCCATACACAACAAGGACAAATTTCCCCCAGTTCTCACCTTTCACCCCACCAGCCTGTGCATCCAACATATCATCCTTCGACGTTTTTGTCACCTCCAACATGATCCCACCACTAATCATATCTTCCCATTCTCACCCCTTTCCGTCTTACGCAGTGACTGCTTCCGCTAAGAATACAGAGATAATTAAAAAAATGTACCACTTTATAATTTAAGAGGCGGAGCTCTATCCCTTCTATCATAGTCTGGGATGGGGGTTTATTCTATACCAGCTGAGGGCTATTCATTTTTTGGGTCTTGCTTTCTTGCTATTTGGTGCAAAGGATTAGTGATTATAGCTTTCACTGCAGTTGGTGCCCAAATCCCAACCCAAGATGTCACCTATTTATGTCCTGCAGAGATGCTGCCTGACACAGTTACTCCAGCACTTTTTTAATTCTAAGTTGCAGATTGGGCCTCAGGAGATATGGGCCAATGATCTCCGTTATTGCCATTGCGAACCGAGGAATCGGTAAACTTATTTTTGTATATAGGACATTTGTAAATTAAATATGTGAATATACCATTGGAGGGCAATGTATTTTGCTACAACTACATTTTGTAAAGTTATGGTTATGTTCTTGCTAGTTATCCTTTTCACGATGCAAACCACAATCTCATTTTAAAGAGCCTATTGGTCTCTGTTTTCCATTTTACTTCTGGAAGTGGTGTGATGACATGGTAGTTCACAGGGACGTGTTGCCCTGTACTTACCATCATTCATTTGAGTATGATCAGTAAGTTGTGCAGGGTCTGGTCACTGAATTTAATATTTTCGTCACTCCAAATCCTTTTGTCACTGACTCCACCCATGTGTCAATCAAATCCACCTATCACTTACCAGGATTTGTCCCATCTAACTGTTCCTTTCTAAGGTTTTGTCCAACCTACCCGCACAGTTTGAAGAAAGCTCCCGACCCGAAACTTCACCTGTCCATGCCCTCCACAGATGCTGCCTGACCTGCTGAGTTCCTCCAGAGTTTTGTTTTTTTGTTTAGTAATTTTAAACTTTGCTATTTTCCAGTGATTAGGAACTGAAACTGACTGTGCCTTCCATAATGTTTGGGACAAAGACCCATCATTTCTTTATTTGCCTCTGTACTCCACAATTTGAGATTTGTAATAGAAAAAAAATCACATGTGGTTAAAGTGCACATTGACAGATTTTAATAAAGGTCAATGTTATACATTTTGGTTTCACCATGTAGAAATTACATAGTCCCCCCATTTCAGGACCTATTAGGAGCAGACAAGGGCATTTGATCCAATTTGAGATACCAGCTACCAAGACAGGTGTGTACAGCAATTCATTCTTCCCCTGCACAATTAAAGCATTGAATAGTCTTCGCCCTCCCATAGTTACTCAACCAGACAACTAAATTTAAGGCATCTCTTTCCAAGAATCCTTTTTTGCTTAAGTCCACCTTCCGCCACCTCCAGTTTAAATTCCATTTGGAATATTTTGGAGGACCAAGAACCAGGGCATCATAATGTCTGGGGCACAGCAATGTCATGTAAATGAGAGTAGTCATGTTTAGTATTTTGTTGCATATCCTTTGCATGCAATGACTGATTGAAGTCTGCGATTCATGGACATCACCAGTTGCTGGGTGTCTTCTCTGCCAGGCCTGTATTGCAGCCATCTTTAGCTTATGCTTGTTTTGGGAGCTAGCCCCCTGCAATTTTCTCTTCAGCATATAAAAGGCATGCTCAATTGGGTTCAGATCAGGTGATTGACGTGGCCATTCAAGAATTGACAAATTTTTAACTTTGGAAAAACTTCTTTGATGCTTGAGCAGTAAGTTTGGGATGATGTGGAATGATCTGCTGGCCAATGTATTTTTTGAGGCATTTATTTGAACGAGCAGATAGGATGTGTCTATACACTTCAGAATTCATTATGCCACTACCATCAACAATTGTTTCATCAATGAAGATAAGCGAGCCAGTACCTTCAGCAGCCATACATGCCCAGGCCACAACACCGTGTTTCACAGATGAGGTGGTGTGCTTTGGATCTTGGGCATTTCCTTCTCTCCTCCATACTTTGCTCTTGCCATCACTCTGATATAAGTTAATCTTTGTCTCATCTCTCCACAAGATCTTTTTCCAGGACTGTGGGTGCTCTTTTAAGTACTTCTTGGCAAACTGTAATCTGGCCATCCTATTTTTGCAGCTAACCAGTGGTTTGCATCTTGCAGTATAGCCTCTGTATTTCTGTTCATGAAGTCTTCTGCGGATAGTGATCATTGACAAATCCACACCTGACTCCTGAAGAGTGTTTCTGATCTGTCAGACAGGTGATTGGGGATTTTACTTTTTAATAGAGAGAATTCTGTCATCGGCTGTGGAGTTCTTCTTTGGCCTGCCAGTCCCTTTGCAATTAGTAAGCTCACCAGTGCTTTCTTTCTTCTTAGTGATGTTCCAAACCGTTGATTTTGGTAAGCCTATGGTTTGGCTGATGTCTCTAATAGTTTTATTCTTGGTTCTCAGTCACATAATGGTTTCTTTGACTTTTATTGGCACAACTGTGGTACACGTGTTGATAAACAGCAATAAAAGTTTCCCAAGGTGATAGAAAGACTGGAAGAAAGACTAGGTGCTGAGAGCTTTCTTATACCTGCATTAAGGAGGCAATTAAACACACCTGAGCAATTACAAACACCTGTGAAGCCATGTGTCCCAAACATTATGGTGCCTTGAAATGGGGGGGGGGGGGGGGGGGGGGGGGGACTATGTATAAACACAGCTGTAATTTCTACATGGCGAAACCAAAATGTATAAAAATGACCTTTAATAAAATCTGACAATGTGCATTTTAACCACGTGATTTTTTTCCTATTACAAATCTAAAATTGTGGAGTAAATAAATGGGTCTTTTTCCCAAACATTGCGGAGGGCACTGTATAACTAGTGTAGAAGCTCAGTGCCAAATTAATGATGGGCTGGTTTTTTAATAGGACTGAATCTTGTTTGAGTTGTTTAAATATTCATGGCTGCGTGATGGGGGGTGGGATGATAGAGGATTTACATGCTTCCAGTTCAGAGTAGGCGTAGTGTGACTCAATGAAGGTTGCTTTAGACACTTGTTCCCACGCATCTCTTGATGTGTTAATTTGACATTTTCTACTGAGGAAAGCAAACGTGAACATTTTCATTGAGGCGATGCATTGCATCAAGACTACCTGGATAACACCTCTGAAAGCTTACTCATGTTCTCGTCTGCAGGGGTAACTACAGCAAGTGTACTGGAATACCAGTACTGGAACACCAGCACTTTCAAGTCACCTTTGTAGTTGCACACAGTCCTTCATCAAAAATGATGTACTTTCACTGTTCTGGGAAAATTCTGGAACCTCTTACCTAATAATAACAAGGAAGTAACGTCACAAATTACAGGTGTTCAAGAGTCACCTTGTCAATGGCAATTAGGGAAAAACTGTCGACGCTACATTAACCATAAGGTCATAGGATCTTTGGTCGGGACTGTCTGAATAATTTAACAAAGGCTTTAGCTTGGTTACATTGACATCCTTGGTTCCCAGGTTAGAGGTACAGCTCAGGTGCTGCTTGGCTTAGCAAAATCAACACATATCAACAGCTGTGTTTGGGATTGAGGTTGTCGTCAAAATTACCTGGTGTGCACAGGGTGGATTTGTTCTGCACGCAAATGCCTAAAAAAAATGGTCCTTTGCTTTTCACTTCGTATAACAAATCTTGCTCCAGCTTTAGTTGCAGCCTTTTTTTCCTGTGATTACTTGTTAATTCTGTTATTTTTAGCACAGACAAGTTACTAAAGGTAATATTTCCGACATCCTTATTTCATACCAAAAAAGGACGGTATAATTTGGTGAACTTCAAATCAAGGCTCAGTTTAGGATTTTAAGCCCGAGCCCTTAAATGCCCTGCGTTGATCAACAATTATGTTGCGGGGAGTTAGCGGGTGAGGAAAAAGAGGGATCCAGGTAGGCAAGTGAAAATAATGCTTCAGTATATTTTGAAAGGTGATAATTTCTAAAACATTGCTGAGCGGTTTCTCCAATGTTTCATAAATGACAAATTTTCGACTTTGTTTGATATGAGAGATACAGATTGTTGGTCTGCACTAATGAAAATAAAGAGTAGAATTTAGCCAAAGGTTTTGTAGAATGTTTTACAGCGCAGGAACAGAAGTTGCTGAGCAAGGTGAAACTAAGCAAAGTGATGTAAGTTGTATGAGTCTCAGAGGAGAATTCCAAAGGGAAGGGAAATGTAGATACAGCATAAATGACCTTAATCTATCAGAACAGAGGAAAAAACAAAGCATTATTAAGTTGGGGGGCTTGAGAAGATTCTGAAGTTGGCATAGGGTAGGTTATGGCAAGATTTGAAGTTGAGGATCAGAAGTTCAACCTCGCAGGACGGCACGCTGGCACAGCGGTAGAGTTGCTGCCTTACAGCGCCGGAGATCTGGTTTTGATCCTGACTACGGGTGCTGTCTGTATGGAGTTTATACGCTCTCCCTGTGACCTGCATGGGTTTTCTGTGAGAGCTCTAACTAGCATTCCAGAAAAATACAATCCAAGTCTGTCAAATCTATCCTTGTAGCTAATACCCTTTAATGCAGGCAGGTAAACCTCTTCTGCTTCCTCTCCAAATCTTCCTCTGGGCGCTCCGGTTTTCTCCACACTCCAAGCAAGTCAATACTACCACTGGGTTATTTGTGAAGGAAGATTTGTACATTATAGGTTGTAGGCTGTACATTGTAGGCTCATAGGCTTGGTAAAATTGTCCCTAATGTGTGCAATATTAGCGTGCGGGGATCGCTGGTTGGCGCAGACTCGATGGGCCAAAGGGTCTGTTTCCATGCTGTGTCTCTAAGCAAAACTAAAATAAACTAAATTCTGAAGATTTGAAGGTCTGAACAAGGGTCTCGGCCCGAAACGTCTCCCATTCCTTCTCTCCAGAGATGCCGTCTGTCCCGCTGAGTTACTCCTGCATTTTGTGTCTACCTAACTAAATCCAACTCAGAAATATCTAAATAAGTTGTATACTGATTATTCCACCTAGGCTTGAATGTGGCTTTGAATTGAACAGGATGTTGAGGTCATGAGGTGGTAAATTCATTGAGCAAGCAGCTGGAAGTGGTGTTGTAACTAGTACCCACAGTTTCTAGTTGTTTCGGATTTGTAATTGTTGAACCAGAGAAACCAAGGACACATCTTAGAAATTAATGACATAATTTGTGGTCAGAATTGAGGTTGGAGTGAAAGTGTAAAGCTTGGATTTGAAGTGAGTGTTGTCTTCAATTGCAATGAATGATCTGGGGGATTATTAGGGATGAAGGTTAGAACCTTGAGGCAAATTCATAATTTTTCTCAAAAGTGAAATCATAAAATGTTCTTTAGCCACGTACTGCAGTTACCAAGACTAGCGAGTTTATGTTTACACAGTGACGGTGAGCAATAGTTTTGTTTTGTCTCAGTCTTATGGTTGCCAAATCTTTATTTGGACTCAGCATTTGATGCCTCCTTGAACTTGGTTTTGAGATTATGGAATGCAAGGTAGGCTAGAAGATGTTTGAGAAAATTGCTTTAAATGTGGGGAGGTGCAAGGATGGAGATCCGTCTGTGATGAAAGTCTGCTGAGAATGGGGCTTTGATGACACAATCTGTTTTAATGCTTACATTAGAAATATTGAGTTCAACCTAATCCAGATTGCACAATTTATTATTTTTCTTATTCATGGTGGGGATTTAGAAGGGCATAGGCATAATTGTGATAAGGGTCTCTCAATTAGAGGATAGAAAGAAAGTACAGTGGAGTAATGGGTGATGGAGCCGAACCCATCATCACACACAACAATTCGTGTTCTTGCGGGGCAATGACCTCTCGGACCAGGTCTTGAGCTGAAGAGGGTGATTATTGATTGGATAGTGCTTTTCAACTGCAGCCCCCTCTTGAATTTTCTATGATTTATGTTTATTTCTAACTACAGTAAAACTCTGATCTGCTATCTAATTATTTAAACTGCTAGTCGGTCGCCATCTGGCTAACAGTGATGCATCCTGTACTTTAGAATCACCAGGGTCCTGTTTCTAGTGCACCCGTAAATGCAATGGGATTGTTTTTCCAGCGCTGCCTTTAAACTTAGCCAGCTCTTTATCCCATGCTCCTTTTGAGCATGCTGGGGCAGGTTGCATTAAAACTGTGTTGGGATATTAATAGAAATATCATCCATTAGTCAGGAAAATCTATTCAACCAGCCCCACCAAAATAGGGAGTGTGCCAAATGAATGAAGATTTACGGTGTGTGCCACTGAAGTATTAGCAGCCTACCTGCTTAGAGGTTAGGAAAGGGTGTGTGTGAAATATCCACTTCTCATCACAAGGATATACTATTGTTAAACCCGTGGACAATGCTGCTGTATTATCAGCATTTGATCAAAGCAAGCAGCTCTTCTGTGATCCCACCATCCTTTGGCTAAATAGAAACTTACTTAACTATATCGGGCTCGAGCTTACCTCTGCTTTGCCATTTAATGAAATTGAGTCATAGAGTGATAGTGTGGAAACGGGCCCTTCGGCCCAACCTGCCCACACTGGCCAACATGTTCCAGCTACAATGGTCCCACCTGCCTGTGCCTGGTCCAGATCCCTCCAAACCTGTCCTACATATACCTGTCCAACTGTTTCTTAAATGTTGGGATAGTCTCAGCCTCAAGTAGGCAGCCGTCTGGCAGGTTGTTCCATACACCCACCATCATTTGTGTGAAAAAGTTACCCCTGAGGCCTATTAAATCTTTTCCCCTTCACCTTGAACCTATGTCCTCTGGTCCTCGATTCCCCTACTCTGGGCAAGAGACTCTGTGCACCAGATCTATTCCACTCATGATTTTATACACCTCTATACTATAAGATCATCCCTCATTCTCCTGCGCTCCAAGGAATAGAGACCCAGCCTACTCATCCTCTACCTTTAGCACCCTCTAGTCCTGGCACCATCCTCGTAAACCTTCTCTGAACCCTTTCAAGCTTGATAATATCTTTCCTTTAGCATAGTGCCCAGACCTGAACACAATATTCTAAAGTGGTCTCACCAACATCTTATACAACTGCAACATGATCTCCCAACTTCTATGTGTAGGAAAGAACTGCAGATGCTGGTTTAAATCGAAGGTAGACACAAAATGCTGGAGTAACTCAGCGGGACGGGCAGCATCTCTGGAGAGAAGGAATGGGTGATGTTGTGACTATTTCAGAAGGGTCTTGACCCAAAACGTCACCCTTTCTCCCCAGAGATGCTGCCTGTCATACTGAGTTACTCCAGCATTTTGTGTCTGCTTCCCAACTTCTATACTCAATACCCTGACTCATGAAGGCCAATGTGTTAAAAACATTTTTGACCCATGTACCTGCAGTCCTAGGTAACTCTGCTCTAGAGCCTACCGTTCACTGTGTAGGCCCTGCCCTTGTTAGATGTCCCAAAATGCATCCTCACACTTCTCTGTATTAAATTCCATCAACCATTAATCAGCCCTCCTGGCCAATCTATCCAGATGCTGTTGCAATCATTCACAACCGTCTTCACTATCTGAAGTCAAGGCTAATCATTCTGCTTGCGCGCACACACCTGCTTGCGCGCGCACACACACCTGCTTGCGCACACCCACACCTGAGTTACTCCAGCGTTTTGATTTAAGGATAGTATTTCCCTCGTCTTTACCCCACCAGTCTCCATATCCAATGCATCATCCTCCAGCATTTCCGTCATCTCCAATGTGATCCCTTTCTGTCTTCTGCAGAGACCGCTCTCTCGGCAACTCCTTGGTTTACTTAACTCTTCCCACCCAACCTTCCCCTCCCAAGGTACTTTCACCAGCTACCACAAGAGATGTAACACCTGACCCTATATCTTCTCGCTCGCCTCCATCCATGGACCCCAGTAGTCCATCCAGGTGAGACAGATGTTCACGTGCACATGAAAATGCTTTAAAATATATAAAAGACTAGACTAAGTGGGACCCGTTGGGTCCCAGCATCACACGGGAAGGCTGGTCCCCCAACGCAATATTCCACCTCTCCACCAATTCCAATATTGCTGGCCAGTGGGGGGGGGGGGGGGGGGGGGGGGGGGGGGGGTTTCTGGAGCGCTAGTATGTGTATTGTGGGTCAAAGGGACTGGCTTCCAGAGGGCTAGTATGGACATTGTGGGCTGAATGGATTCTTGGGCTGGCAGCTCAGTCACTCTGGCCGGGCAGCTCAGTCACTCTGGCCGGGCAGCTCAGTCACTCAGGCTGTTGTGCACTGAAGGAACTGGTTTCCAATGGGCTAGTATGGACATTGTGGACTGAATGGATTTTTGGACTTGCAGTTCACTAAGTCATGGGTGGTGGGCTGGCACTTCAGTCACTTACAGCTGGTGGGCTGGCATTTCACTTACTCATGGCTGGTGGGCTGGCAGCCCAGTCACTCACAGCTGGTGGTGGTAGTTCACTCAGTCACCCCTCTTCCCTTCTCCCCCCCCCCCCAATCTGCTCCATGCCATTCCCCTCCCCCACACGTATTCAGTCCATCTCCCCTCAATCTCCCCCCCATGCACTCTTAGTGGCTCTCCACACACACACACACTCACACTCACGCAGACACTCACGCAGACACACACTCAGACACACATACAGACACTCATACACAGACACAGTTAAACACACACACATACACACACACACATACACAGACACTCACACATACACACACACACATACACAGACACTCACACATACACACACTCATACACAGACACTCACACACTCATCCATAGACACTTACACAGACACAGCAACTCATACATACGCACGCAGACAGACGACGTGCACATACACTTTAGAACCAATAGACATTTTTTTGCAAGCTTTAGAACCAATAGACATTTTTTTGCAAGCTTTAGAACCAATAGACATTTTTTGCAAGCATTGTAGAAACAAAAGAGACACTTTTTGCAAACATTGTAGAAGCAAAAAAAGACACATTCTGCAAGCATTGTAGAACCAAAAGAGACACCTTTTGCAAACATTTTAGAACCAATAGACACTTTTTGCAAACATTTTAGAACCAATAGACACTTTTTGCAAACATTTTAGAACCAATAGACACTTTTTGCAAGCATTTAGAACCAATAGACACTTTTTGCAAGCATTTAGAACCAATAGACATTTTTTTGCAAGCTTTAGAACCAATAGACATTTTTTGCAAGCATTTTAGAACCAATAGACTTTTTTTGCAAGCATTTTAGAACCAATAGACTTTTTTTGCAAGCATTTTAGAACCAAAAAAGACACATTCTGCAAGCATTATAGAATGAAAAGAGACACTTTTTGCAAACATTTTAGAACCGATAGACACTTTTTGCAAACATTTTAGAACCAATAGACATTTCTTTGCAAGCTTTAGAACCAATAGACATTTTTTGCAAGCTTTAGAACCAATAGACATTTTTTGCAAGCATTTTAGAACCAATAGACATTTTCTGCAAGCTTTAGAACCAATAGACATTTTTGCAAGCTTTAGAACCAATAGACATTTTTGCAAGCTTTAGAACCAATAGACATTTTTTGCAAGCATTTTAGAACCAATAGACATTTTTTGCAAGCTTTAGAACCAATAGATATTTTTTGCAAGCATTTTAGAACCAATAGACACTTTTTGCAAATATTTTAGAACCAATAGATACTTTTTGCAAGCATTTTAGAACCACTAAGGGCACTCACATTTGAGTAAACATGTGTTCAGTGTTATTCACAGCTCAGAGAAACGTGACCCTCTGCCTTCCTCCATCTTGAAGAGTGAGTGAGGCACACCGCTTCCTGGTTTTATAGTCCCTCCCCCCTGCCGCCAGCGGGGGCAGCAGAGAGAATGGGGAATTTTGTAAAAACATGAATATCTCTGTCATTTTTAATCGACGGGAAAAATCCTCGGCACACATGCGGCGGAGGGGGGCTCTGAGCGAGGTGGCCAAAAATGACGGCCGTAGGTGGCGGCGTTCTTTCGATAATCGCAGCACAGACGGCCAAAAGCGGTCAAGAACAGAGATTTAGTAATATAGAAGATATATAATGGGAATCCTGAACTAGGTTATAGCTTATTTCGTCTCAAGCAGGCCTTTTCCAGTGGATTGATAAGAGAGAGAGAGACAAGCCCGGATTTGCCTCGGGTTGTTGTGTATTGAGACAATGACCGATACCGTTGAAATTTGTCTACCAATTGATGAGAGAGAGAAGCTCAGACTTGTCTTAGTGTATATTGAGACAATGACCGTATTTGAGACAATGACCGATGCCTTTGAGATGTCCTGTCTTGAAAGTACCAACAGGGCACTCACTTAATTTTTTTTCTCTGTTGTCAGCCGGGTAACCTCGGCAGCTTTTTAGGTTGCGAAATGACAGTTTAGGTGGTCATTTAAGACGGTTTGCATGACGCGTGCGATAATGTGCTCGGACGAAGTGCGTAGTTACCAGTCGGAATTATGCTCAATGAAGCATTCACATATTTTTTCTGCTTCAAATAAAGTCACAAACTAAACATATTCACCAATCAAGACATGATATATACCACAATGACATGCAGCAAAATTATAATACAGTATCTCAACTCTTTTTACACATTGCAATTTCCATTTGTTCTTTCCACTTCCAAACAAAAATGAGAAGGCAATCGGTGTGGTGTGGTGTGGATGGATTGAGGCAGGTGAATTAGTACGTGTTGGTTGGAGTATGTAAAATTGTGAGGGGAGAGCATGGGGGAGTGTCAGTGGTGTTGAATGGGGGATCAGAACGGGATGGATGGGGGGAGGGATCAGTACAGAATGAATGGGGGTTCAGTACAGGATGAATGGGGGTAGACAAAAATGCTGGAGAAACTCAGCGGGTGAGGCAGCATCTATGGAGCGAAGGAAATAGGCAACGTTTTGAGTCGAGACCCTTCTTCAGACTGTTGCCCCCATTCTTCTTAAATGGGGGGATCAGTACAGGATGGATGGGGGGGGGGGGTGGATCAGTACAGGATGGATGGGGGAGGGTCAGTACAGTGTGGATCGGAGGGTCTGTGCAGGATGAATGGGTGATCACTACAGGATGAATGAGGGGATCAGTACAGGATGAATGGGGGGGGGGGAGATCAGTACAGGATGAATGGGGGATCAGTAGAGGATGAATGAAGGGATCAGTAGAGGATGAATGAGGGGATCAGTAGAGGATGAATGAGGGGATCAGTACAGGATGAATGGTGGGGATCATTACAGGATGAATTGGGGGACCAGTGTAGGATGGATGGATGGGTGGCAGGAGAATCAATGCGAGGTGGATAGGGTGATCAGCACAGGATTAATAGATTGGGGGGTAGATAGGGAGTGGTGTACAGGGGATGTCAGTGAGGACTGAAGAGAGGGCGGGAGAGAGAGAGGGCGGGAGAGAGAGGGCGAGAGGGATAGAGAGAGAGAGACGCCGTTGGCAGAGTGGCAGGCAGCGGCCGCTATCAGGGCGGGCGGGGTGCGGGAGGAGGAGATGGAGTTGCTGCCGCTGTGCGGGGCCCGTCATTCGCTCCGACCCATTGTCACCCTGCACCTAGTATCTGCCCCGCACAACAGCCGCCGACGAAACGAAGCTTCACGTTCCTTTTCTCCAGAGATGCTGCCTGACCTGCTGAGTTACTCCAATTTTTTGTGCCTATCTTCGGTATAACCAGTATCTGCAGTGCCAAGCCGGGCAAAATTACTCGGCGTTTAGGTTGCCCGGCGGCACTTTGGGTGGTCAATGGCACCCGGGCAACCGCTAATTTCGTGCCCTGTGATAAGATGCCTTTGAAATGTGTCTACTAATTGACAAGAGACAAGCTCAGACGCATCCTGTGGTAACGTGTATTGACTGTATCTCTGACCATGCCTAACATCTTTGGAATGTGACTCAGTGACAAACGCACAGCATAAAACATCATGCAATTCTGCATGCAATTCTGCTCATTGTAGTGGTGGCATGGGGGAAGTCAAGTGTCTGCTTATTCGACTGGTGTCCCCCCGTCACTTTCCGGCCAATGATCAGTGAAGCTTGAGTTGGTCAAACTAACCTTTTTGTCAGTTGTCTGTTTGTTAAGGAGTGAACCTCTGACCTCATCTACTGCACACATTTCTCTCACCACCTGAGTCGCCCATAGCCGTCCCTCCACGTTTAGATTTCACTTCACTCGTTCTCTCCTAATCTGGCACCCATTTGTCTTATTTTCATCACTAGGTTTCGTCATTCCATCCATTTTGCCAATCATCTATCACCTCACCTGTATCCACATCACTTGGAAGGCTTTGTCCCACTCCAGCTCTCTTTTCCAGCTTTATGTCCCTCATATCTATAGGGAGGTTTCACGGCAGTCGGGTCACGACCCATGATCCGTACTGTTGCTACGCTACTCCAAATGGATTACACGCGATGTACTGCAGGTAGGCACTTAACATTGTTTCCAGCGTAGCGGGCCAGTTAAAACCCGCTGAAATGGTCAATTTTTGCGCTGTAAATAATGATGGAAATCGGGATAAGCGTGTGAGACATTTAGCATACTTCAGAATTCCAAAAGTGAGGAGAAATGACGGTAGATAAAAACGAGAGCTGAAGGGACAACAACAGCCAGAGTGCTTGGTGAACATTGGCCGTTTGCTCACCTCATTTCATCAACAGTAAGGCATTATTTGTGTTTTTTCTTGATTCCTTTGGCATCTAAAAAGTTTCAGAAGTGATAAATCTGGCTGTAATTTTTTAAAATCGCCCAAGGTTCTCGTGGGTTTTTACATACAAAATGAAAACGCATCTGAAGAAACATTTACAGCCAGATTTATCACTTCTGAGAATTTTTAGATACCGAAGGAATCAAGAAAAAACACAAATAATGCCTTACTTGATGAAATGCAGTGAGCAAACGCGATAATTCCCAATATTTTCAATGTTTACCAAGCACTTTAGCTGCTGTAGTCCCTTCAGTTCTCGCTTCTCTATACCTTCATTTCGCTTCACGTTTGGAATTCTAAAGTTGGGTACATGTCTCTCACACTTACCCCGACTCCCACAAATTTTTTCAGCGCAAAAATTCAACATTTTGGCGATTTTTAACAGGTAGGAAAGTACGCGTTTCTAGCATTAATAACATGTACCGGAAGTGATGGATGTCTTCCAGTTGGATTTAGCGGCTCCGTGCATCGAGCCCTATGACCCAGTGACCTTCCGTGCAACCTCCCTATACTCCATCAGTCTTAGGATCCTGACCTAAAAACCTTGTCTGTGCATTTCCTCCACAGATGCTGCCTGAGTTTTTCCAGCATTTTGTGGTTTGTATGATTTCAGCTTCTGTTTCTTGTGTCAAGCCAATTGCATTCAATCTACATGCAACAGGAGGATAATGTCGGAGATGTGTGGAATTGGAGACTGAAACGAGATTTTTGAGCTGCAATTAGAACATGGATAGTGTGACCAGTTTTAAACTGTATAATGCAATAGCTAGCTTAGGCACAGGCATAATGGGGTTGAATGGCAAACTTCCATGCTTTCAATCTCTGTAGGTTGACTTGATTAGGTCACGGCAGCCCCATTTTGTAAGATTAATAGTTTGATGCATAGTGTTATTAGCTTTCTCAGATCAGGTTGTGTTAGCTCACTATTCATTTTTAAGTTTATCCAATATCTTCCCAGTTTCATCATGGTTGAACATTAACACCCAGCTATTTCTCCTGTATTGTAGCTGCGCAAAGGTGCACCCAGTGTGAAACATGTCTCCCACACCCGAATCCTCTGGTGGCATTGCCAGTTTGATGCCTAGGCCCATGCCTTTCACAGCTCAGTTGAGAGTGCTCAAACATTGTCATATAGTTTGCTTGTGTTTTGTTTGCATTTAGGTTGGATGATTATTAAACCTATTGGTGATTTAAAGTTTCC
The DNA here is from genome assembly GCF_010909765.2 of Amblyraja radiata. Taxonomy (NCBI): domain Eukaryota; kingdom Metazoa; phylum Chordata; class Chondrichthyes; order Rajiformes; family Rajidae; genus Amblyraja; species Amblyraja radiata. Next base: position 28,940,862 of record NC_045988.1, read on the forward strand.
ATGAGAGTTGGTCATTTATTTGGATAAATGTTTGTGATGATGAATGTTTGTAATTCTTAAGGTGTAAAATTTCTGAGGAGGACTTTGGTAGAGTTATTTAAGCCACTTGTAGAATTAGAATATTTGCAATGATGTGTTGAAGTAGTTTAAGACCACAAATTCTGGTGAGACAAGAAATTGTGGTGTGAGTTGGTCAGGCTGTGAAATGTGATGGAGTCGTTGAGAATTATCTGTTAGCTGGGGGAGGGCAGAACTAAGGTTGTATTGTGGCTGGGTTACCTTAACCTGACCTTGGGTAGTAACTAAAATACACACTGTCTGGCTTCCATCTGTGCAGCTGTGGCTGGTGTGGGTTTGCTGATCAGCCTACTTGGGGCCATGGTATGGGCTTTGCTGTGGGCTTGTCTTTAGGTTATCTGGCTGGGGTTTTAAAAACATGTTGTGCTACATGATGGAATTGCAGCAAGATGTGGGTGTTTGCAGTTTCCACCTGCCCATAACAGCTGGATTGGAGCCTAAAGGAATGCAGACACATACTCTCTTCATGAAATTCTATCCTGATGAGAATGTGTGTGCAGATTTGGTGAGAAATTTTCTTTTAATTTTAACATTCAGCAAAATTTATTGACGTATTTAAATTTTCTGCGACCTGGCGAGGCCTTCTGGCTTATTTCACCTGTGATCTTTGTGGTTTGAGTTTAGTTTGGCTGTTATCCTAGTTTTTATCGTGATTCTTTGTTATCTGATGGCAAGTTTCATTGTACAGGTGCACAACCTTTTATCCGAACATCCAAATAACGAAAAGCTCCGAATAGCGGACATTTTTTCGGTCCTTGAAGAAAGGTCCTTGAAGACGTTCACCGAGGGCGGCCCGCAGAGGTGACAGCGGAACCTCCGGTCGGTCCTTGAAGAAAGGGGAACTAAATCCCCATTCATAAAAGAGAAGGTGAGGGTATATTGCGCGGGAGGGTTAATAATTGACAATCTGCTGCTGCCTGCCCGCTGAGTTAAAAAGTTCCCACGGTAGACTCACGATACACAGTGTATCGTGAGTCTTGCGTGGGAACTTTTTAACTCAGCGGGCAGGCAGCAGCAGATTGTCGCTCCCTTCAGTTTCACCCCACCTACACCCCTCTGCTTCCCGGCCATGTGTGTGACCCCTTCCCTCCCCTCTCCAGCACCCCGCCCATTGCACCGGTGCGGGGGCTTTGCACTGTCTTCACGTCGGCGATGCCAGCAGGTCAGTGCCAGTCACCGGAGACGTCAGGACCAACGGGACACCGACCCCCAGGCCCACTGCAAGCACGGAGATCCCTGAGACCCACAGCCAGCAGCAGCCCAGCCCCGTTCCAACTCCAGAGGAACACACTCCCCGTAGGTGTGCAAGGTACGTCTTGTTCTTGGGGTTGCGGATGAGGGGGCGCAGCTCCGTCTGTGGGCGAACTGCCACTTGTCGCTGTAGCGGCCCATCGGGGAGCGGGTTCCTGTTGGTCCTGACGTCTCCGGCCACCCCCCTGGACAGGAGCTGAGAGACGTCAGGACCACCAGAAGCCGCTCCCCGATGGGCCGCTACGGCGACAAGTGGCAGTTCGCCCACAGCCAGCGCTGCGCCCCCTCATCGGGACACCGACCCCCAGGCCCACTGCAAGTTTCCATGAGAGTTGGTCATTCGAGATCAGCACCTCCAGCCCAGCCCCGCTCCAACTCCAGAGGAACACGCTCCCCGTAGGGGCAGAAGCTGATGGTGTGCAAGGTACGTCTTGTTCTTGGGGTTGAGCAGCTCGGGCTGTGGGCGAACTGCCACTTGTCGCCGTAGCGGCCCATCGGGGAGCGGATTCCTCTGGAGTTGGAGGGACAGGGAGACACAGCGGCTTTTGAGAATGGTGGGCAATCACTTCCAAAGTTCTGCCCACACAGTCAGTACACCTCTCCTACATTTGTCTCCCGCACTAAGATCATCTCGCAGAGAATGATCCCAGCCTAACCCTCCCTATTCTCTGCTATTCTGCAAGAAAAAACTACATTGAAGACTCAAACTCGCGGTCGAGTAATTGCCGGGATCGAGGCGCAAACTCGCGACCTTGCGGATATGAGCCGAGCACTCTACCACTGAGCCAGCCGTTAAAATCTACGCTAAAAATCTTCCAATCCGAAAGCCGAAAAATTCCGAATTACGAAAAGTGTCTGGTCCCAAGGCTTTCGGATAAAAGGTTGTGCACCTGTATTTACTTATTACATTTTTACGTGTGCAGTTTGCAAATTTATGTTCGATAAATGAATTATTCAAGCGGAAAATTTGAGCAGCTAATTTTTGGATTTTGATTCCCTTTGGTGCATTGTGACCGACAGTATGATAAAGCGTGAATCTGCTGCACTCTCATGCCGCTTTCCCATTTCCAGCAAAAGCTGTCTGTGGCCTTTTCTATAATAAATAATTTAGATGATGCTTTGGTCCTTTTTGCTTAGAGCTTTTAAGTTTGCAGCCATAGCTGGATTGGTCCCTGTAGGTTGAAGGATTCTGCTGATCTGCTGCGTCACTCATGAAATCTATCTCTGCCTTTTTGTAGGACTAGTCCGAGTAAAGACTGAACTATGATGCTGAGATCTGTGCAGGAAATATTGCTGAATTCTTCTCTATCCAGTAAGTGAAAGAAATTAATCTCAAATATTTTAAACCAAAATCTGACCTGTTTATTTTTTGCATATGAAGCCAGTGTTATGTGTCCTTGGTTCTCTGCTGGAAATCGTCTTGTATATTTTTATTCCATTGCAGTTAAGTGTGAACTACTTGAGCTCCATAACTCATTACAGTTTGTTTTTATGATGCACCTTTACTATAGAAAAAATCTGAATTGTGATGCAATGTCTTTCATTTTTTTTGTGATAAAAGTGAAGCTTTCTCATTAAGCTTCAATTTGTCTGCTTTTCAATTTTTTGTTTTTCTGTATTTGTACAGAAAACCTGGCAACCTGATTTGTAGATTGTGATGATGTTTCACATTTTTTCTTAAAATGATTTTGTCTCCATATTTCCCATTAATCCTAGGAAATACTGGCAGTTTTAATTGTTGAAAGTTGAATTACTAGTACAGGTGCACAACCTTTTATCCGAAATTCCGGAAACCGAAAAGCTCCGAAAATCAGACATTTTCGGTCCTGGAAAAAAGGGAGGGTATATTGCCCGGGAAAGTAGGAATCCCTAGACCTAGTACAGTGAGCGTCCACCGAGGTTCCGTGGTCACCTCTCCGGGTGACCCTCGGTGGACGCGCACTGAACTAGGTCTAGGGATTCACAAAAATGCTGGAGAAACTCCGCGGGTGCAGCAGCATCTATGGAGCGAAGGAAATAGGTAACGCTTCGGGCCGAAACCCTTCCTCAGACTGCCCTATCAGTCCCCCCTATCAGTCTGAGGAAGGGTTTCGGCGAAGGGAGGGGAGAGAAGGGAAAAGAGAGAGGAAGGATCTGCCGGACATGCTGTGTGTGTGTGTGTGTGTGTTTGTTTGTTTGGCGGAGTCTGAGGGGAGAAGGAGAGAAGGGAGAGAAGAAGGGAAGGGAGGGAGAGGTCCAGCGGCGGGAATGGATGCCTGGGTCCGGGCGTGAGCTGAGGCCGAGGTTTATAAACGTTGCTGCAACCCCCGGCCCGGCCCTCCGTGTATTGTTCACCGCGTCTTCCTGGAGAGAGGGGGGAGGGCGGGAGCCGGGGCTGTGTGCGTGAAGCACGGCGAGTAGAGGGACGGGAGAGCTGCCCCGGGAGCGTGAGGGCACCTCCCCCTTCTCCATTCCCCCTCACATCCCCCTCCACACCTACCCCTTTCTTCCCCCTCTACCACTCTACTCTCTCTCGGCCCGCAGCGATCTGCCGGACATGCTGTGTGTGTGTGTGTGTGTGTGTGTGTGTTTGGCGGAGTCTGAGGGGAGAAACGCCGGCACTAAGAGCGAGCGAACGCGCGGACAGAACGGACAAAAGCAACGATCATAGGTCGGAATAGGTGACCAAAGATCTTTGTAGGTGACATTTCGGGTCGAGACCCCTCTTCTGACTGACTCAGGGGAAAGAGGAGCAAGAGCTATGGACGGTACTAAGGACAAGTGAATGGAAGATATGCCGATATCTCCCGTTTCCCTTTCCCTTGACTAATCAGTCTGAAGAAGGGTCTCGACCCGAAATGTCTACCAACGCTGCTCTATGAACGTTGCTTTCGTCCGTCTGTCCACGCTTTCGCTCGCTCTTGGTGCCGGCGCTTCTCCCCTCATGGCAGCTATTCTAAAAGTCGACCCGAAATATCACCTATTTCCTCCTATTATCACGTATTCCTCATCAGAGATGCAGCCTGATCCGCTGATTTACTCCAGCCTTTTGTGTCTGTCTTCGGTTTAATCAGCATCTGCAGTATGTGCCGTTTAAAAAGTACAAGGCATGTGCCGTTTAAAAGGGAAGTGATAAAAAACATTTAAAACATTTAACAACACCTAAACTGTTCCCCCGCAACGCTGCGAGAGGCATAACTGAAGTCGGGTCTGGGTTACTGAAATGACGGAGGTTACGCTCCGGTGCGGACTACGTGTCAGTTCATTGTATTTCGCAGGAGTGGACCATCTTGCGCGCTATAAGATCTTTGCTCCAATTGATTTGATTACTTAGGCGCGGGGCCCAATTGGGAGAAATAGGTCCTATCGGCTAAAGGCCGGCCCTGACCGGGTAACTGCCGGGATCAAGGCGCAAACTCGCGACCTTGCGGCCACGAGCCGAGCACTCTACCACTGAGCCACATGTTAAAATCTACGCTAAAAACCTTCCGTTCGGAAAACCGAAAAATCCCGAAATCCGAGAAGTGTCTGGTCCCAAGGCTTTCGGATAAAAGGTTGTGCACCTGTACCTGTCATTTCTGTAAGCACAGCTCACTCTACGTGCATCACTTTCGTGACTTTGGACTAAATTTCATCCCAGTTGAGGTACAAATTCAACTGCTACCTTCTTACAGAAAACTGTATTCGCAACAAATTTTACAAATTCCTGTCTGCACCTGGTAATCTTAGGGATTTAAAATCTCTGTTATAGTTGAAAAATAAAGATGTAGGACCAGCTGCGGTTTATTTACTTTAGAGTTTTTCCAGACATTTTAACTCATTATAGATATTATCTGTTTGTGGAGTCACTCATGGAAATTTGCACATCACTGTGGAGTTTTTTTTGGGGGCTCTATTGTCACCCATTTTAATGTTACTCTATTGCCTGCATACACTTATCTTGGGATATTGGTCCCTTGCACTGAGTAAGTATTTGAGTATTGCCACAGCTGAGCCTGAGCCTTTTGCTATTTTTTTTCAACATTTAAGGGTCTAGAAATCAGTTTAGAATTGAAACCTTGGCTAATGTGTTTTTCTGTTGAGAATTGCATGCTGATGCCTTCTCTTTGTTTCCCGTCTGCTGGCCTTTGGTAACTGACCTGAGTTCTGTGGCTCTATTGGGTGATCTAACTCATACTTGCTCTGCTGACCATATACTTTTCCCTTTTCTGTTCTGTTACTACATGTGAAGAATTGTACTCAGAATCCTGATGGTGCAACCATTCTGTGACGCACAGAACTGTGAAATCCTTGGCTCGCACAAATAATTGACAGAGCCCAGTAAGGACACCTGTAATTTAAAGCAGACAAAGTTTAGGCAGTGAATGATCGGGTATGACTAACTATTTAATGCAGATAAGTGGAAGATGTTTCATTTTGAGAAGTCAAACCAGACTGGGACCTTCACAGTGAAATGTAGGGGCCTGGGGAGTGATGGAGAGGAGGCATGTGGAAATACAGTACATAGCCCCATGAATGAGGTGTCACATAGATAAAGAAGGCTTTTGGCACATTGTCCTTCATCAGTCAGGGTACAGAGTATAGAATTTTGAGCGTTATGTTACAGTTATACAAGACTGGTGAGGACACACGGAGTATTGTGTGCACTTTTGGTCACCCTGCTATAGGAAGAATGTCAGTAAACTGAAGAGTGGAGGGAAGATTTACGAGGATGTTGCCAGGACTTGTGTATAAAATCACGAGGGGAATAGATTGAATGAATACACTTGAATGTTTTACCCAGGACGGGGAAAGCCAAGAACCAGTGGACATGGGTTTAAGGTGAGACAAGTAAGATCTGAGACAAGTAGGAACCCGAGTGGCATTGAACAGGTACAGTACATCGATAGGAAGGTTTAGAGAGATATGGGCCAAATACAGACAAATGTGTCCAGCTTGGATAGAGCATCTTGATCACATGAACGAGTTGGACCAAAGGATGTATGACTACATGAAGGGTAGCTGATATTATAAAATGCTGGAAGGTTTGTTAATGAGTTTTAGATACTAGACCAGGTGCGGACCCGTTGGGCACGTCCCCACGGCAATATTCCACCACTGACCCATAGCCACAAATTGCCCAGGCGCGGCTGATCAGGGCTCTCACTTAACTTTTTTTCGCTGTTTCCAGGCGGGCAACCGAGGCAGCTTTCTAGGTTGCCAAATGACAGTTTAGGTGGTCATTTAAGATACGTGCATGATGCGTGATCACTTGGCATGATGCGTGCGATAATGTGCTCGGACGAAGTGCGTAGTTACCAGTCAGAATTATGCTCAATGAAGCATTCACATATTATTTCTGCTTCAAATAAAGTCACAAACTAAACGTATTCACCAATCAAGACATGACATATACAACAATGACATGCAGCAAAATTATAATACAGTATCTTAATTCTTTTTACACATTGCAATGAATGCAATTTCTGTTATTTCTTTCCACCTCCAAACAAAAATCTGGTTGGATTATTCAGCGTATGATCAACCTCGGTGAGACCAAGTGCAGGGTTGGCGATTGCTTCGCACAACGCCTCCACTCAGTTCGCAGAAACCAACCTGATCTCCCGGTGGCTCAGCACTTCAACTCCCCCTCCCCTTCCGAATCCGACCTTTCTGTCCTGGGCCGCCTCTATGGCCAGAGTGAGGCCCACCGCAAATTGGAGGAACAGCACCTCATATTTCGCTTGGGTAGTTTACACCCCAATGGTATGAACATTGGCTTCTCCAATTTCAGGTAGTCCTTACTTTCTCCCTCCTTCCCCTCCCATTCCCAGCTCTCCCACAGCCTACTGTCTCCGCCTCTTCCTTTCTTTTTCCTGCCCCCCTCCCCGATATCAGTCTGAAGAAGGGTCTCGACCCGAAACGTCGCCCATTCCTTCACTCCATAGATGTTGCCTCACCCGCTGACTTTTTCCAACTTTTTTGTCTACCATCTATTCACACAAGTTCTGTTATCCCACTTTCCTCACCCACTCCCTACAAAGCCAATGCGTCTTTGGGATGTGGGAGGAAACCCACACGCTTGCAGGGAGAATGTGCAAATTCAACACGGACAGTGCCCGAGGACAGGATCGAACGCAGATCTCTGGCGTGTGAGGCAGCAAGTCAACCAGCTGTGCCACTATATATTGTTTTCCAACACAAAATTATACGTTGATAACTTTGGTTACAAAAAAAATAAACTATCCATTTTCAGTCTTAAATTTCTAAGTCGCGCTATGTCCCCCTTTGCAGCTACTGTCTGTTGTAATTCAGTTCAAGACTATGGGGTAGTACATTGGCCATAAAGGTGCTGCCTAAAAGTGCCAGAGACCCGGAATTGATCCTGAATATGGGTGCTGTATGGGGTTTGCTCCTTTTCCCTTTGATCGCATCGGTTTTCTCCGGGTGCTCTTGTTTCCTCCCACAATCCAAAGGTGTGCAGGAACCTTTTTCAGACCCAACCCAAAACGTTATATTTTCATTTTGTCCAAAGAATCTGTCTGACCTGACTCCAGCTTTTTGTGTCCACTTCGGTTTAAATAAGCATCTTCCTACACGATACTATACGATAGAACTTTATTAATCCATGGAGGGATTAATAAAGACACGCACTCACGAAAAATGCTACCATATAGCGCTATGCTTTTTGGCCATCTTACTCGCAGTCCTCCTCCGCTGAGCAGGCCCCGAGGATTTTTCCCATCGATGAAAAATTAAAATGTTATATAACCATATAACCATATAACAATTACAGCACGGAAACAGGCCATCTCGACCCTCCTAGTCCGTGCCGAACACGTATTCTCCCCTAGTCCCATATACCTGCGCTCAGACCATAACCCTCCATTCCTTTCCCGTCCATATAACTCCAATTTATTTTTAAATGATAAAAACGAACCTGCCTCCACCACCTTCACTGGAAGCTCATTCCACACAGCCACCACTCTCTGAGTAAAGAAGTTCCCCCTCATGTTACCCCTAAACTTCTGTCCCTTAATTCTCAAGTCATGTCCCCTTGTTTGAATCTTCCCTACTCTCAGTGGGAAAAGCTTATCCACGTCAACTCTGTCTATCCCTCTCATCATTTTAAAGACCTCTATCAAGTCCCCCCTTAACCTTCTGCGCTCCAAAGAATAAAGCCCTAACTTGTTCAACCTTTCTCTGTAACTTAGTTGCTGAAACCCAGGCAACATTCTAGTAAATCTCCTCTGTACTCTCTCTATTTTGTTGACATCCTTCCTATAATTAGGCGACCAAAATTGTACCCCATACTCCAGAATTGGCCTCACCAATGCCTTGTACAATTTTAACATTACATCCCAACTTCTATACTCAATGCTCTGATTTATAAAGGCCAGCACACCAAAAGCTTTCTTTACCAACCAATCTACATGAGATTCCACTTTCAGGGAACTGTGCACAGTTATTCCCAGATCCCTCTGTTCACCTGCATTCTTCAATTCCCTACCATTTACCATGTACGTCCTATTTTGATTTGTCCTGCCAAGATGTAGCACCTCACACTTATCAGCATTAAACTCCATCTCCACCTTGCGGGGAGGGGGCAGGACTATAAAACCCCAGATGCCTGGACATGACTCAGTTACTCTGCAAGATCGCGAGGGAGAGGCCACGACTCTCTTTCTAAGCTGTGAATCAACTGAACTGTGAGTCTACAATGTACCTTTAGTAATGTTTTAGCCTTTAATGAAAATGCAATTAGCTGTTTGGCCTGCCGTGTGCTTGAAACTGCAATGGCAAAGGGAATGAAATGAAAATGCAATGAGCTGTTTGGCCTGCCCTGTGCTTGAAACTGCAATGGCAAAGGAAATGAAATGAAAATGCAATCAGCTCCTCGGCTTGCCCTGTGCTTGAAACTGCAATGGCAATGGAAGTGAAATGAAAATAAATTCAGCTGTTCGGCCTGCCCTGTGCTTGAAACTGCAATGGCAATGGAAGTGAAATGAAAATGCAATGAGCTGTTCTGCCTGCCCTGTGCTTGATATTGAAATGGAAAGTGAAATGAAGTGAAATGAGAATGCAATCAGCTGTTTGGCCTGCATCTTTTCGAGGTCATCAAACTGGAGGAATTGTTTTATTTTAGCTATCATCCGAAGCTGAATGAAGCTAGCTTTTACCACGGCATTGACTTGTTTGTCAAAATTCAGTGCTGAGTCAAATATCACGCCAAGGTTTTTGACGTGAGATTTGAGTAGTGGGGTAAGGCTTCCAAGGCTGCCTGCTATCATTTCGATTGAGTCCGAGGGGCTGAGAAGGATGACCTCAGACTTTCGTTTAGTTGGAGGAAGTTCTGGGCCATCCAGCACTTTATATCCTTGAGGCAGCGGGTAAGGTTAAGCAGATTTGATTGGTTTTGGGGGTCAGGGAGAGATAGAGTTGTGTATCGTCTGCGTAGCAATGGAAGGAAATGCCGAGCCTTTCAATGACTTGGCCTAAGGGGAGCATATACAGGGAGAAGAGAATAGGGCCAAGGATGGAACCTTGTGGAATGCCACAGCAGAGACTAGCTGGGGAGGAGAAAGAGTTTCCTATGTTGGTAGAGAAACTCCTACCTTTGAGGTAGGAGATGAACCAGCTCAGGGCAGTGCCATCACAATACCAACCCCGTACCGGAGACGGTCTATTAGGATGGTGTGGTCGACAGTATCAAATGCTGCGCTGAGGTCAAGAAGAAGCAGGATTGCACAGTCGCCGGAGTCAACAGTGAGCAGTAGGTCATTATGTACCTTCAACAAGGCAGACTCTGCTGTGGTGGGCCCTGAAACCTGATTGAAAAGTTTCCAAGATAGTATTTTGGTGAAGGTAAGGCATAAGTTGACTTAAAATTACCTTTTCAAGGGCTTTTGAGAGGAAAGGCAGTTTAGAAATGGGTCTATAGTTGCTTGGCATGGTGGGGTCGAGGTTAGGTTTTTTCAGGAGTAGCTGGACCACCGCATGCTTGAAGCAGGTAGGTACAGTGCCAGTGGCCAGAGAACTGTTGAAGATGGCGAGGATACTGGGACCTGCTATTGTAATTACGTCCTTTAGAAGGGCAGAGGGGACAGTGTCCAGGGGGCAGGTAGTAGGTTTCATGGTGGTGATCAGTTTTACAAGGGAGGGTAGAGTAACGGGTTGGAAACAATCTAATTTTGAAGAACAGACTAATGAGAGCCAGGTCATGGGTGGGAGGGGAAATATTCGTTCTTATGTTCTTTACCTTGGTGGTGAAAAATGTAGTAAATTCCTCGCACTTAGCAGGGGACCCAGTTAAGCTGGTGCTGGGGGCAGGACCAAATGATGGAGGTGATGGTGCTAAAAAGGACATTGGAGTAGCTGAAGGATTATAATTTCAGGAAACATTACCTGAAGAGGGGGCCAATCAATATATTGATTTGGATGCATCTCCTAAAAGGCTGGTTGAAGCAGATTAAATTGTACATAAACTTTCAAAAAGGGACTGATAGATACTTAAATTGTACAGTACATTGGGGAAGCAGATACATTTGGTCATTGTCCAGAGCTGCTACACAGTGGACCAGTAAACCAATACCTATGATTTCTATTTACATTGTAATATTCAGTGGCTCAATAAACATGGTCCAGTATACAAAACTAGTTGAGGCTAATATAGCAATTCATAATTGTTCTTTGTCTAAAAATGCATCAATGGCTGCACTTAATTTACAGATGATTAGAAATGTACAAAATAATAAAATGTTGTATTCTTGAGATGGAGATTTCAACAAGGCAGGCAAATCTTAAATTATTTCTCTATATGCATGACCTAGTGCAGTATCATAGCTCAATGGAAGGCCAAACTGTGAGAAACCCATAATATAGGTGAAGAATATCTGAAACCACATATGTACTTGCAGGTCAGTAATATACAGAAATGTGAATTCTGTCTCCTGTGGAAGTTGTGGTTTATAGTCTAAGAACCACAGACCACATAATTGTTGTTTGTTGATCTAAGGTTATATGGTTAGCATAGTGCCTAAGCTTGATGAGATATTGCATGTGTAGGATTATAATCGGAAACCTTCAAAAGTTGCTTGGATATGTACTTGAAGATCCATGATTTGTAGGAATCGAATGCTGAACCAACTGAACCAATGCTCACCAGCATTGCGGGAGGGAGGGAGGCTCCCATGCTTTATGAAATAGGGAATTATAGGGCCTCTCTTGACAGACCCATCAAGCATCTACAGAAAACACTCCTTCCAGAAGAGACAACGTACTTCCACTACATTTAGGATAGTGTACAGATATTTGCTGAACATGTCGCTGCCCCAATGAAAATGTGAGAAAAAAAATTTGGAAGATGCCCGCACCTTACAATCAGCAAGTTTGTCTCCTGAATTTCTGGTTGTCCATTTCTTTTAATTATTGGTTACATTTCCTCCCTAGTATTGAACAAAGAAAGCTTGATTAAGCAATGTATTTACACGTGTAGTAATTATAAGATGCCTCGTTCATGAAACAAAATTGGCAATCAAGCGCAGCAATTAATTAGGAAGGCAAATACGATGTTAGCCTTTATTGCAAGGGTGCTGGAATACCAAAGTATGGAGATCCTGCTACAATGGTCCGTTTCCTTGATGAAATAGCACCTGAAGTACCACTTATTTTGGAGGCAGCTGAGAGAAGGTTCACTAGCTTGACTTCCGAGATGATTCCCGAGGGTTCTTGACAGTAAAACCAAAAATGGTGTTTTGTATGTTGGGGGAATCTAGGATTAATTTCAGAATAAGTGGCCTTTCAGTTTATGATAGAGATGGGGAGGATTTGTTTTTCATCTGAGGGTTGTATGCCTTTGTCATGTGAAAAATGAGGGTGTTAGACAATTATTTGGACTTCAGTGTTTTTGAGACTTGTAGGGGAAAATGAACAAGGCCAAGAACAGATTGGCCAAGATTTCATTGAATGGCACAACAGGCTTGAAGGCTATTACCGTTCCAATTTCTGTCGTTATGTAAGCGTGAAGTATGACGTTTTGTCTTTCAGGCTGAAAATTTTCCGCCTTCTGCACTCTATCTTGCTCAACAACCTCAGATAATACTTTTGCTCAAATTGAACTCTTCCAGCCTCATTGTTTCTTCATTTGGACCATTTTTTTCTCTTACACCTTGAATCATCATTCCTTTTGTTTAATTCCTCCCCCCCCCCCCCCTCCCCCTCTCCAGAGCAGGAGTGCTTTTTCACCCCTCTAAGTTCCTACTTGATCTAGATTCAAGCTAATTATATCTTTAGCTTTTTATATTTCTGATTTAATGTCATTGACCTAAAATGTCATCTTAGTTTTTCTCTCTTGCCCAGATGTTGACTGTCCTTTTGAATTAAGCATTTGTTTTTATAAAATTTCAGACATCTAAATAAAGTATGAGCTTGCCTTTTATTGTTGATGGTATTTTGTATATTCCAATTTGAGGATGTGCAGGATACAGTTGTCTCGGCTCCGTGATATTCTAACCCTTGACTGTCCAATGCAAACCAGAGGTTTAAATGCCGGAGATGTTGAGATTGCAGAAAAATTAAGAAGAAATGCTGAATAAATTGAAAAGTGAGCAAGCAAGTGAGAGAGCAGTGGAGAAGTATCTGAGATAATGAAATCAATACATCCCATCTAGATTTCGCAACTGCTCTGCCATAAGAAACAGCAGAGAGTTGTGAATGCAGCCCAATCTATTATGCAAGCCAATCACCCAGCTTTCCCCACCTCCATCCCACCTAACAGACTCCATCCTTCACACTAACTTGGGAAGGCAGCTAAGATAACCAAGGATCATGCACACCCTGGAGATTCTCTCTTCTCCCCTCTCCCTTAAGATAAAAAAAAGCTTGAAAGCATATCAGATTCAAGAACAGCTTCTTCCATGCCCTTCTACAGAATTCTAGATCTTCCAATCTACCTCGATATGGCCTAGCACTTTTTATTTAATCTGTACTTCTGTGATTGTAATACTATCTTTTGCACAAGCCTCAAAGTGCTTGAGGAACTTTGTGTTGGGCAGCTTCTGTGGAGGGAATGGACTTGTGACACTTTGGGGCAGGATGCTTCTTCAGACTCAACAATTTGTTTTGCTCTGCGGTTTCTTGTGCCTCCTATATCTTATGCACGCCATCTTCTCTTTTGCATTGCCATATAGGGTATAAATTGCCTAGATAACAAAACAGTTTTGCATTGTATCTCGGTGCATGTGATAATAATATATCAATACTGTGAGCACTGAATGAACAAGGAATGACCAAGCAAACAAAAGTGACATCAAGCACTTGTGAAACAGCAAAGAAGGCAAACAATGAGCAGTGGAGACAACTAGGGGGTCCTTTGTTAGGGTCAATGTATATAAATAGTGGGCAGCAGAGGAAAACGTGAGGGAATAGGAGGGACAAATAGCAGTAAAAAATACTGCTCAGTGGAAAGAGAAGCAGTTATCACTTCAGGTTGGAGACCTTTTGTCAGAACACAAAACTAAAAGTAGTGCAAGTGTGGGAAACCCTGAAAGGCCAAAATGAGGGTTTGTCATCCGGAATGTTGACATCCTAGAATTTCAAGTTGCTAACACTCCGCTGACCCAATAAAAACTGGTGCGTTGTCTTCAGACTTCCCATTTCTAAAGTCAACGATTTGTTGCTTGGTTTTGGTGATGTTGATTGAGAGGTTGTTATCATGGCACCTCTTGAACGTGTTTTAACTCTCTTCTGTATGTGCTCTTATCTGTGAATCGGCCAACCTCCGTAGTGTCATAAACAAATTTATAGATGGCAATGGATATAAGCTTAGCGATATTGTCATAGGCGTAAAGAAAGTAGTGCTGAGGGCTAGATTTTAAGACTCTATATGACCTAGGAACACAATCAGGCCATTCGGCTCATCGTGTCTACTCCGCCCTTCGTTTATGGCTGATCTACTTTTTCCCCTCAACCCATTCTCCAGCCTTCTCCCCATGACCTTTGACACCCTTACTAATCAAGAAACAATCCGTTTAAAAAACCCCCAAGACTGCCTCCACTGCCATCAGATTCCCAACCTTGTGGCTAAAGAAATTCCCCCTCGCCTCTATTTTGAAGCTATGTCCTTTTGAACTGAGGCTGTGGCCGCTCGTTTTAGATTGTTCCACTACTAGAAACGTCCTCTCCACATCCACTCTATCTAGTCCTTTCATTATTCGGTAGGTGTCAATGAGATCCCCCTGCATCCTGCTAAACTCCAGCGAATACAGGCCCATAGCCTTCAAACACTCATATGTTAACCCAATCATCCCCGGGATCATTCTCGTAAATCTCTGGGCTCTCGCAAGCGGCAGCATTTGTTTTTCAAAACTAATTTGTTAAAGCTTAAAATTAGATTTAGCATTCAATTTCAACTGCATGTTAAGGAAATTAATGCTCACAATTGTCATATGATTGTCAAGTGACCCAACCACAATGTTGATTTTTCACTATCTTTCCTTATAGACCCTACTGCTGATTTAATGGTCTTCTTGTTCAGCTTGTAGGGAAAGGAATACATTTTGCATATTTTTGTGATAAAACTGAAACTGTTCCATAAAGAAGCCTATTGAGGTGGTATTTTGCACTTCTGTACTTGGCCACAGTGTTGTTTTGAGCACAGTCATATTCAGGACCAATTTCCCAAACTTCAATATTCACTTCTGTGATTCTCAGACTTCCCATAGAGATATTGAAAGGCTGAAGTTATTCAGTTGAGACAAGCTATGGAATGAACTCAAACTTATTAACTTGCAGTGCCATGACTAGCTTTGTGCGAAATGCTATGAAAGGAATCTACTTAATTTCTCCCAAAGTCTTAGTTTGGGAAAGTTTCCAAATCTATGGCCTAGAGCCATGAAGCTTTCTTGTCTTTTTAGCAGTCCACTCGTTTGCAGACATACCTACCTCTGCTGAATTTTAACAACTCAACAATGTGGCAAATCACTAATATGCTTAAAGAAATGCTTTGTCTGATAATGGTAATAAATGAATCCTGACTTTCCCAAGATGGACTTTCAAAAGAAGTACAGCATAGAATAATTACAGCACAGAAGGAGACTGTTTGGCTAATAGAGTCAAGCATTATCTAGTTGCAACCATTCACTTCTTTCAGCCTTGCATATTTTTCCGCATTATATGCCCATCATAATGTTTGGGACAAAGACCCACCATTTATTTATTTGTCTCTGTACCCCACAATTTGAGATTTGTAATTTAAAAAAAAAATCACATGTGGTTAAAGTGCACATTGTCAGTTTTTAATAAAGACCATTTTTATACATTTTAGTCTCACCATGTAGAAATTACAGAGGTGTTTATACATATTCCCCCTAATTTCAGGGCACCATAATGTTTGGGACACAGCAATGTCATGTCAATGTTTAGTATTTTGTTGCATATTCTTTGCATGCAATGACTGCTTGAAGTCTGTGATTCATGGACATCATCAGTTGCTGGGTGTCTTCTCCGGTGATGCTCTGCCAGGCCTGTATTGCAGCCATCTTTAGCATGCTTGTTTTGGGGGCTAGTCCCCTTCAGTTTTCTCTTCAGCATATAAAAGGCATGCTCAATTGGGTTCAGATCGGGTGATTGACTTGGGCACTCAAGAATTGACCATTTTTTAGCTTTGAAAAACTCCTTTGTTGCTTTAGCCGTATGTTTGGGATCATTGTCTTGCTGATGAATGCTGAAGAATGAACTGCTAGCCAATGAGTTTCAATGCATTTGTTTGAACTTGAGCAGATAGGATGTGTCTATACACTTCAGAATTCATTATGCTACTACCATCAACAGTTGTATCATCAATGAAGATAAGTGAGCCGGTACCTTCAGCAGCCATACATGCCCAGGCCATAACTGTGTTTCACAGATGAGGTGGTATGAAACAAAGAAGCATAGAAAATAGGTACAGGAGGAGGCCATTCGGCCCTTCGAGCCAGCACCGCCATTCATTTTGATCATGGCTGATTGTCCCCAATCAATAACCCGTGCCTGCCTTCTCCCCATAGCCCTTGATTCCACCAGCTCCTAGAGCTCTATCTAACTCTCTCTTAAATCCATCCAGCGACTTGGCCTCCACTGCCCTCTGTGGCAGGGAATTCCACAAATTCACATCTCACTGGGTGAAATTTTTTTCTCACCTCAGTCTTAAATGGCTTTCCCTTTATTCTAAGACTGTGGCCCCTGGTTCTGGACTCGCCCAACATTGGGAACATTTTTCCTGCATCTAGCTTGTCCAGTCCTTTTATAATTTTATATGTTTCTATAAGATGCCCCTCATCCTTCTAAACTCCAGTGAATACAAACCTAGTCTTTTCAATCTTTCCTCATATGACAGCCCCGCCATCCCAGGGATCAATCTCGTGAACCTACGCTGCACTACCATATAACATATAACCATATAACAATTACAGCACGGAAACAGGCCATCTCGGCCCTACAAGTCCGTGCCGAACATCTTTTTTCCCTTAGCCCCACCTGCCTGCACTCATACCATAACCCTCCATTCCCTTCTCATCCATATGCCTATCCAATTTATTTTAAAATGATACCAACGAACCTGCCTCCACCACTTCCACTGGAAGCTCATTCCACACCGCTACCAATACATCAATCACAAGGATGTCCTTCCTCAAATTAGGAGACCAAAACTGTACACAATACTCCAGATGTGGTCTCACCAGAGCCCTATACAACTGCAGAAGAACATCTTTACTCCTATACAGAAATCCTCTTGTTATGAAGGCCACCATTCCATTAGCTTTCTTCACTGCCTGCTGTACCTGCACGCCAACTTTCAGTGACCAGTGTACAAGGACACACAGGTCTCGCTGCACCTCCCCCTTGCCTAACCTAACCCCATTGAGATAATAATCTGCCCCCTTGTTTTTGCCGCCAAAGTGGATAACCTCACATTTATCTATATTATACTGCATCTGCCACGCATCTGCCCACTCACTCAACCTATCCAGGTCACCCCACAAGCTCCTAACATCCTCTTCACAGTTCACACTGGCACCCAGCTTTGTGTTATCCGCAAACTTGCTAGTGTTGCTCCTAATTCCCTCTTCCATATCATTAATATATATGGTAAACAGTTGCGGCCCCAACACCGAGCCTTGCGGCACTCCACTCGCCACTGCCTGCCATTCTGAAAAGGGCCCGTTCACTCCTACTCTTTGTTTCCTGTCTGCCAACCAATTTTCTATCCATTTCAACACCCTACCCCCATTACCATGTGCTCTAATTTTAGTCACCAGTCTCCCGTGCGGGACCTTATCAAAGGCTTTCTGAAAGTCTAGATATACTACATCAACTGGCACCCCTTCATCCATTTTACTTGTCACATCCTCAAAATTCCAGAAGATTAGTCAAGCAATTCCAGAAGATTAGTCAAGCTTTGGATCTTGGGCAGTTCCTTCTCTCCTCCATACTTTGCTCTTGCCATCACTCTGATTTTAGTTCATCTTCGTCTCATCTGTCCACCACTCCCTTTTCCAGAACTGTCGTTGCTCTTTTAAGTACTTTTTGGCAAACTGTAACCCGGCCATCCTATTTTTGCTGCTAACCAGTGCTTTGCGTCTTGCAGCGTAGTCTCTGTATTTCTGTTCATGAAGTCGTCTGCGGACAGTGGTAATTGATAAATCCACACCTGACTCCTGAAGAGCGTTTCTGAACTGTCAGACTGGTTTCTAACAGTTTTATTCTTGTTTCTCAGTTTCATAATGGCTTCTTTGACTTTCATCGACACAACTTTGGTCCTCGTTGATAAACAACAATAAAAGTTTCCAAAGGTGATGGAAAGACTGGAGGAAAGACTAGATGCTGAGAGCTCTCTTATACCTGCATTAAGGAGGCATTTCAACAGCAATTACAAACACCTGTAAAGCCATGTGTTCCAAACATTATGTGGCCCTGAAATGGGGGGGGACTATGTATAAACACAGCTGTAATTTCTACATGGTGAAAGCAAAATGTATAAAAATGCCCTTTAATAAAATCTGACAATATGCACTTTAACCACATGTGATTTTTTTTTTCTTTTCTATTACAAGTCTCAAATTGTGGAGTACAGAGGCAAATAAATAAATGATGGGTCTTTGACCCAAACATTATGGAGGGCACTGTATATTTTGTCCAAATTATTTTTTGAAGGCCACAGTGGGACCAGCCTCCACCACATCTGAAGGCAGTGTCACTGTGACCTTCAGGTGTGATGGAGGCACGTTTCACATACCATTCTACCAGCCTGTTTATATTCTTTTATGGTTTATCATGTCACATTCATTTTGAGAATGCACCCGCTGGTAAATTTATATTGTTGTATTACATGTTTCAGTAGGGATAGGGACATAATGTTCCCATTGATATCAATGAGGATAAGTGTTAAGGCTATTGGCAATGTCACAAAAGCTGCAATCATATATAGCGGCCAACCTTTCTATGGGTATTACAAGTAGGTTTCTGCTTGTATGTTTAGGCTTGTGAAAATAAGCATGATTTACGCTTTTGGTTTACTGCAGCCTTGTTGGGAGGAGAATGACTAGCTTGCTACTTGTTTCACCATTTAAAGTAGTGGGTAAGACCCATGGCAACAGTAAACAGGACAATTGGCAACACAGATAGCTATGTTCCAGCCACAAGACTATCTACGTACTTGATCTTGCCACCCCACTCTTAGGATTAGTTCAGCTGCAATACCAGCCATATATTAGGATTGCTTGCCTACAAAAATACTGATGCTGGCAGGACTATAGGTGTAGTTTTATGTACAGTAAGTCCTTGTTTTTATGAACCTCTTTATAATGGATTTTGGTTATAGCGGACTGACCCACTGAAGTGCACCGCCAGGCTGGGCTGCCAGTGCCACCCTGGCCCATGCTGTCTCTTTGGCTACCACCACCCCTCTGCTCTGGCTACCACCACCACCGCAGTTGTCATTGCTGCTGCTATCACCACTGCCGTAGTAGTCGCCGCCACCACCGCAGCTGCTGCCGCCACCAATGCTACAACCACCACCGCATTAGCTTCCAAAACCACTGCTGACCCATGCCCTCGCACCGGCTGCTCGAGACCGATGACTGCGCGGATCCTTGCCTCTCCCCGGTCATCCGCTGGATTCCAGGTCCAATAGACAATAGGTGCCATTCGGCCCTTCGAGCCAGCACCGCCATTCAATGTGATCATGGCTGATCATCCACAATCAGTACCCCGTTCCTGCCTTCTCCCCATATCCGCTATCTTTCAGAGCCCTATCTAGCTCTCTCTTGAAAGTATCCAGAGAACCAGCCTCCACTGCCCTCTGAGGCAGAGAATTCCACAGACTCACAACTCCCTGTGTGAAAAAGTGTTTCCTCGTCTCCGTTCTAAATGGCTTACCCCTTATTTTTAAACTGTGGCCCCTGGTTCTGGACTCCCCCAATGTCAGGAACCAGTACCAACCGAGAGTCTGAAGGAGCGTCTGGAGATGTCACCTAGTCATGTTCTCCAGAGATGCTGCCTGTCCCGCTACTGCACCACTTTGCGTCCTTTTGTGTGTTAACCAGCAATGTAGTTGCATGTTGTTTGTACTATTTATACAGTGATAATCCCTTATTCGACTATGACAGACATTCGGCAATAATGGACGGAGCCTACCCCCACCCTATTGTCTGTTATAATGAGGGTTTATAATGAGGCCACAGCCAGACATAACAGTTTTTATCCATGAGTAGTAGCTCTACTCAATAGCCAAAAATCGGAAGCCTCCCTTTGATCTGGTATTTTATTGGTTCACATGTTTGATCAATGGTGTTTTATCATTAATGATTTATTATTATTAATGTTTAGTGTTTTCTGAGTCATTTGTAACTGTCACTATGTCATGTTACTTGTGGGTGGAGCACCAAGGCGAATTCATTGTATGTGAATACTTGGCCAATAAACTTACTTACTTACTGTACTTACTTACTGTATTTTGAAAACATTTATCATAACTTGGGCCGCAATCTGGCCTAGGTTCCTAATCCTGGTTCTGGCTGTGTACCAACTGTTGATATTTTACTGTGTAGGAAGGAACTGCAAATGCTGGTTTAAACCGAAGATAGTTTAGAAAAGCTTTTCCCACTGAGAGTAGGGAAGATTCAAACAAGGGGACATGACTTGAGAATTAAGGGACTGAAGTTTAGGGGTAACATGAGGGGGAACTTCTTTACTCAGAGAGTGGTAGCTGTGTGGAATGAGCTTCCAGTGAAGGTGGTGGAGGCAGGTTCGTTTTTATCATTTAAAAATAAATTGGATAGTTATATGGACGGGAAAGGAATGGAGGGTTATGGTCTGAGCGCAGGTATATGGGACTAGGGGAGATTATGTGTTCGGCACTGACTAGAAGGGTCGAGATGGCCTGTTTCCGTGCTGTAATTGTTATATGGTTATAGACACAACGGGACAGGCAACATCTTTGGATAGAAGGAATGGGTGACGTTTCTGGTCGAGACCCTTTTTCAGACTTAGTCAGGGGAGAGGGAGATATTGAGATGAGGTAGTATCAGATGTGAAAACGAGACAAATGAGATCAGGGAAAATGTAGAATAGATCATTGTTAGTTAGGAGAAGGTAACAATAAAGCAAACAGATAATGTAAACGAGCACAGTCAGACTGGTCGGAGAACTGGGAAGGGGGGAGGGATGGGGAGAGTGGGAAAGCAAGGGTTACTTGAAGTTAGAGAAATCAATATTCATACCGCTGGAATGTAAACTGCTCAAGCGAGATATGAGGTGG
Organism: Amblyraja radiata; assembly: GCF_010909765.2. NCBI lineage: Eukaryota > Metazoa > Chordata > Chondrichthyes > Rajiformes > Rajidae > Amblyraja > Amblyraja radiata. Next base: position 28,961,944 of record NC_045988.1, read on the forward strand.
TGTTCCTCCAATTTGCACTGGGCGTCACTCTGACAATGGAGGATGCCCAGGACAGAAAGGTCAGTGTGGGAGGGGAGAGTTAAAGTGTTTAGCAACTTTGAGATCAGGTAGATTTAGGCGGACTTAGCGGAGGTATTCAGCAAAATGATCGCCGAGCCTGTGCTTGGTCTTGCTGATATACAGGAGTCCACACCTGGAACAGCTGGTACAGGTTGATGGAGATGCAAGTGAATTTTTAATAACATTGGAAAATAGGTGCAGGAGTAGGCCATTTGACCCTTTGAGCCAGCACATCCATTCAATATGATCAAGGCTGATCATCTAAAATCCTGTTTTTTCCCCCCCCATATCCCTTGATTCCATTAGCTCTAAGAGCTAAATAAACTCTCTCTATGTATCACCTGGAAGGGCTGCTTCAATCCCTGGATGAGAGGAGGGAAATGTAAGAACAGGCGTTGCACCTCCTTGCTGTTGCAGGGAAAATATTCAGAAAGGACTATGGAGAAGACCATGATTTACAGAGGGAGTTGACCCTGCAGGCAGTCGAGAAGGATGGAGAGTCTTTGTGGTCATCTATTTATTGAACATTTCTTATTTTTATTAATCTCTCTGCATTTCCTATGGTTCTTATTTGTGATGGTCTCCCATTTAAAGCCTCGGTAATTTGTGAATCAAAAAACAGAATTTGGCATGTAGTAATACTATATATTGTCTATCCTTGTGTTGAAGGGATTTGCTGCATACGTTTGCTGGGCTCACTTCCCTGAAGAAAACAAATTACATTTGTTTTGATAACTTATCTCATCATTGTCAGCGGTCACTCAAAACGAGTATGACTGTCGTCTCCTCTCCATAGGGTCGTCTATTTGTGGGTCTGCAGATGTCTGTAGAGGCCGATCCGCGATCCACACACCTTGGTGCAACATGGACAGTGGAGACTGGCGGTGGTTGGTAGTCGTCGAGCTCCCTTCTCTCTCTCCTTACGGTGCTGTCGCTTTGTCTCTGCGACACAGTGAAGTTCCGTTTCATAACGTGCTGCTCCTTCCTGCACAGATTTCCTCCAGGAGCACCTGTCCAGTGCAATGTCATCCCAGTTGCTCGATGTGGTGTGGAATTTCTTCAAACTGTTCTTGATGTTGTCCTTGAAGCGTTTCTTTGGCCCGCCGGGGGCTCGCCGACCTTCCTTCAATTGAGAGTACAGGATTTGTTTAGGAAGACGTGTGTTGGACATGTGGATGACATGGGCAGTCCATCGAAGTTGGTGCTGCATTATTGTGGTGGTGATGCTGGTCATGTTGGCTTCCTCCAAAACGCTGATGTTGGTGCGTTTGTCCTCCCAGCTGATCCTCAGAATCTTTCGTAAGGATCTTTCATGGTATTGTTCCAGGGCTCTCAGGTGCCTGCTGTAGGTGTTCCATGACTCTGCTCCATACAACAGGGTGGGGAGGACAATGGTTCTGTAGACCAGCAGTTTTGTTTGAGCCTTTAGGTCTCGATCTTCCAAGACTCTTTTCCTGAGTCTGGCGTAGGCTCCGCTGGCACAACTCAGGCGATGGTTGACCTCCGAGTCTATGTCTGCTTTTGTGGATAGAATGCTGCCAAGGTAGGGTAAGTGGTCAACGTTTTCAAGTGGTGTTGTCCACTTTTATAGTGGGCTGGGTAGACAGCTGGTTGGGGGGGAGGTTGATGTAGGACCTGGGTCTTCTTGATATTTAAGGCTCGGCCCATGGCTCTATGCCTAGGCAAAGGCATTCAGGATGCCTTGAAGGCCTTCTGCAGAGTGTGTTGCAATGGCACAGTTGTCCACGTACTGAAGCTGCATGATGGCAGTGTTAATGACTTTGCATTTGGCCTTCAACCTATTAAGTTTGAAGAGCCCACCGTCACTTCTGTAGAGGATAGAGATCCCCTGTGGCAGCTCTTCACCAATGAGGTGTAGTATGGCAGTAATGAAGACGACAAACAGGGTGGGTGCGATTATGCATCACTGTTTGACCTCCGTTTCCACTGTGAAGGCTCGGACTCTGAGCGCAGTTGCTGAGCACTGTGACCAACATGCCATCGTGTAGAAGCCCCAATATTCTGATGTACCTTTTGTGGCAACAGTACCTTGATAGTGTGCTCCAAAGAGCCTGGCGGTCTACCGAGTCAAAAGCCTTTGTCAGGTCTATGAAGGCCATGTACAAAGGCTGCCTTTGTTCATGGCATTTTTCCTGGAGTTGTCGTGCTGTGAATATCATGTCTGCTGTACCTCCTGATGGGTAGAAGCCACACTGTGATTCTGGGAGTACCTCCAGACAGTGGTAGAAGTTGTTTGTGAGGACATGAGCAAGGACTTTGCCTGTTGTTGACAGGAGCGAGATGCCCCTGTAGTTTCCACATTCATTCTTGTCCCCTTTCTTGAAAATGGTCACTATTAGAGCATCCCTGAGTTCTGAGGGAAGTTCTTTTTTTTCCCCCCCAGACCTTGAGGAGTAGGGCGTGGATGTGAGAGCTCCGGTACACTTTCCTTTAAGACCTCAGCTGGGTTCCTGGAAGTGCTCCTTCCAAATTTGTTTTGGTAACTTATCTAGAAAATAGAACAACACAGGAACAAGCCCTTCATCCCACAATGTTTGTGCTAAACATGATGCCAAGTTAAACTGATCTCATCTGCCTGTACATGATCCATATCACTCTATTCCTTGCAATTCCATGTGCATATCTAAAAGTTTCTTAAACCCCACAATCTTCTTTGTCGTCATTTCGAAATACTCAATCGTTAATGACACACAACCTGCCGTGTACAAACCTGTGCTGGCTATCCTTAATTAGCCCACTATCTTCCACATAGGAGTAAATCATATCTCGTATAATTCTCACTGATAGTTTCCCTACCACTGATGTGAGGTTCACCAGCCTTCTTAAACAAAGGAACAACATTGGCCAGTCTCTGGTCCTCTGGGACCTTGCCTGTGGCTTGAGAAGAAACAAAGATCCTCATCATTGCCTACTTAAGTTCTTTCTGACTTGCTTTATATTCCTAATAGGTTCTGTCTGATGCCACCTTCTTGAACCTGACATAGACTCCTTTTTCTTTCTGACCAAGTTAACAACCTCCTTGGTCATCTACGGTTCCCTTACCTTGCTGTCCTTTTCCCTCCTTACTGAAACATGCTGATCCTCACTTTCATCAGCTGGCCTTGATGTAACACATTTAGTGTCGCATGTCAGCTATGGACTTGCCTAATAGTAAATGCTCCCAATCTACCCCCCCAAGCTCATACTATAGGTATGTTGCAAAGCCTACCTGAAGCGTCTTTGAAAATCTGTCGCTGGGGGTGTGCGCGATTTTGGCGCCGTTTAGAGGGGGCGGGTTTAAAACGCGATTTTCTCTAGGCTGTTCAAATCGAAGATGTTCAGCCTAGTTAATTATTAACGAAAAATCGCTGGAAGACCCCGTCGCAAAAGCTATTATTAGGTTTAAAGGCCTTGAATAATAGTTATAGTAGTTTAAAAATCAATCTCTAAACCCGCGACCGCCAGCAACCGCAGAGTCTCATAAAGCAAACCACAGAAGGTAGGTTGTATATTTTTACATTAAAAAGGGCTTCTAAAGATCCCTTTATACAAAGTTTAATATTGCGAGTATCTCATTTTGGGCCCATTATATCGCGCAGTATTTTTCTGGGCATTTGGGGCACAAATCTACCGCAATGTGAACGTTCTAAACCAGCGCGTTCCACAGGGACCCACTGGAAAGCTGATTTAAATGGGCATTTATTTACAGCAATTGAACACTGAATTCCTTCCATTTGGCCTATAAATTAATGTAAATGAGATTTTAAAATCATGTTTTATTGTGAATTATTTGTGAATATTATTTGGACATTTAGGCTATTTAAAAATGTTAATCAGTTATTAAGAAATGGATAGATGTTTAGATCTAGTAATTGAAGTCTGAAATTAGCTACAATTAGGTAACTAACTAATTATATGCTTTAATTTCAGGTCATCCAAGTAAGATTATTTTATATTTGTTTCAGAATGCTTCAATCTATGATAACTGAAAATTTCATTCAGTTCTCTTAATTTTTAAGAAAGTTATGGGCTTTTGACTGTTCACGATCACAACTTTTTTGTTATGTCCATAGAAAATCAATAGGGAACAAGATGCTCATTTTCGAGTATGAAAATGGCCATAACTTTTTAAATACTTGAGATATGAAAGTGAATTAGGTGTCAAATTAAACTTATTTTTATGCTTTATCTGATGGGATAAATTACAGACTTGATTTTTAAAATCTCAAAATTTTGTAACATTGCTACATACTATTGACATTTTAATCAGATTTGCCCCAATTAAGTACCTTCCCCCAACATCCAGACCTAACCTTATTCGGAACAGTCTTAAAACTGTTTTGTGATCATTATCACAAATGCTCTTCCACCATACCAGTCACCTGGCCAAGTAGACAAAAGTGCCTGAGAAACTCAGCAGGTGTGACAGCATCTATGGAGCAAAGGAAAAAGGCAACGTTTCAGGCCAAAAGCTTTCTTCAGATACCTGGCCAGGTTTGTTTCTCAACACAAGGTCCAGTATGGTCCCTCCTTGAGTCAGACTAGCCAATATTGTTTAAGGTAACCTCCTTGAATACACTTAACAAATGTTGCCCCATCTTATCCTCTTGAACTGTCCTAGTCAATATTGGGGAAGTTAGTCACCCACTACGACAATCCTGTTCTTACATCCTCTGTAATCTGTGTACATATCTGATCCTAAATCTCAAGGTGGCTATTGGATTTCGCATAATATCCCATCAGAGTGATTGCTCCTTTCTTATTTTTGAGCTCAACCCATAATGCCTTGGCAGACATACCCACATCTATACTATTACTAAAACTCTCATCTTAAACGTCTGTGTTATAATTAAACTTGCGCAAAAACGATCCCTCATAGCGCTATGATTTTGCGCCACCTTACTCGCCATTCTCCTCTGCTCCAAGTCAAACAAGTTTTGTTCTGATCGGTGAAATAGTACAAAAGTTATGAAGGTTTAAAAATCGTAAAAGCCGCCCATTCCGTAACCCGCTGTCAATAACGCAGCGAGGAGAATAAAAGGCAGAAGGGGCGCAGTATGTTTAGTGGCTTACGGAGAGTCAGTGGCTCGCGGAGAGTCAGCGGCTTTTGGGCTGCTTCTGCGGCGGCCAGCAAGACCAGCTGCTGAGTCGAACCGGAAGCCTCTGAGTGAAGCCGAAGTGGGACCGGGATCTGCTGCATGAGGCCGAAAGCTGAAGGTGCGGGGTGAGCTGAGTGCGAGCCCCCCCCCTTTCCCCACGCCCCTCTCCCCTTTCCCCACGCCCCTTTCCCCACAGCCCACGCCCCTTTCCCCACGCCCCTCTCCCCACGCCCCTCTCCCCACGCCCCTCTCCCCACGCCCCTCTCCCCACGCCCCTCTCCCCACGCCCCTCTCCCCACGCCCCTCTCCCCACGCCCCTCTCCCCACGCCCTCTCCCCACGCCCCTCTCCCCACGCCCCTCTCCCCACGCCCCTCTCTCCCACGCCCCTCTCCCCACGCCCCACTCCCCTCTCCCACGCCCCACTCCCCTTTCCCCACGCCCTCTCCCCACGCCCCTCTCCCCACGCCCCCACGCCCCTCTCCCCCACGCCCCTCTCCCCACGCCCCACTCCCCTTTCCCCACTCCCCTCTCCCCACGCCCTCTCCCCACGCCCCTCTCCCCACGCCCCACGCCCCTCTCCCCACGCCCCTCTCCCCACGCCCCACTCCCCTTTCCCCACGCCCCTCTCCCCACGCCCCTCTCCCCACGCCCCTCTCCCCTCTCCCCACGCCCCACTCCCCTTTCCCCACGCCCCACTCCCCTCTCCCCACGCCCCTCTCCCCTTTCCCCACGCCCCACTCCCCTTTCCCCACGCCCCACTCCCCTCTCCCCACGCCCCTCTCCCCTTTCCCCACGCCCCTCCCCCTTTCCCAACCCCCCCCCTTCCCCACAGGTCCTGCATTTTAACCCTTTGCCTAACACCTTATATTAATTGCACAGCTCTTCATCCCTTTTCCTACCTATGTTTTGTGCTGACGAACATGACTGCTGGCTGCTCACCCTTCACCTTGAGAATGTTCAGCAGCCACCTCCGGGCCCTGGCACCAGGGAGGCAACAGACCATCCTGGAATTCTGTTTGCTGGCACAGAATCGCATGTCTGTTCCCTTAACTATTGAAGATAGACACAAAATGCTGGAGTAACTCAGTAGGACAGACAGCATTTCTGGAGTGAAGGAATGGGTGACGTTTCTGGTCGAGACCCTCGTCTCGACCCGAAACGTCACCCATTCCTTCTCTCCAGCATTTTGTGGCTATCTTCGGTTTAAACCAGCTATCTGCACTTCCTTCCGACCTCTCACTATTGAGCCCCCATCACTATCGCTCTGCCTGACTTTACCCTGCTCCGATGCCACAGACCTGGATACTGCATATCTCCCCTGAAACGTCTTTCTCTTGAACAGTATCAAAAAGGGTATGTGTCTTGCAGGGGAATGGAAACAGGAGAATCATGAACTCTCTACCTTCTTACTCTCCTGACAGTCACCCATCTATTCTCTGCCTGTACCTCAGGTGTAACCACTTCTCTGTAGCTCATTTCCCGAACTAATTGACGTCGTCCAGCTGCAACTAGTTCCCTAACGAGGCTTTTAAGGAGCTGTAGTGCATGTACCTCCTGCAGATGTACTCCTCGGGGATATTGGAAATCTATATCATCTCGTTAACACTTTTTTTGTTTTACCCTACAAATGATCATATCAAAATAATGATCAATATAGCATGTAATCAGGCCATTTGGCCCACAATGTCCACATCAACCATGAGCACACATTTGTATTAATCCCGTATTCCAGCACTTGCTCCTTGCCTTTACTGTGTAGATAATTTATGTGCTTGTCTTGAAACTGTATACTGTTGCAGACTCTACTTCCACCACTTGCCCTGCCAGTGTATTCCAGGTACTTGCCACTTCCTGGGTCAGAGGTCTGCCTCAAATCTTTAAATTTCTTCCTCCTTATCCTAAATCTATATCTTTCATTCATCTAAAAAGAAAACCGATTCCTCAATCCTCCCCTTTGTTTATTTCATAATATTATAAACCACTACCAAGATCCATCTCTATTGCTCCAAGGAAACGGGCCTAGTCTCTCTCTTCAGTCCCTCCTCATGAATGAAACATTCCATTATAAGATTTGAGGAAGGCAACACTTTATAGCATGGAAGATTGACACAAAATGCTTGAGTAACTCAGCGGGTCAGGCAGCATCTCTGGAGAAGAGGAATATGTGACGTTTCGGGTTGAGACCCTTCTTCGGACCCCTTGGCATTGGTCCTTTGCAAATTTTGTTATGTCTGGTGTAATATGTATGTTATCCCTCCGATGTTTTTCTCTGCAGCCATATTGAGCCTCTGCAGCCACTCCACAAAGCCCATCACTCCAAACTTCTTTGTTGATTATGCTAGCATAAAGTGTCTTCCATTATGAGAATATACCAGCAGAGTAGGTCATTTGGCTGCCGGCCATGCTCTATCTTACATTAGATCATTGATGGTCTTTTACCTCCGTGTTACTTTCATGGGCTTCATGTCACTAGAGAAATGGATTTGCATAGAAACTGGCCCTTTGTCCCATGATCTGTATACTTGCCCTTTACCCATCTACACTGATCTCATTTGCCTGTAATAAGTCTCTATCCTTCTATGACTTGATTGTTCAGGTGCCTGACTAAATGTCTCTTTAACATGGTGATTGCATCAGATTCCATCACCTACTCTAGCACGAGTTCTAGATATCAACCTTATAATTTTATATTTATCTATCAGATCACCCCCTCAACCACATTTGTTTCGGGGAAAACAAACTCGGTCAATCTTTCCCCATTACAGTACTAAACTCTTCCAATTCAGATAACATGCAGCCTCTTTAGTACAATTATATCCTTGGAGTATATTGAACAGAACTGCACACATCATGTGGATTTACAATAGTTATAAAGTTGTAACATTATGTTCAAACTTTTATATCCTGTCCTTTTCACTATCCTATCTACCTGTGCTGCCACTTTCATGGACCTATAGACCTGAACCACCAGGTCCCTCTGTTGATCAGCATTCTTTACCATTTACTGTACATGTCTTAACCATATTTGACTTCCTAATATGCATCATCTTGCATTTTTGGAATCCAATCCATCTGGCAATGATCACCCAACATTCGATGATCCTGCTTATAGTGTTGGACAACTTCAATTTTCATCTCATCCTCAAACTTGCATAATAATATCTCCTACATTCACAAGTTGTTGATGTACATCACAAAGGTCCTTTCACTGTGTCAGTCACAGAGTTCTAACCAGAAAAGCATCCTTCCAACACACTACCCTCTCTCCTCTTGCAAGCTAATTTTGGATCCAATTAGCTAGATGGCCTTTGATCCCATGTGCTTTATCTTCTGAACTGTCCTACCTGTGGGACCTTGTCAAATGTTGCATGAAAGACCATGTCGCCAACATCTGTTACCCTGACTCCATTCTTCTTAGTTACCTTGATTTTTTTCAAATGTGCACAAATATTGAATGTTTTGAATGTTATCCAATAATTTCCAGATCCTTGATGTGGGGCTCAGTGGCATGTAATTACCTGGCTTATCCCTTCTGCACTTAAATAAATAATATTAGCTAACCTCTGGTCTTCCAGTACTTTGTGTAGCTAACAAAAATACAAACTTCTGTCAGGTCCACAGCTTTTTCTTGATTCCTTTAAGCAGTGAAGGAAAGGGAGAACGTGTATTTGTAAAGGCTTTGATAGAGTGGATGTAGAGAGGATGTTTCCACTGGTGGGAGAGTCAAGGACTAGAGGTCATCACCTCAGAAGTAAAGGACGTTCTTTTAGGAAGGAGGTGAGGAATTTCTTTAGTCAGAAGGTGGTGAATTTGTGAAATTCTTTACCACAGAAGGCGGTGGAGGCTGTCATTGGATATACTTAAGGCAGCGATAGATAATTCTTGATTAGTACAGGTGTTATGGGGAGAAGGCAGGAGAATGGTGTTAGGAGGGAGAGATAGATCAGCCATGATTGAATGGCGAAGTAGACGATCGGCCAAGTGGCCTAATTCTGTTCCTGTCACTTATGATCTTAAGCATCCTCTATGACTGCAGTATGCTCCAACGTGTTTTCCAACCTATAACATTTTTTACCAAAATGTCTCATCTGAAAAGGATCAGTGCTGGAGAAACTCAGCGGGTGCAGCAACATCTATGGAGTGAAGGAAATAGGCAACGTTTCGGGCCGAAACCCTTCTTCAGACTGAAGAAGGATTTCTGCTGAGTTTCTCCAGCACTTTTGTCTACCTTCGATTTTCCAGAATCTGCAGTTCCCTCTTAAACACCTCTGATAGCCTGATGCTCAGGTAGCACTACATTGAAGACTGGGGTATGAATTCCAGAAGTAGTGTTGAGAAATATGAATTGCTGCATGTGCCATCCTAGAACAGAATACATAGAAATGTTTTTACAAGTGGCTTATTCATTCCACTGTTGCTTGCAGGACTGAACATTTTTGTAATCTGGTTATTTTAGCTCAGATATACATCTATTTCAGCTTCATGTTGGAAGCAATATCAGCTTTAATTTGGCTCAGTGTTGGCTTTCTTCAAACTTGGATCATTTCTGTTAACTGTGATGGAATGTAATCATATGTATGTGTTAATCAACTTCAATTACTTAAGAAATACACCGGAGCATCAGAAATTAATAGCCGAGCCGTACTGTTATCATATGGATGCTCGGTTTGCTGATTCAGAGAGATAACTGTGTGGTGATGTTGCCTCAGCAACTAGGGAGAAGGCGTTGCTCGTGCAGTGCAATGGGAATGTTCTATTATTATGTGCCTTTCTTGTTCAACACCTTTATTTTCTCTGTGCTGACGAGGTTCTAGATGAAGATGATTTCTGGAAATGTGGGGGGGAATATGTTAATTAGTGTGTCTAGTGTGAATGATAAACATGATATATTCAGCTTGGTGCATGTAATGAAACGTGTCTTGTGAATGCAGAGTCTGAATGCTGCCCTGCAATCGAGCTGATGTGATAATTGATTTCAAGAAACAGATAATTTAATTTGATACAAACCACCCGATTTAATGAGGCATTAGATCCAGTTCATGGAATGATTGACTCCTGGCATCTTTTCTTCAGGCACATGTGTATTAATCATGGAGATTAATTTTAAATTGAAAATTAATCTTTGATTAATCTTTAAATGGCATATTTTCAATATTAAATAATCCATAATCCAAACACAATTCCCCTCCACATTTTGTGAATGTGGAATCCAAAATACTTAACATCCTGTCCCATAGACCACAAGGAGGACAGGCGACAAAACATGCTCCACGATAATTCCCAACACCAGTGCACTGCATGGATGTGTTCTCAGCCCATCACTATAAATCCCTACACAGGCACAACCTCTGGCAAATAACCAAGAACAAAGAATCACAATCGGATTTCAGCTCTTACACAAGATCTGAAATCCAAGCCAGTTGAAAATGCCTGAGTTGAAGTACTTTATTGACCAAGTTAAACATTAGGAGTGCATCTGAGACATTGTGAAATGAAGCTGAAGTATAATCATAAATTCACAGGGTTGCCTCCCATTAGCGACTTAAGGGCCTGTCCCACTGTACGAGGTAATTCAAGAGTTCTCCCGAGTTTTCCCCTGATTCGAACTCGGAGAATGTCCGTAGCGGGTCCGTAGGAGTTCGTGGATCTTTGACTGCCCACATCAAAGGGCTCGACAGGAAATGCTACCAAGGCAATTAATATCATCAAAACCCCCACCATTCTGGTCATTCTCTCTTCTCGCTGCTACAGTTGGGAATCAGGTACTGTAAATCAATACCTTCAGGTTCAAGAACAGCTGCCTCCTATCAACCATCAGGTTTTTGAGCCACCCTACACAACCCTAACCACAACACTACCCCAGCATTGAACCATTAGTATAGTTTGCTCGGTGTACTTTGGTTTTTATACTATCATAGTCCAGCTGATTTAAAATAACTGATAATTGATAGTATAATTGTGGTTGTGGCATCCAATGTGCCTGTAAGGCTGCAGCAAATAATAATTCCATTGTTCCATTTCATGCCTGGTGCATATGACAAATGAACACTTTTTCTTGGGCTTTGATGCACAGCCAGATGAATGCGCTTCTCAAATTTGCTTAACTATCAGTTGCACTTTGGCAATGGTTTGCTAAGCTAAATCTTTTCAACACCTAGTGAGCAAGCTTGTGTTAAAACCCCAAGCTATGTCGTCTTTTGCTGCCTTCAGGTGTGGATTTCTTTGTTTCTTTCACCTGCTGATGGATGTGTTGTGTATTTCGCATTGCCTGTATCTACCACAGATTTCCAGCTTGTGTGTTTTACTGTGATTTATGTCTCCTAGTTTCTTTAAATATGCTTTCTGAGCTGTAGAGTGGATGCTGCAATGAAATGGTGATTTTTTTCCCTCTTGTTGCAAAACTGCCTTGCTTGGTGATGTGAGTAATGAAAGCTGTACTTTGAATATGTAATGTGATGTGGCCAACAGACAGATAATTAAGGCACATTGTGGCAATATTCATAAATTATTGAAACCTGAAAACCATTTAGCACAATGTGTGCTGCTTATTCATGTGGGAGTTCAAATAGAGGCCAGCTCACCCAGACTTGCCCTTTAGTGGTGCTTACCCAACAAATTGCCCTTCATTACAATACCCTCACTCCATCCATCAGCCAGCTGTGGAAATCAGGATTGACTCTAGCAGCCTATCTACTCAGTTGATTTATGTCAATTGTCAGTTGTTTTTCGGCTGAAATTGTATTTGTCCTCACTTGCGGAAAGCAGCATCCTCTTTGACGCCCTCCAGAGCCCAACACCCCCGGCTTACACCTAACTCATATCATTGACTCTCCTTGTTACCTTTCCTGATTCAACCTGGATTATTGTACCTTCAATCTTTTGTAAATGTTAGACTTCTGCATTCTCTCCCTTTGCTTTCTGATGTCAGATATGAGATGGGTAGTTTAATTCCACTCCTTTCCCATTATCACAAAATATTTTCATAACTTATTAACTGGAACTACGCCGAGCACTCGTGGTGAATCAATTCTTTTCTTGATTTATTTCTGCAACTTAGGTGGGCAATGTGACATGCCAACTAATATTTTCGCTGTGGGCTAATGCTTTATGGTTTTGCATCCCATGGTTTAAATGGGAGTGGACAATGGTTGTCATCTTCCAAAATTGCATCCATTCTATCCTGTTTCTCACAGACTGGAAAGTAACAAATTGAAGAGAGAAGGGAAAGACAAAACGTGGAATTATTGATCAGTTTCATTTAATTTGTTGTTTAATTTAGAGGCACAACGTGGAAACAGGGCTTTCAGCTCACCGAGTCCGCGTAACAAATGATCACCGTACACAAGTTTTATCCTACTAGGGACAATTTACAGAAGTCAATTAACCTACAAATCAGCACATCTTTGGAATGTGGGAGCACCTGGAGAAAACCCACGCAGTAACAAGGAGAATGTACAAACTCCGTACAGACAGCACCTGAAGTCATGATCGAACCTGGGTTTCTGGCGTTGAAGCCGGCAGCTCTACTGCCGTGCCACTTTGTCAGTAGTCTGTCATCATGGATAATAGTAATTCAATGTTAGCTGCTAGTATAATACCAATTAAAATTATTATGTCAATGGTACCATGGTTCTTAGAATATAATGGGAATGTGTACAGTCAGCATGGATTTGTAAATGGGAAATCATGTTTGATGGTACATCTGTGGGTGGCACAGTGGCGCAGCAGTAGAGTTGCTGTCTTACAGCACTTGCAGCATCGGAGACCTGGGTTTGATCCCGACTAAGGGTGATGTCTGTAGGAGTTTGAACGTTCTCCTCGACAGCGTGGGTTTTCTCAGAGATCTTCAGTCCCCTCCCACTCTCTAAAAACATATAGTTTTGTAGCATCTGCAGTTCCTTCTTAAACATAGTTTTGTAGGTTAATTGGTTTAGATTTGTTTACTTGGTATAAGTGTAAATTGTCCTTAGTGTGTGTAGGCTTGGTTTAATGTGCGGGGATCGCTGGTCGGTGTGGACTCAGTGTGCCGAAGCGCCTATTTCTGCACTGTATCTACAAAAACTAAACTAATCTATTAGCTTTTTGGGGTATTAAGTGGATGAGAAAGGGGGGGAAACCAGTCGTTGTGATTTTGGACTTTGACATGACACCACACAAGATATGAAATAAAATTCAAGCTTGCGGAATTGGGGTTGGTTAAGGATTGGTTAATGGGAGTGTGACAGTTGGAGACAACAGATCACTTTTGGCTGGGATGCTGTCAGTAGTGGCTTTGAAGCCACTTTATTGCCTTCTCTCATAGTGGGAATCGCTGATTCTGCTCTGTGGGGATGTTCATGTTAAATTCTATCATGTATTGTTTTTATTTGTATGCTAACTTAAATCTCACTGTACCAATTGGTGCATGTGACAATAAATGTAACTTGAACTTGAAGTTGGTGCCTCGGGTTTCACAATATTATATTGCAACGATTTGGGTGACGGGAGCATGTGCTTATGTGCTAATAATACAAAACTGTCATTCTAGGATATGATGAATGTACAGACTATTTTAAAAGGGTTATGGATATGTTTTCAGAGGGGCCAGATTAGTTCCTTATATAGTTCATGGAAAACAATTAGAAAGTAATATGTTGCCCTTTATTGCAAGATGGTTGGAATACAAGACATCTGCTGCAATTCCATGGAGGCCTGGTGAGACTGTCTGGTATATTGTGTTCACATCTGGTCACCCTAACATAGGAAGGTTATATTTGTGATAGTAGGAATGCAATGAGCATATACAACACATGGCTCTTGGTGGAGGGGTCAAATGGCTTGAACTTTTCTGGTGTAGAGAACCAAGAACTTAGATGAGATTTGATTATGGTTTAATCCTTTAATGCAGCCTTCTCTAGGTGTAGGTCAAGATATTGACGGAACTGAGGAATTAAAAAAAAGACACAAAGTGCTGGAGTAACTCAGCAGTCAGTCAACATCTCTGGAGAACATAGGTGACATTTCAGGTTGGGACTATCTTCAGACTCTCACCTACCCATTTTGTCCAGAGATGCTGCCTGATCTGCTGAGTTCCTCGAACACTGTGTTTTTCTGTAATCCAGCATCTGCAGTTCCTTGTGTCTACAAACTGAGATATCTTATGTTACAGATTTGTTGCAGAATTCTTGTTATTGCATTTTTACCTTCTTTCTGTATATTTCTATGAATTATTGTAAATAAGCATGAAAAGTCAAGCTTGCTTGCATTGGCCTTGTATTGCTGCTTTTAGAACTAATTGAAAAATGTGTTTAGCACACTGCATATTCAGCGAATAGCGCTTCAGCAGCATTCTTGACGATAAACATTGACATATATTTTCACGTGCAGTAGAGAATGACGTAAACGTTACCAAAGGAACTTGGCTTGTGGAAATTATCCCCGTGTTCAAAATTGAGTGTTTTTGGAAATGCCTGGGCTGGAGCTCGTTCTACTGATTGGGAATCGTGTTCAGAGATGTATAACTAGAAATATTACTCATTTTAAGTCAAACTGGCTGACCATCAGAGACTTACACTTTTTCCATTTTACAGCATTTAGCTGTTAGCCTTCAATGCTTGGCGATTCAAATGCTCTTCTAGATGTCTAAATGTTTTGTCTTTACCATTCTATCAGGCAGTGTGTTCCATGATACAAACATCCTCAAAGTACTGTTCATTAGATCCCCTCCAAACCTCCCTAAATCTATGACAGCTAGTTTTATACTTCAATATCTGGTTCAAACGTCACCTCTGAATGGTGGCCGATTAGGAAAAGGGGAGATGCAACGAGACCTGGGTGTCATGGTACACCAGTCATTGAAAGTAGGCATGCAGGTGCAGCAGGCAGTGAAGAAAGCGAATGGTATGTTAGCATTCATAGCAAAAGGATTTGAGTATAAGAGCCGGGAGGTTCTACTGCAGTTGTACAGGGTCTTGGTGAGACCACACCTGGAGTATTGCGTACAGTTTTGGACTCCTAATCTGAGGAAAGACATTCTTGCCATAGAGGGAGTACAGAGAAGGTTCACCAGACTGATTCCTGGGATGTCAGGACTTTCATATGAAGAAAGACTGGATAGACTCGGCTTGTGCTCGCTAGAATTTAGAAGATTGAGGGGGGATCTTATAGAAACTTACAAAATTCTTAAGGGGTTGGACAGGCTAGATGCAGGAAGATTGTTCCCGATGTTGGGGAAGTCATGAACAAGGGGTCACAGTTTAAGGATAAGGGGGAAGCCTTTTAGGACCGAGATGAGAAAAATATTTTTCACACAGTGGTGAATCTGGAATTCTCTGCCACAGAAGGTAGTTGAGGCCAGTTCATTGGCTATATTTAAGAGGGAGTTGGATGTGGCCCTTGTGGCTAAAGGGATCAGGGGGTATAGAGAGAAGGCAGGTACAGGATACTGAGTTGGATGATCAGCCATGATCATATTGAATGGCGGTGCAGGCTCGAAGGGCCGAATGGCCTACTCCTGCACCTATTTTCTATGTTTCCTTAAGTGTTGTTATGGTCTCTTTCTCCAATATGCTCTGCTGTTTGTGTGGATTTTTAAATTCTCCCTGTGACTGGATAAATCTCCTCTGGAGTGCTCTGGTCTCTTCCCATGTTTGAAACACAGTGGTTAGTTATTAATTGTTCACTGAATAGATAGAAAAGGTTTAAAGGAATCTGGGCCAAACATGGGTAAATGGGATTAGCTTAGATCAGTTTAGTTTATCGTCATGTGTACCGAGGTACAGTGAAAAGCTTTTGTTGCGTGCTAGCCAGTCAGCAGAAAGATAATGCATGATTACATTCGAACCATTTACAGTGCATAGATACATTATAAGGGAATAACGTTTAGTGCAAGGTAAAGCCAGCAAAGTCCGATCAACGATAGTCCGAGGGTCACCAAAGAGGTAGATAGTAGTTCAGCACTGCCCTCTGATTGCGATAGGATGATTCAATTGCCTGATAACAGCTGGGAAGAACCTGTCCCTGTCTCTGGAGGTGTGGATTTTCACACCAATACCTTTTGCCTGATGGGAGAGGGGAGAAAAGGGAGTGGCCAGGGTGCGACTTGTCCTTGATTATGCTGCCGACCTTGCCGAGGTGTAAATGGAGTCAATAGAAGGGAGGTTGGTCTGTGTGATGGTCTAGGCGGCGCCCACAATTCGCTGCAATTTCTGGTGGTCTTGGATGGAGCTGTTCCCAAACCAAGCTGTGATGCCTGATAAAATGCTTTCTGTGGTGCATCTGTAGAAGTTGGTGAGAGTTGTAGGGGACATGCTAAACTTCCAAGCCTTCGAAGGAGGTAGGGTAGAAATAGAGATGGGACATCTCTCCCCCCTCGTCTCCATCCAAGGACCCATGCAGTCTTTCCAGGTGAGGCAGAGGTTCACCTGCACCTCCTCCAACCTCATCTATTGCATCCACTGCTCTAGGTGTCAACTGCTCTACATCGGTGAGACCGTGCAGGCTTGGCGATCGCTTCGCCCAACACCTCTGCACAGTTCACATTAACCAACCCAATCTCCCGGTGGTTCAGCACTTCAACTCTCCCTCCCTTCCGTATCCGACCTTTCTGTCCTCGGCCTCCTCTCCCCCCCCCCCCCCCCCCAACCCCCCCCCCCCCCCCCCCCACCACCACATCAATCTGAAGAAAAGTCTTGTCCCGAAACGTCAGCTATTTCTTTGCTCCATAGATGCTGCCTCACCCGCTGAGTTTCTCCAGCATTTTTGTCTACCTGAGATGGGAACACCTAAATGCTCTCAGCAGTATTTGCGATGTAACCAATTGAACTTTGATGATAATGTTTTGTACGTCTTAAACTGGCAATAGAATCTAAGACATGGTTCCACCTAGAGGCCATTGCCAAACTGGAACCTGACTGTCCCGCACACACCCAATGGTGCCTGACTAGACGATCCAGATTCAGATTGTCACTTTGATAATGATTGATTGGGCTAACGGGCTATGACTATGAATGAGGTTGATGCAGATCCAGAATCATTAAGGTGGTGGGTGCAATCAATCAAAATGCAAACTGTGCCCTTACACTCTTTGGGGAGTTATTGAAAGGCTCAGGTGCTGATAAGTGGACCAGTCAAGTTGGGCAACTTGAGTTTGACAATTGCGGAGGGATTCGGTATTCAACCCGTACCAGATAGGGACGTCTGCATCGGGTTGGATATCAAAAACTCTAAGCAATGAGTCTCAGGTGGGGTCAGGTTGGATCTCATGGTAAGAGTCTAAATGATCATGGATAAGAGAGAGAAAAAGTCCCTGTTAATGGAAAAAAATTGGTGAATTCCAAACTGACTTTGATGATAGTGTCAAAGAGTGTGAAGGTTTGTTTTTCAACATGGAGGCCTGTGATCAGTGTGCTGTGGAGTTTGCTGCTGGGTCCATTGTTTTTTGTTATCCACATTAATGATTTTGATGCCAAAATTGGTGGTATAATGGGCAGTGAGAAAGGATATTCAAGTTTAAAATATAATCAGTTAGGAAGTTGGGCCAAGCAGGCACGGAAATCGCTATCAAAACATGGAGGGGACGGGGGGGGACACAATTTCTTGGCGGCCGCTCTCACTCCCAGTCCCACTCCCACACACCCTCTCCCCCCCCTCTCCCCCTCCCTTCAGCTGTGGGGCCCTATGGACGGTAATTAGTGACGGGTGCCGGCAGTCGCAGAAAGAAAACGCATAACGCCCACAACCAGTGCGGAGAAGCAGCACTAAATGCAGCTCAACTCTGCCTGTCTCGCCGAGTTAACCTACAGCCCTGCCTGGACTGACGGAACACCGGTTTCTCAGGCCACGCTCGGGCGGCCTGAGAAACCGGCCTGACTGCAGCGCTGGAGACCCGGGATCAATCCTGGCCGCGGATGAGGCACAGGTCTGTGTCCAGGGCTGCCGAGAGTTTTTCGCTTGACCTGGGCACGCAATTCAAGCTCCGCTCTGATCTTTGCCCCACGGACGCCACCGCGCTCTATCCTCAGTCCCATCCCCCTACTTCCGCCTCTGACCGACACTTCCCTCCTCCAATCATTGCGCGGAATTATCATGGTCCTGCCCCCCATTGCCTACTGACCGACGTCTCTCTCGTCCAATCGGCGCCCTCGATCAGCAGTCCCACCCCTACTATCTCGCGGAAAGCGGAGATTTCACCGAGTTTTAAAATCCGGATTACAAAAAAATGGGGGGGGTTGCCCCCCCCCCCCCCCGGGATTTCCGCCCCTGGGGCCAAGGGATGACAAATGCAATTTAACTCCCAAATGTCAAGTGTGAATTGTAATATGTCAAATATAGTATGTCAAAACACGGGGGGAATTACACAGTAAATGATGGTGCCCTGGAGAGTGATGTCTTACAGGAGGAGGAGGAGCCATCTTGGTGAACGGCTGCTAGCCAGCAGCCGTCCGTTTTAAATCCGTTTTTTTTATAGTTTTTACTGAGTCCTGTTTTTTGTTTGTAGGGGATATGGTCTTTTTAATGTGGGGGGTAGGTGTAAACCTAATTTCTAGGTCCCTACCTGGTCGGTGTGGCAGCTTCTTCTCCGGGCTGCCCGTCGATCCGTCCTCGTGGCCTACCTGCGGGCTTGGAGCGCCGTTTCCTGGCGGGAACCGCCCAGCACCTCGGCCTCGGCGGCGGCACAGCATTGGAGCGCTGGAGCGGAGCGGAGCGGAGCGGGCGATGCCTTGCCTGGGTCGCCGCGCTGGAGCGACGCGCTGGAGCTCTGGCGAGCTGGACCACCGAGAGCAACAACTACGGGCTGCGGGCTGCGGAGCGGAGAGGCGGCACCGACTTCAACAACGGGAGCCTGGGAGCTCCAAACCGGCGCGGCCTTGTCGGCTTCGGCAGCCGCGGGCTCCAACCAGAAAGCGGCCGTTCCAAGTGGCCCAGCCGCCGAAAGGACTCTCCCGACGCCGGGGCAAGACCACCCGGTGAGAACGGCCAGGGACATCGGGCCTCCGTAGAGGCAATTGCGGTGGCCTCAATAGGCCTGACTTTGGGGTGAACATGGGGTGGGGACTGGACATTGTGCCTTCCCCCATAGTGCTATCCACTGTGGGGGGATGATTTTTTTTGTCTAACTGTAGTCTTGTAGGTCTGTGTCCAAGATGGCTGCCGTGAAGGGAGAGTGGACGCTGGCACGAATTGGTTGCCGCTGCTCTCTCTTCACACTGTGTTTTTGATTTTCTGTTTTTGGATTGAATTCTGTTTTTAATTTGTGTCTCTGTGATGTCTTTATTATTTGTTATATTCCGATTATATGTTATTCCGATTAAATGTCTATTATTGTTATGTCTGTATTCTTTCTTTATGTGCTGCACGGAGAGGACGCTGGCGCTGTTTGTTCGCCGCTTCTCCGTTTGCTATTGTCTGTTACTATTGTAAAGCGACTTTGAGTCTTAGAAAAGCGCTATAAAAATAAAATTTATTATTATTATTATTATTACAGAGATCTACGACTACACTTACAAAGTTCCCGGAAAGTGGTGGGTCAGGTGGGGAAGAAGGCATTTGGCACACTTAGCTTTATTGGGAATGGTATTGAGTTCAAAGGTTGGGGTATCACAATGTAGCTGGACAAGTAGAGTATTGTGTGCTGTTCTCGTCGCCCAGATATAGGAAGGATGACAATAAGTTGGAAAGGGTGTTCATAAAATTCATAGGATTTTACTTGGACTTGTGTACGTGTTATAGGAAGAGGCTGGTTAGGTTAGGAATAATTTTCTTTTGAGTGTTGGAGGCTGAGGAGTGACAGTGAGATGTAAAAGATCACGAGTGGTATGCGAGTGAACGGTCAGACTTTTTCCTATGGGAGAGGGCATGTATAAAGCATATATCAAATTAGAGGGCATATATAAAGTGAGAGAGGAGGGATTTTGGAGGGACCTACGGAGGCAACTTTTTCATTGGATCTCCAGTATCTGGAATGATCTGCCAGAGGAAGCTATAGACAAATTCAATTATGACTTTCAAAAGACGTTTGGACAGATGTCTAGGTTGGATGGCTTTTGAGGATTATGGGTCAGAAGCATGCAAATGGGTCTAGTCCAGAATGACAACTTGGTTGGCATGGACAAGGTGGGAAGCAGCGTTTGTTTCCATGCTGTTTCACTCTATGACTATAACTCCATTGATTTGAAGCAGGGTTTGTTAGTTCTGATAAATAACAACTGATCTGTACTCTCGCCATGCTCTTGTGCATCTGTCCTCTAATGGTTTGGTGCTGTTCTCCACTGATATTCTCTGCTGTCGTGTTCTGCATTATGTTGAGAGAATAGGCAGAGGCAGCACTGTGAATGCTGTAAAATGGCTATTTCCCTCACCTTCTTGGGTCAAGGCCACAAGCGAGGGATCTGACTGTTTAAAATCTGGCCTGGAAAGCTCAACAGCTGAACCCAGCAGCAGGAAATAAAGTGAGTGAATGCATTGTAAATTGGCTGCTGTGTCAGGGGCTGGCTAATGAGAACTTGTAGCTGAATCTAGACTGTGGACTGAACATTGGACCTCTCTACTATGAAGGCAAAAGGATTGTTATATTTGCGAGTAGAGGTATCATGTTAATAGTCTGTGTTTGGAAGAAGGTATTATTGGTAATGCGATGGAATCTCAATTTATCACCCAGAATATCATCAAACCCAACCAGGTATCTAAGATGCACAGTATTGCTGAAAACTATAATGGTTGATTGTGGATAGCCAGCAGTTAGCACAGGGACAGTTCAGATGCTTGTCTCCTGGCTTTATCAGGTGGAATGGATCCCACTGAGGATATATGTGTGACATTTTCATTTGCGAGAGCTGTATGAAATCTATTAATGGTAATGGGATTTACAGAATTCCCCTTTTAACAGAATCAGTGCCTGTGCTGACAGTCTGTTGTGCAGATTGCTGCTTTAATTCACTGCCAACTCTCAGTGATTCACAGTTCAGCTTCGCAATCACTTATTCTGCAGTGGTGGGAAAACGTTTTGAAGCTGAACTCTTTCAGTTCGAAGCATTGTTTTGGGTCTGAATGTGAAGGCTTGAATATTTGAACTACAATTACTAACTCGTGCTGGTGAGGAAGTGAAACTTTGCATGTGAATCATCCAAACCTGTCCAGAGTTCCACAGTAAAGTAACTGTAGGCGGGGGCACTGGTGGGTCCCCACATATCTCAGTGGACAAAGCTATTTTTACATGGTGAGTTCATCGAAATCTGCATTTATCAAAAATTACTAATAATTGAAAACAGGGTGTTTTTGCCATCTTCAAACTATTTATCTCTTCATCTTCAATGGACAGCCTGCGAACAAAGCTTAACACTGTATCTTGGTACAGGTGACGTAATAAACCAATACCAAGATGGTTGTTTATCCAGTTGTCTCCAAGATTTCAATTTTAACCAAAAGTCACGAGTCCAAAATGTCAAGGTTATCCAAAAGATCAAAAGAGCAGCATTATTGGCATACCAAAAATGACTGTAATTATCACAACACACACATCCAAACAGACATGCACTATACCTTTGTTTTTCATGCAATGGATTGGTTAATTGCGTAGTACGGGCTAATAAATAAAGTTTGCTCATTTCATTAAGCTATTGATCTGAACAATTTCATTGGTGTTGGTCATATTTTGATACTAGCTACAATTATAATGCTTTGCTAATTTTGCATCTGTTTAGCTGTAGAAGATTTTATAACTAACCTGCTGCTGGCAACTACTATGGTTGTTAATTTTGCCAGTGGATTTATTAATAGAAATTGCTGTGTGTTGACCGAGCAATAGCAGTTCTCTTTATTTTCACTTCCAGAATACCTTTCAAGCTCTCAGATTCAACTAGCACTGTCCATTTATAGTTCCTCGTTGGCTTCTGAACTGATCTATGGTTTTTAAGACAAATACGATGTACTACTGCTCGCAAATATGAGAAAGCAAAACGTCAGAAACAGCAGGTTTAGTTTTGTAATGTTGAGATTGTTTCCGGGTAATGGCAAGTTTCCTGTGAACTGTTTGTAACGTAAAACTGAGTTCCTAGAAGGCAGGAAATACTTGCAATCCTGCAGCTGCTGGTAAATCCATCCTGCTGATTTCCTGAACCTTCGTTCGTATGTACGGGTGTGCATAAGTTGTGCACCTGCAACTTGGGAGAAACTTGTTATCAGTTTAAGCTTCAGGGTTCGGTTCTTTTGCTCAAATTGAGCGGATGCGTCAGCATTCCAAATTTAAACATGAAGATGAATATGTTGTGCATCTCCGGCTCCTCTCACTGAAATTCTCTGTTTCCTTGGAAGTGTCTGGAGATCTGAACTATGCTGAGGAATGTGCGACGGAAGGTTAACATGTGTACAGGTGTTACACAGTAAAGCGGCCTTTTCACGGGGCGACTTGACGCAAGAGTTAACCGGAGTTTAACATCGTGGGAACCTCGTGCGATAACAGTACGGCATTCGTGGACCACCGTGGACCACCGTAGCGCTAACGGCAGGTAGTCGTGTAACTTGGTCACTCGGGAGAAAATTCAAGAAAGTTTGAATTTCTCCAAGATTGACTTGTACACTTGTGGTTGAGTATTGCAACATTATATGAACGTAGTGGCCAGTGCGATATCCGTAATAACTCTTGCGGGTACCGTAGGAACTCCTGCGAACGGTGAACCCGGAAGCTGGACAGAGGGGACAGAAGGTGAGTAAAAATGATCTTCTGTGGGATTGAATTTAAAAAATAAATAAAAATAAAGATTTGCAACCGCATATGGACACCAACTTATTCATGAGTTATGTTAATGAGATTCAAGAAAATAACTATAATCTTTAAAAGGGACTTTAAAAGGGACTTTACTGAAAGGTTACGCATTTTTATGGTGCGTGAGAAATTTTTCACATGTACTTCTTTGAGAGATACAGGTCGGAGTCCTCAGGTCCAGGGGTCCGGAACGCTACCAATCAATGTTGTACAGAGACCCGTGTAAGGAGTGAACTGCACATGCTGGTTTAAACCGAAGACAGACACAAAAAGCTGGAGTAACTCAGCGAGTCAAGCAGCATCTCTGGAGAAAAAAAGCTGATGTTTCGGGACGAGACACATCTTCAGACTCAATTCCGATTAGGCTGTCTGAAGAAGGGCTCCGATTCGAATTGTCACCTATTCTTTTTCTCCAGAGATGCTGCCTGACCCGCTGACTTACTCCAGCTTTTTATGTTTTTCTTCCCAGATCTGACTTACCTGCTGAGTTACACCAACATTTTGTGTCCTTCTGTGCGTATTAACCAGCATTAACCAGCGTCTGCAGTTCCTTTAGACATTACCTAACTTCAGATTTTAGAGATATAGCGCGTGGGAACTCCTGCGAACGGTAAACCCGGAAGCTGGACAGAGGGGACAGAAGGTGAGTAAAAATATCGACAAGGGAACATGTGTCCTTCGAGGACGTCCCACCTAATTGTCATTGTTGGATAATCTTTTTAACAGGAACACTTGCAGAGATGGCTCCCAGAAAATCTCAAAGAAAGGGGGTAAAGCGTGTCAGAGATGTTTTTGCCATGTTGCGCTATTCAGTTTCTATATTGTTTCAGTTTCTATATCTATATTGTTGCTCTATTCAGTTTCCCAGGGGGTCGGGACGGGACTGGAGTTGGGAGGGAAAGGTGGGGGAGTCGAGGGAGAGGAGGGGGAGACAGATGGGGGTGTCTTCATTTACTGGCGGCGGGTGTCTGTCACTGAAACAGGCAGGTGAGATTTCACATCCACCTTGTGTGTGCCTCTCTCTCTCTCTCTCCCTCCCTCTTACACAAGCTGAGAGACTCTGCCTCTGTGAGTGCACGTCTCTTTCTCCCCCTCTCCCACACACAGTAAGACCGAGGTACTGTGCTCAGTCCATCTGTGTCTCCCACATACACAGTAAAATATGTCTCCAAATGATCCAATTCAACCAAGGGAGGATATATATAGTGTGTGAAAAAAAAAGTTACACCATTTGTGTCACGTGTAATTCACGATGTTCATTCAAGATTTAACGCGAAGCTCGGGAAACGGACAAGTCACTCGCACAAATAACAGAAATGCCGAGTACCGTGGGAACTCTTTATCTACCCCCGTTATATCGTGCGAGACTCGTGCTGGACCACGACCTCTTCACTCTGGTGACATTTTGCGTCAACTCGCCCCGTGAAAAGGCCCCATAAAGGGCCTGTCCCACCAGCATGCGATAGCATGCGTCTAGCGCGACCAAACGTGGTGGCTTGAGGCGTACGGCCTCGCGGGGGCCGTTCCCACTTTGATCGGCAGAGGCGTATGGAGTTGTGTGGGGCTGGTCCCGATAGAGGGCTCCAAAAATCTTGCACTGTCCGAAAATCCCGCGCGACAAAGGCCTGTCGGCCCGCAGCCGCATTGAGGCCGTACGCAGCGCCTCGACGGCGTACGCAGCGTCTTGACGGCGTACGCCTAGCGCGTGGCGTTGCGCGATGACGTCACCGCCCGGCGTGCCGTTGCGTGATGAAGGCACCGTCCGACGCCGTGCGACGTCCAAATTCAGTCGGCCCGCCTCCTGCTCAGCTGATTGGTGAGTATGATGTCGGGACCAGCCCCGCACAACTCCATACGCCTCCGTGGTTCGAATGGGGACCGGCCCCGCGAGGCCGTCGCCCCAAGCGACCACGTTTGGTCGCACTAGACGCATGTAATCATAGAAACATAGAAAATAGGTGCAAGAGTAGGCCATTCGGCCCTTCGAGCCTGCACCGCCATTCAATATGATCATGGCTGATCATCCAACTCAGTATCCTGTACCTGCCCTCTCTCCATACCCCCTGATCCCTTTAGCCACAAGGGCCACATCTAACTCCCTCTTAAATATAGCCAATGAACTGGCCTCAACTATCTTCTGTGGTAGGGAGTTCCAGAGATTCACCACTCTGTGTGAAAAATGTTTTTCTCATCTCGGTCCTAAAGGATTTCCCCTTTATCCTTAAACTGTGACCCCTTGTCCTGGACTTCCCCAACATCGGGAACAATCTTCCTGCATCTAGCCTGTCCAACCCCTTAAGAATTTTGTAAGTTTCTATAAGATCCCCCCTCAATCTTCTAAATTCTAGCGAGTACAAGCCGAGTCTATGCGGTCTTTCTTCATATGAAAGTCCTGACATCCCAGGAATCGCATGCTGGTGGGACAGGCCCTTAAAGCTCTTTGGTACTGGGCTGGCTGACATTCTAGACTATTAAATGTTATTCCTGTTAATACCACAAAATACATTTAATTTGATTTATTTTTAATATTGTTCAGTATAATGCAATTTCTGGTGCATCTTATAAAATGAAGGGGAATATGGGAAACGGTGTTCCGATGGGTTTAACAAGAGTGCAGGAAACATCACCTGCTCAGCCAGGTATTGAATCATTGGGATTTCTGAATATTTGGTCAATGGATTATCAGAGTTTTGCAATAATTGAAGAGGTGGTAATGTGCGTGTTAATTTTCAAGGTCAGTTTCTTGTCACATGTACCAATTAAGGTACAGTAAAATTTGAGTTGCCATTTTGTACTCGAGGTTACTAGTTATTCACATATTAGATTTATATTGTTTTGGAACAGCTGTCAGAGCCAGAGTCTAATGGGGCTTTTTCACGGGGCGAGTTGACGCAAGATGTCACCAGAGTGAAGTGGTCGTGGTCCAGCACGAGTTTCGCACGATATAACGGGGGGTAGATAAAGAGTTCCCACGATACTCGGCATTTCTGTTATTTGTGCGAGTGACTTGTCAGTCTCCCGAGCTTTCCCGTTAATCTTGAATGAACATCGTGAGCTGTAGTGTTGTTAATCACGTGGCACAAATTATGTTACTTTGTTTTCACACACTATATTGGTTTTTTTCACACACTATATTCCTCCCTTGGTTGAATTGGCTCATTTGGAGACATGCCTATACTGAGTATTTTCGAGTACAGGATGGTGGTTATTTTCATTGACGCGCTGTATGCAGCAGCCCACTATGTGCATTGAGAACGCTTGCGTGAAGGCAGAAGGGTGAGATTAATTAAAAAGAGAATTAAGAGGAAGTCTCACTGGGTGAAGCCCATCTTTCAACGGAGACCTCAATTTGGACAATATGATCAGCTGCTTAAAGTGCTGTGCGAAGAGGATAAAAGTGCATTCACAAACTTTGTCAGAATTTCACCCGAGCTCTTTAATGAGCTGAAGAATAATCTGTTTTTTTTTAGACAAATGTTGTTTGGTGTGATGCACCTTCTCTCAATATGTGCAAGAAGTCGTCTTTTTATTTTGTCAAATAGGAATAAAGACTTTGTCTCACATTGACCGTGATGGTTGTCTTATTTTATTATCTACTGAGAGGTGAAACTTTCAAACGTCAGTAGACAGACAATAAATAGTAGCAATCGAGCCATAAATGGTATATACATGGTGAAGGGAACAACGCTGTGTGCAAGATAATGTTTAAAATCATGCGAGGAATCGATCGGGTAGATGCACAGTCTCTTGCCCAGAGTAGGCGAATCGAGGACCAGATTACATAGGTTTAAGGTGAAGGGGAAATTATTTAATATGGATCTGATTAAATACTGTCAGTAGTAAACCCGATCAAAAACAACATCAGGACGTCTATTAAACACCAGAGATCCCAGTAAACACCCAGCCGAGACTTATTACAGGTCTAGTGGAAAGACACAAAGCGCTGGAGCAACTCAGCGGGTCAGGCAGCATCGCTAGACAACATGGATAGATGATGTTTCGGGTCGGGACTCTTCTTCAGCGCTGAGTTACTCCCGCATATTGTGTCTTTCCAATGCAGATTAGCGTCTGCGATTCTTTGCTCCTGCATTACGGGGTCTATCTCGATTCCCGATAAAGTCTAAAACCCATCCTCCAGAGTTCTCAGCCCAGGGCGCCCATAAACAAGCCCTTAACTCCGCACTGGGGACAGAGGCTGAGAGGTGTACAAAACCATGAGACGAACAGGCAGGGAAATAGACAGAGTCCAGGGTAATATATGTCCTTTGCCCACAGAGGGGATTCGAGGACCAGAGGGCATAGGTTCAAGGTGAGGGGGGAAGATCTAATAGGAATCTGAGTGAGGGGTAACATTTTCGCACAAAGTGTGGTGGGTGTATGGAACAAGCTGCCAGAGGAGGTAGTTGAGGCTGGGTCCATCCCTACATTTAAGAAACATTTAGACAGGTACATGGATAAGACAGGTTGGGAGGGATATGGACCAGACGCAGGCAGATGGGACTAGTTTCGATGGGACATTTTGGCCGGTATGGGCAAGTTGAGCCGAAGGGCCGGTTTCCACACTGTAACTCGATAAAGCAAGTGAGTATACGATCTAAGGGGGGAAGATGGTCCGAGGGTCTCGAATGAGGTAGGTAGTAGTTCAGGAATGCTCTGTGGTTGGTGTTAGGATGGTTCAGTTACATAAGTGCTCAAATGTAGGCACCGTTTTCGCAGTGGAAGCTCCGAGACTGTGCAGCGGGCGATTGTCGTGTTGGCTGGGACTCCTGTTATCCAAGCACGGGATTGACCTCAGTCTGAAGAAGGCTCTCGACCCGAAACGCCACCCGTTCCTTCTCTCCAGATTTGCTGCCTGTCCGGCTGAGTTGCTCCAAGCAACTGGTGTCTATCTTCAAAGGACTGACCACCGGGCTGGATGTCGGGGCTGGCGTGTTGCGTTTCACAGACCGAACTGTCCAATTAATGGTAACAGATGGGCACTGAGGGAAGTACCCCCCCCCCTCTCTGTTTATCTGCCCTTTCTTTAACGTTTGTGCCTCTATGCAAGTATCTCGCGAGCCATCCCAGACTGCCCATTTCTGCTCCCCCTCGTCTTTAATAACTACATTTCCCTAACAATTACTATCTTTGTTAGTTATAGGAGCAAAATTAGGCCATTCGGTCCATTAAGTCCACTCCGCCATTCAATCGCGGCTGATCTATCTCTCCCTCTCAACCACATTCTCTTGCCTTCTCCCCATAACCTCCTGACAGCCGCACTAATCAGGAATGTATCTATCTCTGCCCCTATTCTTCACCCTTTTGACAGTAGTTTTGTTTTATTGGAGACGCGGGAGACAGCGGATGCTGGAATACTGAGCAAAACACGAAATGCTGGAGGAACTCGTGCATTTGTGTTTAAGAAGGAACTGCAGATGCTGGAAAATCGAAGGTACACAATAATGCTGGAGAAACTCAGCGGGTGCAGCAGCATCTATGGAGCGAAGGAAGTAGGCAACGTTTCGAGCCGAAACGTTGCCTATTTCCTTCGTTCCATAGATGCTGCTGCACCCACTGAGTTTCTCCGGCATTTGTGTGTGTGGGTGGGAGTAGGGGGGAGGGGGGGTGGGGGAGAGAGATAAGGCAGCCTGAAGAAAGGGTCGCATGTCCATTTCCCTCCGTAGATGCTGCCTGGCCCGCGGAGTTCCTACAGTCTTAGAAACTGCTTTAGACAAAAAGAGACACAAACTGCTGGAGTAAAATAGCTCAGCAAGTGAGGTACCTGAACACTCAACAATGAAAAAGAATGAAAATGTGATTATTTCACCTCCCTTCAACTATTTTGTTTCAGCATGAGAGGGATTATAACATTAGAGACATTCATCTTGTAGTGATGTGTTAATGAAGAATTGCAGACATCAATCTGATAGTAAAAAATATATTTATTTAACAATGAGGTAAAACAAGCACTGACAATCAAACTGCTCAGTTACTCACCGTTCGCAGGAGTTCCCACGGTATCCGCAAGAGTTATTACGGATATCGCACGGATATCGCACTGGCCACTATGTTCATACAATGTTGCAATGCTCAACCACAAGTGTACAAGTCACTCTTGGAGAAATTCAAACTTTCTTGAATTTTCTCCCGAGTGACCAAGTTACACGACTACCTGCCGTTAGCGCCACGGTGGTCCACGAATGTCGTACTGTTATCGCACGAGGTTCCCACGATGTTAAACTCTGGTTCACTCTTGCGTCAAGTCGCCCCGTGAAAAAGCCACTTAAGGATATCTGGATGTTATTTTTCCTTAATCTGCTTTGCAATTTAATGGCATTCAGCCAGTAGTGATAGTTGAACTTAAATAAGAGAATGAATTTTAAAGAATAGTTTAGCAATGGTTCACAATTAACTCTGACAATAAAACATGGAAACAACAGTAGGCCATTTGTTCTGCAAAACACAATGTGCTGGAGGAACTCAGCAGGTCAATGAACAGGTGATGTTTTGCTTCTGGTCCCTTCTTCAGATTGATGGGATTGGGACTTTTCTTTGAACCTGTCTTGTTTTGTTAAATTGTGTTAAGCTGCATCTCAATCTAATTTAGACCTATATTTTAGCAGAATATTTAAATTATAAATTGGATCCAAGGTTTATGTAGAATCCTGCTCCAGATTTTAAGACTATTTTCCTGAACTGCTGTCCAAAATGTTGCCCTCTACTTTATCCTTTTAAGAATTCTAGAAATGATCAAATTGTTCGTTAACGCTCAGTGCAGGAAATACAAACCCAGTTTACATAATTCTCATGATAACATAACGCTTGAAGGATCGAACCCGGCTCTCTGGCGCTGAAAACTCAGTAAGGCATCAACTCTACCGCTGCGCCAACGTGTCGCCCTAAAGTCTGGTAATGTGCTGGTCAATATGTGACAATTCCACCCAAGGCCTCTTGAAAATGCTCTCCCCAGAACAGAAGATGCATAGTGCTTTAAACTAGGTCTATTGCAAAACCTGTCTGCTTTATATTCTGGTCGTTTTGTTGCAAAGGCTTGTTACAAGGGAACAGGTTCAAGGAGCTGGCAGTAGAACAGAAAAAAGCTCACTCGTCTGTTTAGTTGCAAATCAGATTTATTGGCAAGAGAGAGAACAAAAACAATATTTGTCTGGGTATGCGCAGGGCCTGTTTTACAGCAGCACACCTTCCTCTCTCTGCCTCCGTCCGCGGTGTTGATCGCGCCCCAGCCCGTCAGTGAACCCCTCTCGTACAAGAAATAACTCCTGGCTTACCTTTATACCGGCAGGAGTCTGCCGTTGAAAATAACTGCCTTTAAGTCCTGGCCAATAACGCCGCTTCCAAATTCAAACTGCAACCAATGGTAGGGGCGAGCGAGCCCCCCTTTGGAAACAAAGTGCTATTGGCCACAGACTTGGCGTGCAAGGCAACACACACAGCGCTACCAGCTTGGCGCGTAAAGTTTTAAACAAAGTGCTGTTGACTGCAGCGCTATCAGCCATTGAACATAGTGCTACCGGCCACAGCGCTATGAGGCTTTATACATAGCGCTACCGGCCACAGCAGTATCAGCCATGGATTGTTTTACAATTTTACATAGGAATATTTCACCTCAAATCAGCCTTTGACTCAAATCATCTTAGTGTGATCCCTCGTATTTCGCTGTCCTCAAACATTTGTTGTAATTGCATCGTTCTGCTCCATGACATACAGGCCATGATCCTCACTGATGGATCCACGAAAGACCCAATCCCACTGTACACAGTGATTAAGCAAGACTGTTATCGCTCCAACGTTTCCCTCCAATACTGCTTACCTTTTTGTGTTCCCAACTGTATCCAATCTATAGATGAAAACGCTTACATTTTTGCCTCCACTCCAGAGCCACAATTAGTCCTATCTCAGTCATCAATCTCTGGGATGCAGATGATAAAGTAATAATGCTTTCAAACCTGCTGTTGATTCTTGTGCCAGATCTTGTATCTGCTACTGCTACATGGCAGCTGCTTCTGACGATTAGGTTCTATGAACCTTCCCCTTTGCTCTGTCTATTGTACTTGAGTTTTACTTGATTGTATTTATGTATTGTGGGAGGCGGCCGGGCTCTGGAAATATGGCCCGGCTGGAGCCAGCGGATCCGTTTCCATAGCTGCCTTCTGAGGCTGACTTGTGTAGGAAGGAACTGCAGATACTGGTTTAAACCGAAGATAGACAAAAAGCAGGAGTAACTCAGCGGGACAGGCAGCTTCACTGGAGAGAAGGAATGGGTGACGTTCCAGCTCGAGACCATTCTTCAGAGGCCGACTTTGCAGGTCGTTATCTCAATCCCCTGATGGAGGCGGACCATTCCGGTACCGTTCGGCCCCTCTGAGAGGCCCGACAGCCGTGCCAGCCCACCACATTTTTGGTAGATTAGGCAAATCTTGGGTTGGCATGGGTCAACACCGGCATTCCTGCCAGGAAAGTGGCTCCTCGACCCC
Source organism: Amblyraja radiata (assembly GCF_010909765.2). Classification (NCBI taxonomy): domain Eukaryota; kingdom Metazoa; phylum Chordata; class Chondrichthyes; order Rajiformes; family Rajidae; genus Amblyraja; species Amblyraja radiata. The sequence continues at coordinate 28,993,318 of NC_045988.1, forward strand.
GCAGGCGGCCACCAGTCCCACCCTCATTGGGACTTCCGAGGACAACTTGTTAACCGGTGCCCGGGCTACCCGTCCAAGAAATACAATTTTTGCCATAAATTTAATTTGCATTTAACATTTGGTTATTGTTTTTAGTTTTTCGCAGTCCATGGAGCTTTAGAGAAACGGGAGGGTCTTTAGTAGGTCAGAGGTATATGGTATCATTATTGCTTGAGCTCGGTTGGCCTGGCAAAACAATAATCTGGCAAGGTTCTGGAACCAAGGGTGCTGGAAAAACAGTGGTGGACCTGTAATAGACTGGTGCCTGCGTATTGTGCTCATTACATTGACAGCATAAGGGATACATTATTGTCTTCCTCTCCCCGGTCAACGTCCCCAGCATCAAGAATGATCAAGTTTTCATAGTTCCAATATGTGAGTCACATAACTATATGCCTGAATCTGGACTCCTAAAACTCATGTTACTTGACTCCTAAGCCATTGAGTTTTTTTCAACAAGAGCACATGGTGACCAAGCAAAGTGCATAGAGCAATCCAAATAGCCATATTCCATGCCTATCAACCTTAACTAGCTGTACCACTGGCCGAACCTCTTAATCCCACATTAGATTCATTATTCCCCTCAGAACCCACAGAGAGACCTAGAGAAACTCATCCCCTTAATGACAGCAGATTCTCATCACTTGTCTTGGAGGTACAAATGTTAACAGTGACTTTTTTGCTGACTATTTGTACTTGACACTGAATTTTCATGATCTGCAGACATGAACCCCTTGATCTCTCCTGTTGCTGCTCTTTCACTATCCAGATAATACTTGGTTCCTGTGTTGAAATAATTTGCCACATTTTCAACAATGACATTCATTATTGATAAGTGCAGTTCTTTGGTTCTTTTCTAAAGCAGAGGAAATAAAAAGAGGGAAAATAGGATTCCTTACTGTTGAATGATCAGTGAGTAATGTGAGAAAATGGTGTGTTGCTGCAGAGTGGAATCAGTGGACAGTCGTACTCTGGGTGGCAGTGAAAACCTAACACATTAACTTGCAATTTTTAACTGGACTGGAATGTACGCACAATGTAGCCAAAATCTAAGTTTATTTAACATAATCATAACATGACTCCCAGGAGGAATAAACACAAGGCTGTCTTTGAATCACTTCCTCTGCACTTCCGAGCACTTGGTCCAACCACTTGTTGTGGGATATAAAATCTTGCATGCTTGCATCTGCCTGCATTTAATTGGCAACGAAAAGTTGGCTCTGAGGGAAGATCTTGCTTAAGCATTTCCCTTGCACAAATGTGTGCGGAGGTCTTTACTTTTGTTACAGCATTGATTTTAATCAGCATGATCCTGCCAAACTTAGGTTTTTGTAAAAATCTGCTGTCACTTTTGCCTGATACTTCCTCAAGAGAATGCTTATTGGTTGCTGGTTTTACCAAAACAATGCCAAATTCTATAATGCGGTTATAATATAATTGATGAATTAAGGAACACTGTTACACGGGGCAAATTTGTTAGAATGCATTTTTGATTGCGTACAGGTGAACCTCTTAAAATTTACATAAATTTAACATGCAGTGAAAGCCTTTTATGAAAAAAAAGTCTTAAAAATACCTCTATAACCTCTCCACCATTGTCACTTAGGAATATGGTTGTATGTCTGTATTATGTTTTCTGTCCAATTTTATTCCAGGCCTCGTATCCTACCTGGCATCAATGATTGGACTTCAGAAGTACTTAGTTGGATAAAATGAGCTTTAGGATGATGTATTATGTAAAATGGTTTGCTGGTAGATTTAGTCCTTTGGTCACCCTACTTTATCACCTACTGCTGTCACCATCACCATAAATTGCCTACCTTCAGATTATTGTATATGCAGTTTTTGTTGAGAATTCAGCTGATGAATCTCTGGATTTTAATTTGCACAAACTTTTCATATCCTTAACTTTGCATAACCTTTTGTGAAGAACATTGATTGTTTGAACCGGTCTGGACATGTGACTATACCAGTAGAATAGGATGCATCTTAAATGTTTACTGAAACGGCAACAGCATCCCAGAGTCTTAGTCCAATGAGCCCATCAACCATATCCATGCAAGTCATCAAATACTCATGCAATGAAATGTAATTTTCTGCCGCTTTTGCCATGGTGTTTTTAAGTTCTCATCTATCTAAATATTATGAAAACCATGTGTATTCAATCTCTCAGTTATATATTCAATATTTCAACCCATTTTCTTGGTGTAAGAAATTCTTCCTCGGACCCTTCTAATTCTCTTACTGCTTACATGAAACATGCGGCCTCTGGTTGTAGACCTGCTAATGGGAACAGTTTTCTCTGCTCCTCCTCATTTTACATATCTCAATCAGATCCCCCTTGAACCTGCTTTGCTTCAAAGATAATTAGCTCGGCTTATCCAGTCTTTCCTTTATAGATGAAACACTCCATCGTAAGCAACATCCTTGTGAAGTTCCTCTGCATCCACTCCACTGCAACCACTTTCTTCCCATAGCGTGGCAACCAGAATTATACACAGTCGTCCAGTTTTCACCTAACCATTGCTTTATATGGTCATGCTAATCTTAACACATCAAAGCAATAAAAGGTAAAGAGTGAAAAAGCGTCCCCACAATCATTTGGGGACATTCCTGAATTGAAATAGCTGACCCACGGACGAGTCAGATCACAGCATAAATAATCACATGGAATGATTGGATAAACTTGGGTTGAAGATATTTAAAGTCATCAGGATTCTTGACAAGGGTGATGGAGAGAAACTGTTCCTAATAGTAGAAGTCAAGAATTAAATTGAATGAAAACTATTAACAAAAGTGACTGGGGGATGGATGTTCATATGGTCTGGGATACACTATCAGGAATGGATGCAGATTCAATAGTTGAAAAGGGAGCTTGAAGGATATTTGAAATAACTTGTCTAAGAAAGAACTGCAGATGCTGGAAAAATCGAAGGTAGACAAATGCTGGAGAAACTCAGCAGGTGAGGCAGCATCTATGGAGAGAAGGAATAGGCGAGGTTTCTGGTCGAGACCCTTCTTCAGACTGATGTCGGGGAGAGGAGGGAAAAAGAAATGAAGAGGCGGAGACAGTAGGCTTTGTGGGAGAGCTGGAGTGGGGAAGGAGGGAGAAAGCAAGGGCTATCTAAAGTTAGAGAAGTCATTGTTCATTTCACTGGGGTGTAAACTACTTAAGCGAAATATGAGGTGCTGTTCCTCTAATTTGCATTGGGCCTCACTCTGGCAATGGGAGGAGGCACAGGACAGAAAGGTCAGGTTGGGAATGGGAGTGGGAGTTCAAGTCCTAATCTGAGGAAAGACATTCTTGCCATAGAGGGAGTACAGAGAAGGTTCACCAGACTGATTCCTGGGATGTCAGGACTTTCATATGAAGAAAGACTGGATAGACTCGGTTTGTACTCGCTAGAATTTAGAAGATTGAGGGGGGATCTTATAGAAACGTACAAAATTCTTAAGGTGTTGGACAGGCTAGATGCAGGAAGATTGTTCCCGATGTTGGGGAAGTCCAGAACAAGGGGTCACAGTTTAAGGATAAAGGGGAAATCTTTTAGGACCGAGATGAGGAAAACTTTTTTCACACAGAGAGTGGTGAATCTGTGGAATTCTCTCCCGCAGAAGGTAGTTGAGGCCAGTTCATTGGCTATATTTAAGAGGGAGTTAGATGTGGCCCTTGTGGCTAAAGGGATCAGGGGGTATGGAGAGTAGGCAGGTACAGGATACTGAGTTGGATGATCAGCCATGATCATATTGAATGGCGGTGCAGGCTCGAAGGGCCGAATGGCCTACTCCTGCACCTATTTTCTATGTTTCTATGTTTCTATAAGTGCTGAGCAACCGGGAGTTCAGGTTGGTTAGTACGAACTGAGCGCAGGTGTTGGGCGAAGCGATCACCGAGCCTGCACTTGGTCTCGCAGATGTAGAGAAATTGATATTCTTGTATTCACTGGAGTTTAGAAGGATGAGGGGGATCTTATAGAAACATATAAAATTATAAAAGGACTGGACAAGCTAGATGCAGGAAAAATGTTCCCAATGTTGGGCGAGTCCAGAACCAGGGGCCACAGTCTTAGAATAAAGGGGAGGTCATTTAAGACTGAGGTGAGAAAAAAAGTTTTCACCCAAAGTGTTGTGAATTTATGGAATTCCCTGCCACAGAGGGCAGTGGAGGCCAAATCACTGGATGGATTTAAGAGAGAGAGAGAGATAGAGCTCTTGGGGCTTGTGGAGTCGAGGGATATGGGGAGAAGGCAGGCACGGGTTATTGATAAGGGACGATCAGCCATGATCACAATGAATGGTGGTGCTGGCTGGAAGGGCCGAATGGCCTCCTCTTGCACCTATTTTTTATGTTTCTATACCTGGAACAGCGGATGCAGTAGATGAGGTTGGAGGAGGTGCAGGTGAACCTGGAAAGACTGATTGGGTCCTTGTTTCGCAATTCCATAATAACTGTGCCCAATTATCCTATTAATTTCTGTTCACTTTTAATCAGGTTCCCATCTGTAGATTCTAGCAGGTTTTTTCCGTCTCATTTCCTAAATAGTTAGGCTTTGTTTTCTATTTGTAGTTCACGTGAGCTATTTAAAGATCTAGGAAATTGTGAAAGATTAAAATCACGGTCAGCTTCTCTTGAAAGCATGGAGTGTGTGCCATCTGCTTTTGGAGATTCCTTTTTGGTCATATTTTCTTTTTACTATTTCTTCACGGTCATTACATTTATTTATGTTCTGTACATTAATTACTTGGTTCCTGTGTTGAAATAATTTGCCACATCTGCTTTGTACTATTTAGGCAGATTAAAATTATTTGTTTATTGTTTCCTTATCCCCTTTAATTTACCCAGTCTCTGGTGAAAAGATGACTGGGAGAAGTTTACTCATTCCAGATTTATGATAATCTTTTGCTAAATCCTCACATTCACTTATTTTGACAACATTATAAAGGCTTTAATCAGCCACTGGTAGGTGTTAACCTTGGTTGGATCTTGTTTCCTATGGGTTTTAAATTAATCGGGGATATATAAATTGTGAACACCTATAGGCTGACCCGGCGCACAGAGAAGTTGACAGTTCTTGAAACATTAGGCGTGCAATATTTTATTCAAAATATGCTGAATACCTCCTTTGAATATAAGGGATTTTGTAACTTCATGTTCTGCACATTCTAGTACTAAGACGGTTTGCAGTTTTTAAGCTATAAATAGAGAATAACTTGAGACTTGCTGTTCAACAATATGAACTGGTATGTTTTTGCTACTTGCAGTTAAGTGGCACAGGTCATTTTCATGGGTGCCTTTAGAACAATTGTTACTAGGAAACATCTCATGCACTGAGATAGGTAAATCTTGGAGTTGTGGTTCAGAATATGTGGTGTATTAGATAGATTTTATCTGTTCTCAATCAATTTTGATAACCCATACTTTTGTTCTGCCTGAGGCCAGTTTTCCTGAGTCTATTTGGAAGCCATCCATCTATTTTAGTATACATTGTATTTAAGTATACATAAGTATTGTATCCAGCAACCCGAAGCAACTTATAAAAATAATGTGATTTTAAAGTTACATTTTGGGAAGTTTAATCAGTACAGATCCACCACTGATTTTCGGTCAACTGATGGTTCGGCACTTCCTTTAATCTGGACAAAATTACGAGAGTGCACTTGAAATCCCCCCCCTGAAAATTCCCTTGAAAATCTGGCGCCCAGTAGACCAGATGAGATGGCTGATCTCAACCTCATCGGAACATCTGCGGCCAATCGGCTCCCCGGCGGCCTGGATTGACCGTTACGGTATTATTCGACGACTCCTGGAGGCCGTGACCTCGGTTGGTCCGACAAATTCAGCAAGGTTCTGGAACCAATGATGATAGACGTATACGTGAATTATTATAATATGCCACTATCTATGATATTGACATCTTATGCATCTCTTCTTCGACAAAGAATTGTTCAAACTTTGCGCTTAACATAAAAAATTTAGTTGTTTGAAATGTCACGTCTGGCAGTTGTACCAGATGTGACGTACTTGTGCTGATGATGAGATATGTGAGCATAGAACTGATGAACTGAGCTTTATAATCCAATTCCATTTCTGGCATTGGTTATTGATTGCTGGCTCTTCAATGTGTCACAGGTGTGCACACTTTGGACCATGTGGCTTATGCAGAGTGCATATATCAGGGTTTGGCAAGGCAGAGACTGGAAGATAGTCAGCATAACTTTGTACGGGAAAATCCTGTTTTACTAATTTAATTGTTTTTCTTTTTAAGGTGCCCAAGAGATTGAAGGTAGGGTGGTAGATGTTGTCTATGTGGACTTCAGTTGGGCATTTGACATGTTAGGTTATGTTAGGTTAGTCCATAAGGTTAAGTACATGGAATCCAAGGCAACCTGGGAAATTGGATCTAAAATTGGCAGGTGATAGGAGGCGCAGTGGTGATGATTGATGGATGCATTTCTGTTTGGAGGACTGTGATCTGGAGATTGGTTCTGGGACTTTTATTTGTGATATGTATTAATGGATGTTAATAGAGGAGGTATCTTTGAAGATAGCATGAAAATTGATGTTGTGGGATAGCAGGGAAAATTATCTCAGACTGATAATTTTTGTGCATCAAATATAAATTGTAACATCTTGTTGCAGATCTCCAAAACACTGGTAGCCATGCTATAGGATGCACTTGTGTTGGATACAGAGGAAAGTGACCAGGTGTTGTTTGGATTGGAGGACTTTAACTAAAGAAAAAGTGGCAGGGCTCACTTCCCCTCAAGTGTAGAAGGCTGATGAGTGATCTGATCGAGGTATATCTGTAAGATTATGAGAGACTTGAATAGGGTAGATAGTCAGAATCATTTTTCTGTTAGGGATGCCAAAAACAAGAGGTAGTATAGGTTAAGGTGAGACTGAGGTGCTTTAAGGAGTATCTAAGAGGCGCTTTTTGAACATAGAAGTTAATATTTGGAATGTGCTGGCAGAGAAGGAAATGGAGGCAGATATAATCACTTCATTTCAAGCACACATAGACAAGGACTTGAATAGGCAAAGCATAAAAGGATAAAGATCTAATGCGGGCAAATAAGATTAATCAGGGTAGGCAAAATAGTTGGCATGGATTAGTTGGCTGTTTCTGAGCTGCTTGGATCATTGACTCAATGGGAGTTTGTCACAGAGGATTTAGATGGTTCTTTCAGCACTGTAGGGTGTATAGATCATATATCCTTGAGGATAGACACAAAAAGCTGGAGTAACTCGGCGGGACAGGCAGCATCTCTGGAGAGAAGGAATGGGTGACGTTTCGGGTCGAGACCCTTCTTGATATATCTGGATGAAGACAATACTATTTTCATGGATGATAGATAACTCTTGTTTGTGTAATTGGGGTTTAGTGTGTTGCGATCATAATTGCTTTATGTAGTCCTCCCTTACATACACATTATCAAATACTATTTTTTTTGTCGCTGTTTCACTGAATTATGTATATATAATTCTGAATCATATTCGGGTTATTGGGCAGTACCTGCACATACGATATTCAGAACTCCCGTCAATCGAACTAAGGTGGAAATTTGAACATATTGGGTGATTTTTTTTAAATTGGAACTCCTTTGGGGACTCTTGGGGAAGCTCTCATTGAGTGTATGCAGTGACTGAAGTTACTTTATATTGAGCGATAAACATTCTGCAAGTTATAACATCTTCAAAAAGAAAAGGCTTAGGTATATGGAAACTTGCAGCTCAAATTTTGGACATTTCTAATAATTTACCTTTAAACTTGGTCATAACCTTTTTTCAATATTGTTTTGATTTAGAATGTTCTGATTATTGCAGTATTTATGTTCACATAGTCAGGTTGTATTTGTAGTGCCTTGATCGTTTAGTTCCTGTTTTCAGGCTCAGTCAGTTGCTAATCATTTCCTTAGTCAGTGGCCTGAAGGTTACATTTCCCTCAAAGTTCAATTGTGTGATTAGAATTTGAGGAAACTCTCTAGATGTATCCTCAAACCAGTTCCTCCATTTTGTGCCAAATCCTGATGTTTCAGGCCAGGGCTTCCTGTTATTCAACAAGTAGCTGCCATAACTTAGTGAGCGCACCATCGCTGTAATTTAGAAAACAATAGGTTCATACTCTAAAGATATTTGAACACATGATGTTGACCAATACTTCAGTATCCTACCCACGGGATGTTTAAGTGAAGACCCTTTTGGCCTCTACTGGGTCCCAAAGCATTATTTGACTTTTATAGAGGACTATTTGGGAATTGTGAAGGAAAATTCACTCAATGGAGGTTGTGTAATTGTGTAATCTTTTTTAAAGTATTTGAAAGTCTGGTTCATTGAAACTTTCTTGCAATGAAATTCTGTTTATAGTCTCCTTCTCCATTCCCCAAAATATATCTCAATATTCAAAAATAGCTTAAAGCAATATTTTTGCTTTGATAACCCTTAAATTTCTGCTAGTAGGTGTAAATCAAAACCTCTGTGCAGAACTTCACCTGTCTTCCAGTGAGAAACTGTGATACATGGATTTTCTACAGTAGATTTTAGTTAAAACGGTATATCTGGCCAATTTATCTTTTATCATTTCAATACAAAATGACGAGACTAAGGTTTAGTTTAAGAAGGAACTGCAGATGCTGGTTTAAACTGAAGATAGACACAAAAAGCTAGAATAACTCAGCGGGACTGGCAGCATCTCTGGAGAGAAGGAATGGGTGACGTTTCGGGTAGAGACTTCTTCAGACTGAAGAGTCTCGAACTGAAACGTCACCCATTCCTTCTCTCCAGAGATGCTGCTAGTCCCACTGAGTTACTCCAGCATTTTGTGCCTATCTTTAGTTTAGTTTATTGTCATGTGCACCTAGGTAGAGTGAAAAGCTTTTCTTCCGTGCTAACCAGCCAGCTGAAAGACAATACATGATTACAATCGAGCCATTTGCAGTGTACAGACACATGATAAAGGAATAGCTTTTAGTGCAAGGTAAAGCCAGTAAAGTCCGATCAAAGATAGTTCGAGGGTCCCTGATGAGGTAGATAGTAGTTCAGGACTGTTCTCTGGTTGCAGTAGGATGGTTCAGTTGCCTGAAAACAGGTGGGAAGAAACTGTCCCTGAATCTGAAGGTGTGCGTTTTCACACTTCTATATCATTTGCTTGACGGGAGAATAGGGAGTGGCCAGGTTGCGACTTGTTTTTGATGATGCTGTTGGCCTTACTGAGGCAGAGTGAGGTGTCAATGGTTGAGAGGTTGTTGTGTGTGAATGTCTGAGCTGCATCCACAATTAGCTGCAATTTCCTGCAGTCTTGAAAGGAGCTGTTCCCAAACCAAGCTGTGATCTATCCCGATAAAATGCTTTCTACGGCGCATCGGTAGATGTGGGTGAGGGTTGTTGGGGACATGCCGAGCTTCCTAAGCCTTCTTCGGAAGAAGAGGCGTTGGTGTGTTTTCTTGATCGCTGCTTCAATATGGGTGGTCCAGGAGATGTTGTTGGTGATATTGACTCCTAGTAATTTGAAGATTTGAACCATCTCTACTTTTGCCCCGTCAATGCAAACTGGGGTATGTGTACCGCTACGCTTCCTGAAGTCAAGCACTATCTCCTTTGTCTGGCAGCCATTTCGAGAAAGGTTGTTGTCTTGACACTGGGACACAAGGTTCTCGATCTCCTTCCTGTACTCTGATTCATCATGATTTGATATCTGGCCCACAATGGTGGTGCCGTCTGTGAATTTATAAATTGAATTAGGTTTGTACAAGGCTGCACAATCATGGGTGTACAAGGAGTAAAGGGGCTGAGAACGGATCCTCGCGGAGACCAGTGTTGAGGATAATCGTAGAGGATAATTTGTCCCCTATCCTTACTGATTGGGCTTTGTGAGTCATAAAGTCGAGGATTCACACTGACTCTCACTCAACCTGTTCTAGACATCATTCCAAAGACATGCAGGTTTGTACGTTAATTGTCTTCTGTAAATTGCTGTTAGTGTGTAAGATGAGAAAGTGGAATAGTACTCTGGGATAGTGTACATTTAAAAAAAAAACACATAGAAAATTTGGCCCTTCGAGCCAGTACCGCCATTCAATATGGCTGATCACCCAGAATCAGTACCCCGTTCCTGCTTTCTCCCCATATCCCTTGATTCCGTTACCCCTAAGAGCTAAATCTAACTCTTGGAAACATCCAGTGAATTGGCCTCCACTGCTTTCTGTGGCAGAGAATTCCACAGATTCACAACTCTCTGGGTGAGACAATGTTTCCTCGTCTCAATCCTAAATGGCCTACCCCTTATTCTTAAACTGTGACCCCTGGTTCTGGACTCCCCCAACATCAGGAACATTTTTCCTGCATCTAGCCTGTCCAATCATATAATAACCATATAACATATAACAATTACAGCACAGAAACAGGCCATCTCGACCCTTCTAGTCCGTGCCGAACACGTATTCTCCCCTAGTCCCATATACCTGCGCTCAGACCATAACCCTCCATTCCTTTCCCGTCCATATAACTATCCAATTTATTTTTAAATGATAAAAACGAACCTGCAATCCTTTAAGAATTTTATATATTTCTATAAGATACCCTCTCATCCTTCTAAATTCCAGTGAATACAAGCCCAGTCGACCCATTCTTTCATCATATGTCAGTCCCGTCATCCCAGGAATTAACCTGATGAACCTACGCTGTTCTCCCTCAATAGCAATAATGTCCTTCCTCAAATTAGGAGACCAAAACTGCACACACAATTCCAGATGCAGTCTCACCAGGGGCCCTGTACAACTGCAGTAGGACCTCCTTGCTCCTAAACTGAAATCTTCTCGCAATGAAGGCCAACATGCCTTTAACTTTCTTCACTGCCTGTTGTACCAGCATGCTTACTTTCAGTGACTGATGTACAAGCACACCCAGGTCTCGTTGCACCTCCCCTTTTCCTAATCTGACACCATTGAGATAATAATCTGCCTTCCTGTTCTCGCCACCAAAGTGGATAACCTCACATTTATCCGCATTATACTCTATCTGCCATGCATCTGCCCACACACCCAACCTATCCAAGTCACCCTGCAGCCTCATAGCATCCTCCTCGCAGCTCACACTGCCGCCCAGCTTTGTGTCATCCCCATACTTGGAGATGTCACATTTAATTCCCTCGTCTAAATCGTTAATATATGTTGTAAATAACTGGGGTCCCAGCACTGAGCCTTGCCACACTCCACTAGTCATTGCCTGCCATTCTGAAAAGGACCAGTGTACATGTGATCCATGGACAGCGTGGAATCAGTGGGCCGAAGGGCCTGTTCCCACGCTGTCTGCTTAAACTCAAACATCAACTATGATCCAGCTCCGTGAATGGAGATCTACTGCTGCAATATTTTACATTTTTGCATCAGATAGCATTATAGCTTTGTTTGATCCTGTCTCTCACAGCACGGGGACTAGTAGTCAAGAGTAGGGACTCAGCTTGATTATCCAGCCCAGCCCAGCCCAGAATGTTGCAATGGGCTTTTGATGTACAGCTCAGTTATTCATTGATCTCTAGCTCAAGGGAGCTCCTTTCTCTGAATTCTTGGGCAAGCATACATTTTTCAAAGGTAGGATTGTTTGTAATGTAGCAATTATATTTATTGTCTTCAGCGTCTATTGTGAATGAGGGTGGAGGAGTATAAACTGCTTGGGGAAAGAAACGGACGCAGCGCCCCCTTTCCACCCTCACATTCCTTGTGAATCATCCAAATGCATTGATGTGGCTGTGTTGAAATTCTGGAAGGAAACCTGTGTGGGAATCTTAGGTGTGGCTGTGACTTTCTGACTGGCACAATACTTTAACTCAATTGTACAATGTTGCACGGATCCATTGAATGGATAGCATTTAAGATAACTGTGGATAACATTTAAAATACACTGGATTCTTAAACTGGAGTAGAGATTAGTTGGGAATAAACAGATTAGACTTTATTACTAGTGAACAACTATTTTTATAACTCTGGAATTTCTGTCCATTGTGCTATCAGAGGTGGTGACCTGGACTGTGCACTGAAGCATTACTGTTTAAACAGTGAAGCGCAGCTTGTGTATCACATTTACATTGTTTGTAACTAGAGAACACAGCTGAAAGCTGCTTTTGTCTGAAACAATGAGGAGTTTTATAGTGTTGTTTGCATTGTAGCAGGATTCATGTAGCAGGATTAATATATTCATGTAGCAGGATTCATATATTCATGTAGCAGGATTCATATATTCATGGAGCAGGATATAAGCTGAGGTATATGTTTTAAAATAAGCATGCACAAAATGTTGTTGCTGTTATTTCAAGCAATGCAGCTTTGAATTCATTGTGATGTAAGCTGACTGACTGCCAGTCAAATGGGCTGCAGGGAGTGATCGAGTGGAAGAAAAGCAGTATAGTGTGGTCTGAATGACACAACATTATTGAATTCTGACTTGCTGCTCAGGTAGCAGCATATCCTTTTCACTCTGTGCTGTGACCTATATTTTAATGAGTTTAATAAAGAATGACAGAGAGCACAATTTGCATTAGAGCTCGACTGGCCAGACATTTTCGGTTTGTCTTAAAGCTGTATGTTAAGTCAACTATGAAACTAAATTGAACAGGAGCGGAAGGAAAGCCTGAGAATCAACAGAATCAACACTTGATCTGCCCTGGAGTGGCACTGCAAACCAGACACGTTACTTTTTCATGCCGCTATGCTAACTGGTATATATCAGCAACTATTCTAAATTCAGGTGTGTACTGCAGTCATTGCAATGACAAAGTAGGGGTGGACTTTTTTTAACGAAAAAGTAAAAAACTCCAATTCCGTCTTGTTATTTAGCAGCAAATGTCACGACGGTCTTCGGTCATTGACCTGAAACATGAATTAATTTCTATTTTATTTCAGTTCTCCAGCATCTGTATTAATTTGCTTTTAGACTATGAAAATGTTTTTTCTGCATATTAATATAAATGGTCATGGTAAACAGGAAAGATAAAAGACATCAAACTGCTATCCAGAATATTCTTAACTGATGTGGTTCCTGGTATTTACTGCTAATAGGCTTGACACCTTTTGGATGTTGATATTTTTCAAAGAATTTAAAAAAAGGCTCAATGTTCTCAAGTGCTCCAATGGCAACCAGAGTGTAACAAAAATCGAAAGACCTTTGCGTTGAGACAGTGGCGATATTGTAGTTCAGGCAACCAGCAACCAACATGTTGCAATGAGGCGGAAATGCTAATACATTGTGCTTCAGCTATTTCCCTGTTGCTATGGTGAGTAATGTGACAAGTTGGAGTAGTTCTACTTATAAAACCAAGGCGTATTGTAATCAGAGGGATGGGAATGCAGCTTTCTGTTAATAAGGAGCAGGGATTTTGATGGCTATTACTCCTGCAGGGCAAGAGGAGCTGCATTTCAGTCTGTTCAGCAGAGTACTTCTCAAAATGGCAAACACGAAACAAGATCTTACGTAAGATTTACACTTAAGTAATAAATTGGTTCATTGCATTGGTCTTTTGCTACATTTTACTGGTCAGGTGTCCTTGCCTTTTCATTACACATTATTTCCCAGCTGCTTAAAGATTGCAAATTCAAGCTACTTCAATTGCTCTCTCCCTTTTGTGCCTGGATATTCTGCTCTCATATTCTGATACAGACTCAGGTTGGTTCTTGTTGGAAGCTTTTGTCGTGAAAGTTGTTTGCCTGAATGAAAAATCCCATAACATTGTTTGCCAGTGGCTTATTTGCCGCACAATAGTAATGTTGCTTCTAAGCACATTAAACATAATAAATGTCTTGGGAGGTGCCTCATATGGGTGCAACCAAATCATAGTAATGGACAAGATCATCTTATTATACATCAACCTCTTCCTATCAGAAATCAATCTATTTCATGAAAGTTAGGTTTCTGCTGTTGATTATTTTCTAATGACATGTTCTAGTGAGTTTGTAATAAAATTGAATTGATGTGTTATTCTGCTCAGTATTTGGTCTGTCCTGTGGTGAGTGCCTATTGGTGTAAGCTATGGGATGGCTAACTGATCGTGGGAATACTGCTTTAGTTTGTTTAGTGCCTTCTAAAAATTTGCTTACAATTGCATTTTGGACGAGAAACAAAGTTTGCCTATCTAACTGAATGCTGATTAATACTCTGCTGTATTTTCAAAAATGCTGCTTTGGTTGTGTTGGTGAGAAAGTCGCATGCATCGGTGGCAGGGTAAACTTTTAGAATGAGTTGAATTTCCATTTTAAATGAAAAGGGGCCGTTCGGAAAATTATTTTTCCATTGTGAAAATGGAGCCGAATACTTGGGGACATAATCTTAACCAACTGTTTCAGCTTGGGTTGGTGAACAAGGTGTAAGAAGAAACTGTAGATGCTGGTTTACACCGAAGTTATACACAAAATGCTGGAGTAACTTAGCAGGACCGGCAGCATCTCTGGATAGAAAGTTCTGTGTCTCACTGAGTTACTCCAGCATTTTTTATTTATCTTGGGTTTGTGAACAACATGGGAGCTACAACAGCCTCCACATCTTGACTGTTCTCCCCCTCAACAAAACCTGAAGAAGGGTTCCGACACGAAACGTCACCTATTACTTTTATCCAGAGATGCAACCTGAGCCGCTGACTTATTCCAACATTGCGTAACTATCTTTGGTATAAACCAGCATCTGCAGTTCTTTCATACACAAACTATCAGCATTGATCATTTGCTCCAATTTCATCTTCAATCAGCTCCCCAAACTACTGACTTGGCTATCTGCATCCTGTCAGTATTAGTGGAATCTGTTAATATCTGCTTTTACATTTATTGTTTATGTTTATTTTATTTTTCCATTTTATATATTTAGTGGTTATGGATGATGGTAGTCTATTGCAACGATAGTCCTTTCTGGAATAATGCTCTCCATAATGTTTGGGACAAAGGCCCATCATTTATTTATTTGCCTCTGCATTCCACAATTTGAGATTTGTATTTAAATTAAGGCAATTTTTATACATTTTGGTTTCACCATGTAGAAATTACTGCAGTGTTTATACATATAACACCCATTTTTTACATTGACCCCACCATAATATTTGGGACACATTAATGTCATGTAAATGAAAGTATTCATGTTTAGTATTTTGTTGCATATCCTTTGCATGCAATGACTGCTTGAAGTCTGCGATTCATGGACATCACCAGTTGCTGGGTGTCTTCTCTAATGCACTGCTTTAGCTTATGCATGTTTTGGGGGCTAGTTGCCTTCAGTTTTCTCTTCATCATATAAAAGGCATGCTCAATTGGGTTCAGGTCAGGTGGTTGACTTGGCCACTCAAGAATTTACCATTTTTTGACTTTGAAAAATTCCTTTGTTGCTTTAGCAGTATGTTTGGGATCAATGACTTGCTGTAGAATGAACCGCCGGCCAATGAGTTTTGAGGCATTTGTTTGAATTTGAGCAGATAGGATGCGTCTGTACACTTCAGAATTCATTATGCTACAACCATCAGCAGTTGTATCATCAATGAAGATAAGTGAGCCAGTACCTTCAGCAGCCATACATGCCCAGGCCATAACACCCCCAAAACCTGTATCACAGATGAGCTGGTACGCTTTGGATCTTGGGCCGTTCCTTCTTTCCTCCATACTTTGCTCTTGCCATCACTCTGATACAAGTTGATATTCATCTCATCTGTCCACAAGACCCTTTTCCAGAACTGCGATTGCTCTTTTAAGTACTTCTTGGCAAACTGTAACCCGGCCATCCTATTTTTGCATCTAACCAGTGGTTTACATCTTGCAGTGTAGTCTCTGTATTTCTGTTCACAAAGTCTTCTGCAGACAGTGGTCATTGACAAATCCACACCTGACTACTGAAGAGTGTTTCTGATCTGTCAGAAAGGTGTTTGGAGATTTTTCTTTATTATAGAGAGAATTCTTCTGTCATCAGCTGTGGAGGTCTTCCTTGTCCTGCCAGTCCCATTGCGATTAGTAAGCTCACCAGTGCTTTCTTACTTCTTAATGATATTCCAAACAGTTGATTTTGGCAAGCCTGAGGTTTGGCTGATGTTTCTAACAGTTTTATTCTTGTTTCTCAGTCTCATAATGGCTTCTTTGACTTTCGTTGACAACTTTGGTCCTCATGTTGATAAACAGCAATAAAAGTTTCCAAAGGTGTTGAAAAGATTGAAGGAAAGACTTAGTGCTGAGAGATCTCTTATACCTGCTTTAAGCAGGCAATTAAACACACCTGAGCAATTACAAACGCCTGTGAAGCCATGTGTCCCAAACATTATGGTGCCCTGAAATGGGGGGGACTTTGTATAAACCCAGCTGTAATTTCTACATGATGAAACCAAAATGTATAAAAATGGCCTTTATTAAAATCTGAGAATGTGCACTTTAACCACACGTGATTTTTTTTCTATTACAAATCTCAAATTGTGGAATACTGAGGCAAATAAATAAATGATGGGTCTTTGTCCCAAACATTATGGAGGGCACTGTAGTTAAACAAAATATTAGATATAGTTTTGATCCAGAATAGAACAGGCTCAAAGATATGATTGTATGAAAGGGCCACTAAGCAGACTGGCTGCGGGAGGCATTGCAGTGCACCCCGATGATGGAGTGGGCCGCTGGAGGCCCTGCAGCAACCTGGACTCGGCTGGATATGGCACCGGTCCACGAGGTCGAGTGCATGGACTATGACTATGCTTGGCCAGGACAATCCTGCAACGCCACCAGAACATCGGGCCAGGTTAAGAACTCTGCATTTACAACAACTTAGATTTGAAAATGAAGCCAAACTGGGCGACTCTTATGTACTGTCTTATGATAAGTTCATAAGTTTTAGGAGCAGAGTTTGGCCATTCAGCCCATCAAACCTACTCCGCCTTTCAATCTTGGTTGATCTATCTTTCTGTATCAACCCCATTCTCCTGTCTTCACCCCATATCACCTGACATCCTTACTAATCAAGAATCTGTCAATCCCTGCCTTAAAAATATCCATTGACTTTGACGATACAAATAAAAAAGGAATGTCACTGTCCCTTGGTACATGTGACAATGAAAATACCATTGAACCAATAAAAAAACCCAACCTTGCCAACAACACCCATGTGCCAATAATTATTTAAATTCTGTCTTTGTTCTTCCACATCACAATTCCAACCAGGAAAACTGTTCTTAAATGTTTGTTTATCTTATCAAAGCCTCTAATTCTAGATTTTCCAAGCCATCCCAAATAGTCATAAAGTTATGCAGCAGGGAAATGGGTCCATCAATCTAATTCATCCATACTGACCAAATTGCCTATTTGAATTTGTCTGTTTTTGGCCCATATCCCACTAAACCTTTTCTATCCATGTATTTGTCCAAATGTGTTAAATACTGTAATAGTACCCACCTCTACCAGTTCCCCAGGCAACTTGTTCCACATACCACCGTCTACCTCAATAGGATGCCCATCGGGTCCCCTTTTAATCTTTTCCCTCACATTAATTCTATTTAATTCGAGTTTTAGACTTTGCTAGCCCGTGGTAGTGAATGTAACTATCCACCATAATCCCTGCCCCTCATGATTTTATATCCCTCAGCCCCTTAAAGTCCATGGAAAAAAGACCCCAGCCTATCCAGTCTTCCTTATATTTCAAGCTCTCTAGCCCTCTGCAACTTCCTTGTGAATTGTTTCTGCCCCCTTTTCAGAATGTCACACAATACTCCGTGAGGTTTTGTTAACAGTTTGTACAGATGTAGCATAACATCCATACGTCCTGTGAAAAGGAGCGATCTTTATATCTATAACCTTGTGTTACTTAATCATTGTTTTCATGGCTAAAATATCTAGAATTGCTGGCATGCTGTTTACCAGTTCTATGTAGATTCAGCGTTACTCGCTTAAATCGTTATCAGTGCTCACTGATGAAAGCCAGCAGCAAATGATTAAGGTCCTTTGATTTGTCAGATGTCACAGAATAGGCATCCTGCTCTCAAGGCCACAACAGTCTTGCAACTGATCCTTTTTAATTTCCAGATACATAAATGTTCCTGAGATATTAATAATGGAAGATTCAACTGTGCTTTAACGATTTGTACACAGCCATTGCATGACACATGTTGGAGACGCAAGATACTACAGAAGCTGGAATTTTGAGGAAAATGAAGTACTGGGCGAAGGTCAAACTGAATCTATGGAGGCAGACAGCTGATTGATAGCTGACATATGTTGTTGTGAATGTGAACTGTTGCTTAACAGCAATACTCTGAATATTTCCAGATCATGCTGAGTTTAGGGTTGCATTCCTCCTTTATCGGAGGAATGATTTATTCATCATCAAACTGACCTAATAAAGGAGAAATTGTTTCTGAAGATGGTTTAGCCTGGGTTTGCAGCTCTTCAATGCCAAATCAAATGTTCCCTTCATTGCTGATATTTTACTACTGCAATTCAGCTCTTTAGTCCATATTTGACATTAAGCTAGAAAGATGTCTCGTTAAAAGGTCATTGGTGAGCCGGTTATTGGTAAGGAGGTACAGGTGCACAACCTTTTATCCGAAAGCCTTGGGACCAGACACTTGTCGGATTTCGGAATTTTTCGGATTTCCGAATGGAAGATTTTTAGCGTAGATTAGGTAGGTAGCGCTGGCGGCTTGAAAAGTCTGGAGTGGCTGCCTCCTCCCCGGAGACCGGGGAATCATTGCATAAATGTTAGTCAGTTAGTTTGGAGGGATTTTATGTGGTGGGGGGGGGGGGTGAAGGGGGAAACTTTAATTCTTAGTCCCCTACCTGGTCGGAGAGGCGGGGAGCGGGCAATGCCTTACCGGGTCGCCGTGCAGTAAGCTCAGGAGCGCTATGGCCGCCGACTCCCAACATCGCGGAGCTGGGGGCTGCGGGCGTCCGGCCGCGGGCGGCGCCGGTTGGAGCTCCAACCCCGGCAACTCTACCCCTGGCTGCGCGGCGCTCCAAATCCAGCGCGGCCCGCGGCCGGACGCCCGCAGCCCCAGCTCCGCGAATGTTGGGAGTCGGCGGCGTCGCAGCGCTGGGATACCAGCGGGGAGCGGGCAATGCCTTACCGGGTCGCCGTGCGGTAAGCTCCGGAGCGCTGTGGCCGCCGACACACAACATCGCGGAGCTGGGGCTGCGGGCGTCCGGCCGCGGGCCGCGCTGGATTTGGAGCGCCGCGCAGCCAGGGGTAGAGTTGCCGGGGGTCGGAGCTACAACCGGCGCCGTCCGCGGCCGGACGCCCGCAGCCCCAGCTGGGAGTTGGCGGCCACAGCGCTGCGGAGCTTACTGCACGGCGACCCGGTAAGGCATTGACCGCTCCCCGCCTCTCCGACCAGGTAGGGGACTAAGAATTAAAGTCTCCGGGGAGGAGGCAACCGCAACAGCAGTATAGACCTGGGTTGACCGTGGGTCGTTTCGGGTCAAGTTTGGCGCCAAACGCGAGCTTTGGTGTGCAGACGACATCCTGGAAAAAATGGCCGGTTTTCGGAGTTTTTTCGGTTTCCGGAACTCCGGATAAAAGGTTGTACACCTGTACTGCCTGCTAACACTGTTATTCATCCATCATGTGGATAGATATTTGTGTGTTGTGTTTGGAGGCAGAGCCATAGAATCAGCAAAATAAACTTCAAGTTATCTAGTTGTGGAATTCACCCAGAGTTCAAGATTCAGAGATTGGTGCACTAACAGGATATCAAACAAGTGGGGAAATGTAATTGGGATATAAGTTCATTTTAGTAAATGTCAGCATAGCACTGTATAAGCATTGTCAGTAAATGAGCTATTCAACTTGATCACATGCAAAAGTTTTAGATGGACAAGAGCTTGAGCTCAAAAAACTTTCTGTGTAGTAATTTGATTTTGTGTTAATCAGTGGTGGTGGGGTCAAGATGACAGGTTGTGTGGGGAGTTCATTTTCACCGCAGTTGCCCAAGTAGGATTTGGGAAATGGGGATGTTATTGTCCTTGGAGAACTGAGCTCTTGCTGAATTTTTGCTGGATTGCACACCCACATTTTTATCAAAATCTAGCCATCAACAGGTTCAGAACAAATCCATTCCAAATCAGGTCAGTCGTATCAAATTTAGTTTAGAGCAATTGAAAATGTTCCCCTCTATTAGGCATTTATGCTTTTCTGCCCTTCACTGACAAGAACTCGTCAGAAATCCACCTGTGCTCCATTCAACATGTCTCCATGTAGTGTATTCATCTTTCATGTTGTGAAGAATTATTTGATGACATCTGCTCGAGCAATTCCATGCAATTAGTGAGCTGCAGCCTGTTACCCACCCACAGTTCCATGTAGGTGTAATACGTCTGTCTGTTAAACTGTAGATCTTGTGGTGCTTCGTTGCTCTTGGGCTAGCTAATAAGTGTATAATCAGTGGAACAGGAATTGAGGGCAAGCAAGAAATGTTAACCTTTAGTTTAGTTTAGAGATACAGCGCCCTTTCGGCCACCGAGTTTGCGCTGACCAGCGATCCCCACACACTAGCACTATCCTACTCGCACTAGGGTCAATTTACAATTATACCGTCAATAAACCTACAACCTGTACGTCTTTGGAGTGTGGGAGGTAACAGGAGATCCCGGAGAAATCCCACACAGGTCAGCGGGAGGACGTACAAACTCCGTGCAGACAAGCACCCATAGTCAGGATCGAACTAGTGTCTCTGCCGCTGTAAGGCAGCAGCTCCACCCGCTGCGCAACTGTGCCTCCCAGCTCTCTAATTGTCAGAAATAGTGTTTTAAAAATGAAATTGGTGTTTAGCTGCTGCGTTGTGAAGGTGATATCTGTCTTTGCCAGGAATGTTAGTAAAATGTACATGACTTGCTACTTAATAGAAATTACCACAAATTGTGTGCGATTGAAGCAATGAATTGTGTAATGATCATACCCCTTCCCCCACCGCACCCCCAATGATCCTTTTCCATATTGTTATCCAAATGCGCCCTATATGAGCATTGTGAGTGAGCTAGCCAAAATACCCTCACATGCCCATCTAGCAGGTGATCAAGAGAGAGAACTGTGCTTGTTTCTCTCTGCAGAGTCTAATATAGTTGGAAAATGTCCCCAGTATATTCATTTAACCAGCATGTTGTAGGAGAGAATGTTTATCTTCCCAAATGTGAAATCTTAGACAGATCGCTCCTTTTACCACAGATGTTTCACTAAATTAAAATTGGGTGAACCCTCAAATCCCTTAACTAGCATCTTGGTATTGAATACTGCATTGACTTTTGGGAGACGAGGCAGGATATTATCCCCTTGATTTTGTTCTGTCAATCAAGGGGGTAAATCTTTGCTATACGTCACCAGGATTTTTGCTATTTCTCAATTTTTTTCCTCCTTATTATTTCCATTACCGTATTTCCCAGCAATGAAGACACTGCTTTTTACCCAAAAATAAGGCACGGAAATTTACCTGCGTCTTGGAGGCCGAAGGTTAGGTTGTTAGCCAAGAAAGATAGACTTGGCTATCCTTCAGTACAGCAACATCATGACCGACATCCACTATAAACCCACTGACTCCCATGGCTTTCTGGACTACACTTCTTCTCACCCTGCTTCCTGTAAGGACTCCATCCCCTACTCCCAATTCCTCCGCCTACGCCGCATCTGCACCCAGGATGAGGTGTTCCACACCAGGGCATCGGAGATGTCCTCATTCTTCAAGGAACAGGGGTTCCCCTCTTCTACTGTAGATGAAGCTCTCACCAGGGTCTCTTCTATATCTCGTAACTCTGCTCTCACTCCCCATCCCCCCCCCCCCCCCCCACTCGTAACAAGGGAACAGTCCCCCTTGTCCTCACCTTCCACCCTACCAGACGTCACATACAACAAATAACCCTCCGACATTTTTTGCCACCTCCAGCGGGATCCCACCATTGGCCACATCTTCCCATCTCGTCCTTCTGCTTTCTGCAGATACCTCTCCCTCCATAACTCTCTGGTCAATTCGTCCCTTCCCACCCAAACCATCCCCTCCTGGCACTTTCACTTGGTTCTGCAGGAAATGCTACACTTGTTGCTTTACCTTCCCCCCCCCCCCCCCCCCCCCCTTGACTACATTCAAGGACCCAAGCAGTCTTTCCAGGTGCGGCAGAGGTTCACCTGCACCTCCAACCTCATCTATTGCATCCGCTGCTCTAGGAGTCAGCTGCTCTTCATCGGTGAGACCAAACGTAGGCTTGGCGATTGCTTTGCCCAACACCTCCGCTCGATTCGCAATAACCATCCTGATCTCCCGGTGGCTCAGCACTTCAACTGCCCCTCCCATTCCAAATCTGACCTCTCTGTCCTGAGCCTCCTCCATGGCCAGAGTGAGGCCCACCGTAAATTAGCGGATTTCGCTTGGGCAGTTTACACCCCAGCGGTATGAACATTGACTTCTCTAATTTCAGGTAGTCCCTGCTTTCTCCTCCCCTTCTCAGCTCTCCCTCAGCCCACTGTCTCCGCCTCTTCCTTTCTTCTTCCCGACCCCCCCCCCCCCCCTCACCCTCACATCAGTCTGAAGAAGGGTCTCGTCCTGAAACGTTACCTATTTCCTTCGCTCCATAGATGCTGGCTCATCCGCTGGCTTTCTCCAGCATTTTTATCTACCGTTGCTCTACTGAGGGATAGCCAAGTCTATTCCTCATTGCTGGCAGCTGATGGGAAGCAGCTGTAAAAGGATAGCGCTGCTGGGGGGGGGGGGGGGGGGGGGAAAGAGTTCCTTTCACAACGTGTGGGGAATCTGGACCGGGTCAGCATGGGCATGATCCCATACCCCGTCCTTCATAACGCTCCTGCCCGTGCTGACCCGGGCCAGACTCCCCACACGCTGTGAATGGAACTCTTCCCCCCAATTGGTCCTTTGAACTAGTATTGTCATTCAATAAGATCACAACTGATTAAACTTGTCCCGGTGTGCTCCCCTTTTTCCCCACCATCTCTCCATCTGCCGTCACCCCCCACCCATTCAGTAATTTAGAATGGAGGAGATCTGGAAGCCTTTGGGCAAATTGAATTGTTACTTTCTTTTTTTTTATTTTTTATTTTTATTTTTTTGAGCGTGAGAAATTCTATGTCCCCCAAGCCTTTTTAAAAAAAAATTTGCAACTCAAAATGGGGTGCGTCTTAGACGCAGGTGCGTCTTAATTGCCGGGAGATATGATATATTGTCCCTTAGTTTTTAACTGGCCGTCTTGTTGCTAAGTGGAGCGCTTAAAACTTTAAATGATTTTAAATGTTAACTTTTTTCCTTGAATATCTGCCGCTGATCATTTGTTGCCTTAGTTAAAATATTTCCTCAGTTTATTGCAGATGGTCTGTGACTCAACCCATTGAACTTCATCTTGACTAAATCTAGATTCTATGCTGTCCTGTGCTCCTCCCTTTTAAACACAATCTTTTAAGCACAACACTATTATACTTGCCATTAGATAGATATTTATATATTGTCACCTAAATGTGTTTCATTAATCATGATTAAATCTAATGCGGTCTGTCACATTGTTTGTACTGCTCTGTGCTTGCTAATTTATGATTACCGGGAATAGTGAAGAACAGTGAATGTACCTACTGTAATTTTAAAGTAATCTTGGAGAACCTGCATATTTATAGTTATTTTGTGTAGTCACAGATGTAAATCCACAGCTGATTTGTGCACAGCAAAGCTTCAAAGGCATTGGGCTAAAGAGTGGTTGATCAGCTTTTGGTTTGTTGGTTAAAGAACAAACACTGGTCGGGATGATGGAAGAACTCTTCATGTCATTGTGTAGGAAAGAACTGCAGATGCTGGTTTAAACCGAAGATAGACACAAAATGCTGGAGTAATTCAGCGGGACGGGCAGCATCTCTGGATAGAAGAGATGGTTGATGTTTCGGTCTAGACCCTTTTTCATGTCTTTCATTAGTGCCACACGTGACAGTGGGTAGCATCTCAGTTTAGTCTCATTTAGTACTTGGTACATCACTTCATTTCTTCAGTGAAAGTACCAACTTGATTATGTGCTGATATGTATGGAGAAGACATTAAATCTGCAACCTGTTAACTGGGTGAGGATAATGACTTTGTCATTATTGATTCTAACAGAATGAATATGGGAATTAGAAGATGAAAAAAGACAGATTCATCTGGTTCACCTTTTAACATCTTGCCGTTCACAAAATACAAGTGGGGATTTATAGCAAATTACATTAGTCAATTACTGTTCAACGGACCAGACAGGAGGAAAGATTAGGGGAGCTTAGCTCATTCTCCGAAAGTAGATGTAGAAATTTCTTTGCACAACTCCAAATGAAAAGCACTGTGCATTTGAAAAGTGGCATACCCCAAAATGAAGTAAAGGGCCTGTCCCACTGCGGCGAACTAATTGCCGAGTTTAGGAGAGTTTAAAAAAGTGTCATGTTGAAGACCTCCTACGACTATGTAGAAGACCTCCTTCGACTATGTTGAAGACTTGCTTCGACTAGCTTCGGGAAAATTGGACACCGAATAGTGGAGAGTGAAGCCAACCTCCTTCGATCTCCTTCGACCTCCCTTCGACTATGTTGAAGACTGTCTACGATTACCTTTGACTACCTTCGACTACCCTCGACTACCCTCGATTATGTACGAATAACATGCCTACTTCGACTAAACCTACGAGTAAAAAAAATAACAATTTTTTTTTTCCATGGCGACCTTTTTTTACTCGTGGGCATTTTTCAGCATGTTGAAAAATATGCTGCGACCTAGCTGGAGGCTTCGAGTATGAAGGAGAGTTACAAAGACCTCCTGGGACCTCGTGTCGACCATGCTGCGAGTACGCGTCGAGGGCAAACTCTTCTAAACTCGCCAATTAGGTCGCCGCAGTGGGACAGGCCCTTAATGTGCTCATTTCTAGATGCTTCTATGCTTGTTGGGTACTTCAGTTACAGACTACTCAATGGAATTTTTGTTTGAATTGGCTTCTTTGTTTTTGATGTGCGACTCTGAAATGGTTTCAGTAGTAATACTGTGTGACAGTTGCAGTATTGCACAGTAAACTCGTATCCAGTGTAATTTTTCAACCTCAATTGTCAGAGAAAAACGTGGATTGGCCAGGGTTTCACAAGCCCCGTTTCTTCTTAAACCATGCTGTTTTAAGAGCCAACATTAAACTGTTTTCTTTGTCTTCTCGGAGATGTGTGACCTTTGGCGACGTTAAATAAACCTTTATATGTATGCCTGAACATTTTTGTCCATGAGATCAAGATAAAACTCTTAATTTCCTTGCCTCGGGGTTCAGTTTATCCTGTTACTTTTTGTCACATATCAGGTTGCTCCAGTCGAGGTGTCGCCCAAAGGTTCCATCTACTTTTCAATGCAGCTCACAGGACCAGGCAGAGTTTGCATTTGCTGCCATTGCAGTTTGCTCAAAGTGAAGGCATCTGCAAACTGTACTGGGGTAGTATTACTTCTTACAGAGACCTTCCTGTCTGCAGCTGGAAGAGTGGTGCTTTTATTGTGGAATGTCCCTTTCAGAGCTGGCTGCAAGATTACAGTTGCTAAATTAAATTCTGGCTGCTGTAAGAACTTGGAATAGATCACATGTTGTAGCGGTGGTACACAAAAATGCTGGAGAAACTCAGCGGGTGCAGCAGCATCTATGGAACGAAGGAAATAGGCAACGTTTCGGGCCGAAGAAGGGTTTCGGCCCGAAACGTTGCCTATTTAGTTCGCTCCATAGATGCTGCTGCACCCGCTGAGTTTCTCCAGCATTTTTGTGTACCTTCGATTTTCCAGCATCTGCAGTTCCTTCTTAAACACATGTTATAGCGGGACTGACACAGTGTGGTATTAAACGACAAAGTACGATAACATTCTACAAACTTAACAGCTGAAGATCTTGATCTTTATGGGACTTGTACAAACAGTGTTAGTGACAAAATGATTTAATGGCATTAAAAAGTAATAAAGCCATTTTGAGCTTTTTGTCCAGATTGCAGGAACATAGTAATTGAGTGAAATGAATTGCTTTTTAGATCTCACGTTAAACCAGTTTGCCTCACGTTTTTCTAAGTTTGCCTTTATTTTACAGAAATTGACATCAAGTTTATAGACATTAAAATTACATTCACCTCTTATGCTTCTTCTGTTTTACTAATTGAATGGATACGTTTGTAGAGTCGATCACTAATTGGGATACTGGAGTGAATTGCATTTATTAAGTGAATCATTGACTGAATCATTGATTGTCATTGTTGGGCTAGATATCGTAGTTCTGGAATTAATATACAATCCACCACTTTGAACATTATGACAAATTGTCAGTTACTTAAATATCATTAGATTATTGAACATTTGGATAGAAATGCATTTGTGAATAAAAATAGCTTAGGACTCCTTGTTAATAGTATATGTGAAATGTTATTTGTAATGTCCTGTACCAACCCCATTGCACAGTTCCAGACAGTGATCATTTACTGAATGCTCTCTTGTTACTAAATTGAAGCATGTTGGTGGTTGATACTTGTGGTATCCGCTGTGATATTTTCAGGAAACAGGATAGCTGTTTGTGGTTACTGTGGAAATAGCAGAGACCGCTAACTCAAATTTCTTCATAGCTGTTGCTTTACTGAAAAATCGCACATCTGATTTAAAACCTCTTACCATAACAATGGAAGTGCGCTTCTCTAATGCTTTAATGGTCGGAGACCAGTTAGTTCCTCGACAGAAAGATTATCTCTCAGACTAAAAAAAAGTTAATGTTGTTTATTGTTTGGTTGCTACATTAAGTTTGTGGTTGGTGTATAATACATGCA
Organism: Amblyraja radiata; assembly: GCF_010909765.2. NCBI lineage: Eukaryota > Metazoa > Chordata > Chondrichthyes > Rajiformes > Rajidae > Amblyraja > Amblyraja radiata. Next base: position 29,020,115 of record NC_045988.1, read on the forward strand.
TTGTACGCTCGTGACGGATTTATTTCCACCAAATTGGCTGCCTTATCTATGCTATTGAACTTGACCGCCGGTATCTGGTTAATATATCCCAGTGATGTCTGAGATGGATCATTCATTTGGCAGAACATGTTGATAAACATGTGCAGCATAGGTTCCCGAGATTGATCCCTGGGATAGCGGGACTGTCATATGAGGAAAGATTGAAAAGACTAGGCTTGTATTCACTGGAGTTTAGAGGGATGAGGGGGAATCTTATAGAAACACATAAAATTAATAAAGGACTGGCTAAGCTAGATGCAGGAAAAATGTTCCCAATGTTGGGCGAGTCCAGAACCAGGGGCCACAGTCTTAGAATAAAGGGGAGGCCATTTCAGACTGAGGTGAGAAAAAAAGTTTTCACCCAGAGAGTTGTGAATTTGTGGAATTCCCTGCCACAGAGGGCAGTGGAGGCCAAATCACTGGATGGATTTAAGAGAGAGTTAGATAGAGCTCTAGGGGCTAGTGGAATCAAGGGATATGGGAGAAGGCAGGCACGGGTTATTGATCGGGGACTATCAGCCATGATCGCAATGAATGGCGGTGCTGGCTCGAAGGGCAGAATGGCCTCCTCTTGCACCTATTTTCTATGTTTCTATGTTCTATGTTTCTATGTAACACAAGCCATGCTTGTGTTTTGAGCTGTAACAGTATTGAGAATATGCTGTTAACAATAAAAGAGTACTATATGGAGGTCTATTAAGGACTAAAGTAAGAACTTGCATATACAGTGCATTCAGAAAGTATTCAGACCCTTTACTCAGTACTTTGTTGAGGCACCATTGGCAGCGATTACAGCCTCAAGTCTTCTTGGGTATGACACTACAAGCTTGGCACACCTGTATTTGGGTAATTTCTCCCATTCTTCTCTACAGATCCTCTCAAGCTCTGACAGGTTGGATGGGGAGCATCGATGCACAGCTACTAGTCCCTCCAGAGATGTTCGATCGGGTTTAAGTCCGGGCTCTGTCTGGGACACTCCAGGACGTTCACAGACTTGTCACAAAGCTACTCCTGCGTTGTCTTAGCTGTGTGCTTAGGGCCGATGTCCAGTTGGAAGGTGAACCTCCAACCCAGTCTGAGGTCCATAATGCTCTGGAGCAGGTTTTCATCAAGGATCTCTCTGTACTTTGCTCTGTTCATCTTTCCCTCGATCCTGGCTAGTCTCCTAGTTCCTGCCACTGAAAAACATCCCCACAGCATGATGCTGCCACCACCATGCTTCACCGTAGGTATGGTATTGGCCAGGTGATCGGTGCCTGGTTTCCTCCAGACTTGGCATTCAGGCCAAAGAGTTCAATGTTGGTTTCATCAGACCAGAGAATCTTGTTTCTCATGCCTTTTGGCAAACTCCAAGCAGGCTGTCATGTGCCTTTTACTGAGGAGTGGCTTCCATCTGGCCACTGTACCATAAAGCCCTGATTGGTGGAGTGCTGCAGGTATAGTTGTCCTTCTGGAAGGTTCTCCCATCTCCACAGAGGAACTCTGGAGCTCTGTCAGTGACCGTCGGGTTCTTGGTCACCTCCCTGAACAAGGCCCTTCTACCCTGATTGCTCAGTTTGGCTGGGCGGCCAGCTCTATAAAGACTCCTGGTGGTTCCAAAGTTCTTCCATTTAAGAATGACGGAGGCCACTGTGCTCTTTGGGACCTGCAATGCTGCAGAAAGTATTTTATACCTTCCCCCAGATCTGTGTCTCGACACAATCCTTTCTCGGAGGTCTACGGACAATTCCTTCGTCTTCATGGCTTGGTTTTTGCTCTGATATGCACTGTCAATTGTGGGATCTTATATAGACAGGTGTGTGCCTTGCCAAATCATGTCTAATCAATTTAATTTACCATTGGTGGACTCCAATGAAGTTGTACAAACATCTCAAGGATAATCAATGGAAACAGGATGAACCTAAGCTCAATTCTGAGTATCATGGCAAAGTGTCATGAGGGTCTGAATACTCATACTAATGTGATATTTCAGTTATTTCTTTTTAATTACTTTGCAAAAATTTTGCTTCTTCATTCCGGGGTATTGTGTGTAGATTGATGATAAAAAAAATGAATGAAATCCATTTTAAAATAAGGCTGTAATGTTCGTAACAAAATGTGGAAGGTGACAGTGTCTGAATACTTTCTGTAAATGCTGAGGATAGGGAATTGGATAAATAGTCATACAGCATGGAAACAGGTCCTTCAGCCCAACTTGCCTACGCTGACCAACATACCCCATCTACACTACATCACCTGCCTGTGTTTGGCCCATATCCCTCTTAACCTATCCTATCCATGTACACTAGTCCAAATGTTTCTTAAACGTAATGATAGTACCTACTTAAACTACCTCCTCCAGGGCTCGAAATTAACGGTTGCCCGGGTGCCAATGACCGCTCAAAGTGTCACTGGGCAACCTAAACGGCGAGTCATTTTGCCCGGCTTGCCAACTTGATTTATACCGAAGATAGACACAAAAAACTGAAGTAACTCCGCGGGTCCGGCAGCATCTCTGGAGAAAAGGAACGTGACGTTTTGTGTCGGCGACGGTTGTGGGAAAGATGCTAAGTGTGGCGTGACGGAGGGTCGGAATTAATGTCGGGCCCCGCACAGCAGCAGCAGCAGTGGCGGCGGCTCCATCTCCTCCTCCTCCCGCACCACGCCCCGCCCAGCCTGTTAGCGGCAGCTGCTACCTCTCCGCCAACAGCGCTTTCGAAACAGACCCTTGGAGGAGGGAGGTGTCGGTCAGAGGTGGAAGTAGAGTAGGGGGGGGGGGGTGATTGATGGAGGGAGACGAGCCAAAACACTCTCGACAGACCTGCACCGCAGCCAGGACCGATCCCGGTCTCCGGTGCTGCAATCGCTGCTGAACCGCCACTGGACCATCCCCGTCCCCACCCGAAAGCCTCCACATGCCCGGGGATGGCCAGAGGCGTCGGGAGTCAGACAGGCCCACAGCCAGCGCAAAACCCAGCTCACTCTGCCTGTCCCGCCAGGTTAACCAGCAGCCATGTCTGGATTGAGACAGGGCTGTAGGCGAGACAGGCAGAGTTCAGCTGCATTTAGTGCTGGATTGAGCTGAAATAACCGTTCACAGAAGCCTCCGAAGCCTCGCGCGTGTGTGTGAGTGTGCGCATGCGCGCGCGGCCACCATATTCTGTCCGCGGTCCCCTCCATATTTTGGTTGCGATTTCGGTGCCTGACAGGTGTCCGAGGAGCGCTGGCCTTCCTTACCCTCCCTCTCTCCCTCTCTCCCTCTCTCCCTCTCTCCCCCTCCCCCTCCCCCTCCCCCTCCCCCTCCCCCTCCCCCTCCCCCTCCCCCTCCCCCTCCCCCTCCCCCTCCCCCTCCCCCTCCCCTCCCTCTCCCTCTCTCTCCCCCTCCCCCTCTCCCACTCCCCTTATCCTGAGACCCCTCCTCTCCATCCCGCACTGATCCCCATTCCTGTCTCTATTCAGTCCTCACTGACATCCCCTGTGCTTCCCCCCCCCCCCCCCCCCCATCTATTCATCCTGCACTGATCTCCCTAGCCACCTCGCATTGATTCTCCTGCCACTCCCCATCAATCCTACTGGTTCCCCAATTCATCCTGTACTGACCCTCCTTCCCATCCATCCTGCACTGCTCACCCCTTCATCCTGCACTGCTCCCCCCATCCATCCAGCACAGATCCCCCTCATTCAACCCTACTGACATCCCCCGTGCTCTCCCCTCATAATTTTACCTACTCCAACCAACACTCACTAATTCCCCTGCCTCAATCCATCCAATCCACACCGATTGCCTTCTCAAGCCCTCCCCCACTACCATCTATCCATCCTGCACTGATTCATACACCCCCCCCCCCCCTTCCCGACCCTATTGTTCTGGAAATGTCTTCAGAGCTAACATTGACTATGTTTGATAACGGAATGCAATCAAATATGTTTTAATTCCCAATGTTATTTGTTTTAATCCATAAAGATGGATTAATTAAATTTTGAACACGTGAAACATTAAAACCGCAGTGTTCGATTGTCACTGACACGTTATTACAGAATTCATTTTAATGGCAAATCAATGCTGTTAATATGGAGTATCAGTACTGTAGTTATTTAATGAGCAACATTCACAACTATACGTTGGATTTACCTATGTTTTACTTCTACAGTCAGTCATATACATCACAAATTTGGTCAGGAGATATTTCAGTTGAAATTTTAACGTTAATTCTGTTAGTGTAATGTTTAACCTGTCAGATGGGTATAGTCAGTTTTGTCAGCTATTATCATAAAATGCCTTTAGATAGTTCCTTGCAACCTGTATATTTTGTTGTGGATAAATTATGTGGGAAACGAGAGTGTTCCTGTACCAATAGCAATAACGACCCATGCTATGGCTGTGTCATACTTTTCGGTCCTTCACAGAAAACATGCTTGCATCAATCTGTAGTGTGCATGGTTAAGCATATATGTTATCAAGGTCCAGGATTTATTGACACAGGTTGATCATACGCTGAATAATCCAACCACATTTTTGTTTGGAAGTGGAAAGAAATAATAAAAATTGCATTAATTGCAATGTAAAAAGAGTTGAGATACTGTATTATAATTTTGCTGCATGTCATTGTGGTATATATCATGTCTTGATTGGTGAATATGTTAGTTTGTGACTATTTGAAATATGTGAATGCTTCATTGAGCATAATTCCGACTGGTAACTACGCACTTCGTCCGAGCACACGTCATGCAAGCCATCTCAAATGACCACCTAAAATGTCATTTGGCAACCTAAAAAGCTGCCAAGGTTGCCCGGCTGGCAACAGGGAAAAAACGTTAAGCGAGAGCCCTGTCCTCTGGCAGCTCGTTCCAGGCATCAACCACCCTTTGTGTAAAAAAAGTTACCCCTTAGGTTCCTATTACATCTTTACCCCCCTCACCTTAAACCTGGTTTTCAAATCCCCTACTCTGGGCCGGGGACTGTGCGTTTACCTGATCTATTCCTCATGATTTTGTACACCTCTAAGATCACCGCAAATCCTCCTGCGCTCCAAGGAATAGAGTCCTAGCCTGTTCAATCTCTCCCTATAGCTCAGGCCCTCGAGTCCTGGCAGCATCATCATAAATATTTTCTGCACCCTTTACAGCTTGACAACATCATTCCTATAACATGGTGTCCAAACTTGAACACAATACTCTAAATATGGCCTCAGCAATGTTTTATAAAACTGCAACATTAGCTCCCAATTCAGTACTTTGACTGATGAAGGCCAAAGTGCCAAAAGTCTTTTTAACAATCCTTTCTACCTGTGACGCCACTTTCAAGGAATTATGTAACTGTACTCCTCTATTCCTCTGCTCTGCAACACTCCCCAGAGCCTTCCCATTCACCGTGTAGGTTCTGCTCATGTTAGACTTCCCAAAATGCAACACCTAACGTATCTGTATTAAATTCCACCTGCCCAACCGATTAAGTTCCTGCTGCAATTTTTTTCAACCATTTTCATTGTCTACAATACCACCCACTTTTGTGTCATCTGCACAAGTTGCGAATCATGCCATGTACATTCTCAACCAAATTATTGATATAGATGGCAAATAGCAAATGGCCCAGCACGGAACCCTGAGGCACACCACTAGTCACAGGCCTCCAGTCTAAAAAACAACATTCCACCATCACCCTCTGCTTCCTTTCATGAAGTCAATTTTCTATCCAAAATTTACAGAATAAATTTACTGGATTAATGGATTAAACCCCTGACAGCACAATCCAGGTACGCGCCACTGTGTAAAATAACCTCCCGGCACAAACCTGGCCCTTTCAGCTTGTTGCCATGCCTTCTAATCTTGTGACATATCCATGCTGGGGAAAAAGGCATACCCTATCTATGCCTCTCATTTTCTATACTTCCATCAACCTCTGTTCCAGAGAAAACAATCCAAGTTTGTCCATCCTATCCTTATAACTATTACCCTCTAATTCAGGTCCCATTCTGATAAACCTCTTTTGCACTCTTTAAAAGCCTCCACATCTTTGCTGTAATGAGGCGACTTAAACCGAACACAGTACTCCAAAGCAGCTTAACCAAAGTCCTATAAAGCAACATGACTTCCTGACTTTTATGCTCAATGCCCTGACCAATGAGGGCAAGCATACCATACACCTTTACCACTATCTACTTGTGTTGCCACTTTCAAGGAGCTATGTGCTTGGTCATTAAGACCCTCTGTACATCAGTGCTGCTAAGGGTCTTGCCATTAACTATGTACTTACCCTTACATTCAACCTCCCAAACACCTCACATTCAGATGAAACTTCATCTGCCATTTCTCTGCTCATATCTGTAACTAATCTAAATCCTGCTGTATCCTTTGACAGCCTTGCTGTCTGCAACTTCACCAATGATTGCAAAAGTACTAACTGACCCACCTACATATAAATCCAGGGCGTTTACATATAACCACAAACAACAGATGTCCTGTGCTGGACTTGGCTGAATTCACCACTATCTGCTATTTCAGGTGGTCAAGAGCAAAACAGTTGCCATACCAGGCTGAGATGCTTTCTGTAGTGCGTCTGTATATGTTTGAGAGAATCGTCATAGACATACCCAATTGTCTAAGATGGTAAATATGTTGATCTGTTTTGGATCACCGCTGAAGTGTGAGAGGCCCAGGTGAGGTTGCTGGTTATATGGATGCTTCGGAGCTTGATGCTGTTGGCCAGCAGTCCGTCCTCAACATTGATGAGGACAGGGCGTTGACCAGTCCTTCGCATCCTTCCACCAACTTTAATTTTGCTGATATTAAGCTCAAGATTGTTATTTAGACTTAACATTCCCAGCCTCTTTCCTGTACTACTTCTCATAGATGGAGCCGACAACAGTGGTATTATTGTCGAACTTGTGTTGAGCACCAGTGTTGAGGATCGGGACGGAGCAAAAGTTATAACCAATTCTAACCAACTGTACTGGTCAGGAAGTCTAGAAACCAGTTGCAATTGGAGGAGCCATGATCAAGGGAGTGGTGTTCATGAGTTGCTTTGGTTGAGAACCTTGTGAACACACATAGATGTGCCTGTGCTGTAGCCGTTCTGTGATTCAATGTGACGGGCCCAGTTTTCTATCTGCTGACTCGAGCCAGTTGCCTGCCTCCTGTTTCCGCAAGCCCCCATCCCTGTCAAAGAAAAAGCTGCTCTTTGCTTGTGAAATTAGCAGTCGATGCAAGCAAGCCTTGTGGTAGTGGGCATTTGATCATCAAGAGAAGGTACGTGGAAAATGTTTGAGGTTGGAATTGGGGGAATGGAATAATCTAAGTTCTATGGCTGAAGGAGATACAGTGAAAAGGAATGGAAGCTGATATTTGAATGTGTTCACTGTCATAGATTATATGTACCTGTACTGCATTTACCAATGTAAAGTCATTTCCTTTGATTAAACACATTTTAATTGCTTAATTTCTGTAATATTCACAAATAACTGATTACTGGATGAATATATTTTTTAAATCCTTTCACATTTTATACAAGAATTTTCAAAGATCTGGTATTAGCCTCAGAAACAATCTCCATTACATGTTAAACTCTTCTATAAATCTATAATCTGCATTATGCATGCATTGGGAAAGCAGGAAAGCTGCTGAAGTGAAAAATTTCCCAGACTTTGTCCATTTTATTTAGTCCTGATATCTGGGATAACAGTTCAAAGAAGCAAGGCGAGAACTAATGTAACCAGAGTTTGCAGTCCCTTTTTGAAAGTCTCTTTGTAACGAGTTGGTTTTAAAACCATGTAGAAATCAACAATTTAGGCTAGAAACGTAGACATTTTCCAATAGAAGATTTGAAGTGTGGAGAAGAAGGAGGTGTTGGGTTTTGAAAGCATGAGAAAAATGGGCGCAACAAAACGCTGAACTCAATTTCTTTAAAACGTAAATATAACTGCTGTATTTACTTGGTTTATCAGTCAAACATGTTGTAGGTGCTCCAGAAACTCCAGAAATAATGGTGACATATTGCCACCAAAATTAAATGGTACATCATTTTGCTATGATCAGTTGCAGAGTCTCTCTGGTGATGCATCTGAATGATTCTAAATCATGATTATTAATCCATGCAGCTAAGAGCAAGTGTGAAGATATTGTTTTGGTTCAGCATGAATAGTTCTCATGTTTTCTGGAGCACAAAGCATCTTCTGCATTGGAATGTAGCCTTGGCACACATGGGTAGGTGGTAAATTGCATAGCTTTATCCTTGATTAGTTAGAATATAATTCTCCAACATGGTATTGTATTGTATTGTATTGTATTGTATTGTATTTTTTAATGACCACACAGCCAGGCTGGTGGAATTTGTTCTCAGTACAGCTCGATACAGGTTCCAACATTTCATCAAACATTCAACTCGTAACGTAGATATACATACAAACAGACACATTTCATAATACATAAGGGCCATGCTTATTCGTATTTCCTCACCGTACGGAGTTTAAAAAGTTAATTGCGGTAGGAATGAAACTGTTTTTGAAACGGGTTGTTTTGGAGGCAATTGACCTGTAACGCCTCCCAGAGGGCAGTAGCTGAAAGGCATAGTGTGCAGGGTGAGTGGGGTCAGTGATGATCTTGCGGGCTTTGTGAAGTGTCCGTTTATGGTAGAGTGATTCAAGTGATGGAAGGGGTAAGCCAATAATTTTGGAAGCTCTGTTTATAATGCGTTGTAGTTTCTTCCGGGAGAGTGAGTCGAGGCTGCCGAACCAAACTGTGATAGATGAAGTGAGGATACTTTCAATAATGGCTGTATAGAAGCAGAGCATCAGATGAGGCCTTACTCTGAACTTCCTAAGCTGCCGAAGATGGAAAAGTCTTTGCTGGGCTTTTCCATAAATGTGGTCTGCGTTTGTCCTCCATTTGAGATTGTTGCTGATGTGGGTGCCAAGGAGTTTGAAAGTGTCAGTGATGATGATGGATTCACCGTTGATGAGCACAGGAGTTTTGGGGGGTGGCTGGCGTCTGAGGTCGATGATGAGTTCTTTTGTTTTTGATGAATTGAGTGAGAGGTCATGGTCTGTGCACCAGGTCACTGCTTGGTTGATCTGTGCACGGTATTCAGTTTCTTGGTTATTGGTGATGAAACCTATGATTGTTGAGTCGTCCGCGTATTTGTACATGTTGGTGTGACGTCACTAACTCACCTGATAAATAGCAGATCATAAACGGTCTCTGATGAATGTGCTACGTTTGGCATGCCAATCAATATAAAGAATGTGTGAAACGGGACCCTATCCTTAATCACTCTGTTTATTTCCAATTCTGCTCTTCCCTTTCTCGATCTGAGTCCATTGCAGGAGACAAACTGACATTTACAATAACCCCACTAATTCCCACAGCTACCTTGACCACATCTCCTCTCACCCTCTCTCTTGTAAAGATGCCACCCTCTCTCCCAGTTGTTCATCTGTCTCAAATTGTGGTTTTCCACTCCAGGAATCTGAAATGTCCTCTTTCATTCAGGAAATGTGACTTTCCTCCTCCTCTACTTAATGGAACCATCACCTGCACCTCCTCAATTTCCTGTACTTCTATTACATTGACTGTACTCAGACAGAATAGAATAGAGTTCCCTAGATCCTTGTCTTTCATCCCACCAGACTCTCCATCCAGCACATCATTCTTCATGACTTATGTCATCTACAATGCGATCCTACCACCAGTCGCAGCTTCTCCTCCTCACTCCTTTCTGCCTTTGAAAGGGTCCGCTTTCTCCACAACTCCCTGTTCCGTTTAACCCTTTTTGCCTACTCCTCCCTGTCACTTGGATAGTTTCTCCTTCAACACTTGTTCCTATCCTTCCTCCCTCGCCATTACCCAGCCCTTCCAGATGAGAGGGATTCACTTGTACCCCCTCCAACCTAATCTGTTGCATTCAGTGCTCTCAATGTGGCCTCCTGTTACTTGGCTAGACTCGAGTGTAGACTGCAAGACCACTGTGTTGAACATCTACGTTCTGTCCACAATGGCCATCTGGAGCTTCTGGTTACAAGCCATTTAACTCTGCTTCCAATTCCTATGCAGACTTGACTGTCCGCGGCCTCCTCCATTGCTAAGGTGAAGCCAAATGCAAACTGGAGGAACAGCTCTTTCATATTCCTCTTGGGTTGTCTGCAGCCCAATGGTACAAATGTTGAATGATCAAATTTCATGTTAGCAGCAACTTCTCTGTTCCTTTAGCTTAGTTTATTATTATTGTCACAAGTACCAAAGTAGTGGAAAGTGTTTTTGTTGTGTGCTATCCAGTCAACGAAAAGACTATACATGATTACAATCAAGCCGTCCACAGTGTACGGATAGAGGATAACGTGTACATAATTAGTGCAAGATAAAGTCCGATTTATCTCTCCTTCTGAGCCACCAAGGTCCTCCCATGCACTGTTTCTTTACAAACATTCACCCACCAGCCCTCTCATCTCTTTCTCCTCCCCAACCCGATTCCATCTGACTAGTACCATAAGTGATGGGAGCAGAATGAGGTAATTCGGCCCATCAAGTCTTCGCCATTGAATCATGGCTAATCTATCTCTTCCTCCTAACACCATTCTCCTGCCTTCCCCCCCATAACCCCTGACATCCTCACACTCAACTCAATGAGCCCCTTACATCCTTCCCCTAAGGTTCCCATTTGCCCACCATTCCTAATTTACATGGTTCCATCTCCTTTTCTTATCAAATTCTACAATCTGCAGCCCTTTGTTGTCTTCACTTATCACTCTAAACCTCTCTTGTTATCTCTATCCCAACCTTCCCCACCCAACTATATTTGCCCATTAGTCCCTCCTCACTTGAATCCACCTATTGCTGGCCAGCTCCCCTCTACATTTTAGTCCTGATGCAGGATCTCAACCAGAAATACCAACAACAGATTACTGACCAACATCTACTACAAACCCACTGACTCCTATGGCTATCTGGACTACACTTCTTCCCACCCTGCTTCCTGTAAGGACTCAATCCCCTAATCCCAATTCCTCCGTCTATGCCGCGTCTGCACCCAGGATGAGGTGTTCCAAACCAGGGCATCGGAGATGTTCTCATTCTTTAGGGAATGGGGGTTCCCCTCTTTGACTATAGATGAGGCTCTCACCAAGGTCTACTCTATCTCGTAGCTCCGCTCTGACCTCACCTTGTCCCTCTTGTCCTCACCTTCCACCCTACCAACCGTCATATACAACAGATAATCCTCCGGCATTTTTGCCACCTCCAACGGGATCCCACCACTGGCCACCTCTTCCCATCTCCTCCCCTTTCGGCTTTCTGCAGACACCGTTCCCTCCATAACTCCCTGGTTAATTCATCCCTTCCCACCCAAACCACTCCCTCCCCTGATACTTTCCCTTGCAACTGCAGGAAATGCTACACTTGTCACTTTACCTCCCCCCTCGACTCCATCCAAGGACCCTAGCAGTCTTTCCAAGTGAGGCGGAGGTTCACCTGCACTTCCTCCAACCTCATCTATTGCATCCGCTGTTCTAGATGTCAGCTGCTCTACATCGGTGAGACCAAGCACAGGCTTGGCGATCGCTTCGCCCAACACCTCCGCACAGTTCGCATTAACCAACCTGATCTCCCGGTGGCACAGCACTTCAACTCCCCCTCCCATTCCGAATCCGACCGTTCTATCCTGTGCCTCCTCCATGGCCAGAGTGAGGCCCACCACAAATTGGAAGAGCAGCACCTCATATTTCACTTGGGTAGTTTACACCCCAGCGGTATGAACACTGACTTCTCCAATTTCTCCTTGCTTTCTCCCTCCTTTCCCTCCCCTTCCCAGCTCTCGCACAGCCCACTGTCGGCGCCTCTTCCTTTCTTCTTCCCGCCCCCCCAGCCCACATCAGTCTGAAGAAGGATCTAGATCCGAAACGTCACCTATTCCTTCACTCCATAGATGCTGCCTCACCCGCTGAGTTTCTCCAGCATTTTTGTCTACCTTCGATTTTTCCAGCATCTGCAGTTCTTTCTTAAACATACCAACAGATGCTTCTTGACCTGCTGAATTCCTACAGCAGTTTTGTTTTGCCTAACTATTCTCTCGACAAGTCGTGGTATTTTTTAAGATGCGTGCGAAGTATTTCCTTGGCCCTCTACTCCTGCACATCCTTCAGGACTCTAATAAATGTATTTATTTTTTTATTTTTATTTTTTATGGGCGCCTTTCAAGAGTCTCAAGGACACTCTGCATTTTAATGTGTAAGTTGTCACTTTTCCTCAAAATTGTATCACTTCACACCTTGTATTATTTTCCACCTACTAATTGTTTCCATATTGACAACTTCCAGTATCATCTTGTAATCTATTATTATGGCCTCCTGTATTCACCACACAATCGCAATGTGTTCTCAGCATGGGAAACACTGTACTCCACCATACTCTAATCTGACAATAATGGTTTACCTCTACACTAAACTTTCTTATCCATGTTGCCATTTCAATTGCTTTAGCGGAAAAGTGCCTTCCAAAGATCCACACAGGTAAAATGTGTTATGTTCCCATCAACGATTATCATTGCTACTACAGCAAGCAATTCAATCATGTTAGTCAAAAATAATTTGCTTTTAACAGATCTGTGCTCGTTCTTATCAATTGAAACATTTACACACATCTGTTACTGTTTTCCCTGACTATTGTTCATAAAACGGCACGGTGGCACGGCGGTGGAGTTGCTGCCTTACAGCTCCAGACACCCGGGTTCGATCTGGACTACGGGGGTTGTCTGTACAGAATTTGTATGTTGTCCCCGTGACCTGCGTGGATTTTCTCCGGGATCTCCCACACTCCAAAGACGTACAGGTTTGTAGGTTAATTTGCTTGGTATAATTGTAAATTGTCCCTAGTGTGTGTAGGATAGTTTTAGTGTGCGGGGATCGCTGGTCGGCGCGGACTCGGTGAGCTGAAGGGCCTGTTTACACGCTGTATCTCTAAAAACTAATAGGGAAAGTTTACTCACAGTTGAAGTGAAGCTGACTTTGCCTATAGATGTCTGTTAATTCTTTGCTTTGTTTTTGTGAACAATGCTACATTTGCTATGTTCTTTCCTTCTATCACTTATCTTTTATCTAGGGAGGACTAGGAGATAATGAAGACCCTTCTGCAATGTCCAGCATTGCCTCGGGAATTTTAAAGTTATAAAACTGAACAATACAGCACACGCTCTCCTAACCATAATATCTGAACTATAGTACAAGGCAGAACATGGGTAGAATTCTGGTCCTTGCCTTTCACCCCACCAGCCTCTATGACTTATGCATTCTCTGACATTTCTACCACCATGAACATGAGCCCACCAGCAGTTCCATCATCCCAATCTCATCCCTTGCTCTCCGTAGAGACCGCTCCCTCCACAACTCCTTGGTTCACTCATCTTTTCCCACCCAAATCGCCACCTTCCCAGTTACTTCCCTCTGCAAACGCAGGAGATGTGTCCCTACACCACCTTCCTTGTATCCATCAGGGACCTGAGCAGTCCTTCACATGAACCTTCTCTAACCTTGTCTACTGCATACTGGTGCTCTGGTGAGACCTCTTTGACCAAATGCAGACTTGGTCCACCTAGGCTTGCTGGATCTCTTGGTTGCTAAACATTTTAACCCCTTACCATTCCCAAACTGTCCTTTCTGTTCTGGGCCTCCTCCATTGCCAAAGTGAGGCCACATGGAAACCAGAGAAACAATACCTCAAATTTTGTTTGGATAACCTACAACCCAACAGTATGAACATCGAATTCTCCAATTTTACATAACACCCTCTCCACCTTTTCTCTCTTCTCTTCCCTGTGCCACTATCCTACCTTCTGTTTCTCTATCCCCCCCCCCTCCCCTCTCTCCTTGGTGACTTTCCTTTGCCTATTATCCAGAGAGCTCTAGATTCCTTGTCTTTCCACTTTGTGGCAATGCACCTAACCTGTACTTGAGAGACACAAACTGCTTGAGTAACTCAACGTATGGTAATAACAAGATGATAAGCAGTGAAACTAGTAGGATGACTAGGGTGGGGGAGGGATGGAGAGAGAGGGAATGCAAGGGTTACTTGAAATTAGGGAAATCAATATTCATACTGCTGGCCTTGTGAAATATGAGGTGCTGTTCCTCCAATTTACGTTTGGCCTCCCTCTGACCTGCAGACTAAGATCTGACCTGAATTGGTTGCAACAACATTGGTTGCAGTTGGAATCCTTGAGATGTGGCAGTGAATTGAATATGTAGGAAGGAACTGCAGATGCTAGTTTAAACCGAAGATAGACACAAAAAGCTGGAGTAACTCAGCGGGACAGGCAGCATTTCTGGAGAGAAGGAGTGGGTGATGTTTGGTATCGAGACTCTTCAGACAGTCCTAGGAAGGGTCTCGACCAGAAAATGTACCCATTCCTTTTCTCCAGAGATGCTGCCTGTCCCGCTGAGTTACTCCCAACAGTTTCTGTCTACCTTCGATTTAAAACAGCATCTGCAGTTCTTTCCTGTACTTGATGAGTCTGCTCTTGATATATCACCCATTGTTCTTTTGCTGTTTTATTTAACATTTGATATCATGTTATCTTTACCTAAATTGCATCGGATCCCATTGCAGTTAGTCCTTTTGGATTGGATTTCTTTTGTGCCAATTCTGAAAACAATTTAGTCCTTTGGATTAACATTCACCACCAGACTCGGGAAGAGCTTCTTCCCCTCCATTATTAGGCTCAGGAACAACTTCTATCCTTCTGTTATCAGGCTTCTGAATAGTCCTTCCATAAACTGGGGTAATTCAGTGGGTCAGGCAGCATCTCTGGAGAACATGAGTAGGTGGTGTTTTGGCTAGGGAGATCTGATCTTTTGATGTTCACCTCTACTCCATTGTGAACTTTTTACTTTATGAAACTGATGAGCCACAAATCTGTGAACTCTATTCTGCACTCTAACCTCCCATTTGTTCTATTTATTGTATGCGTTTGAGTATTTATATATAGTAGATCTGAACTGTTTGAGTAGCACGCAAAACAAATCTTTTCACTGTACCTTGGTACACTTGATAATAAATTTAAACATAAACGATTCATTTATTTCTGGTGATACAGCATGGAAACGGGCCCTTCTGCCCACTGAGTCCTTGCAGACCATTGATTACCTGTTCACACTAGTTCAGTTATCACACTTTCACATCCACTCCCTACACACGAGGGGAGCAATTTACGGAGGCCAATTAACGTACAAACCGGCATGTCTTTGGGATGTGGGAGGACTGGATCACCCGGTGGAAACCCACATGGTCACGGGGAGAATGTGCAAACTCCACACAACAGCATCCAAGATCAGGATTGAACCAGCGCTCTGAGGCAGCAGTGCCACTGTGCTGATTTCTGCTCTAAACATTCTCCTGCTGACTCTTGGTCTATTTGGTTTATTTCATTTCCTGGAACCATATCTAACAAGGCTTTCCTTGTTGATCTTTAAATATACTGATCAAGGAAGTCATGAGAAAATTTCAGGATTTTTTCCCCCTTTATTTCAATGCTACTGTAATCAATAGTGGAATTATTGAAGTTCCCAAATAGCACCACTCTATCCCTTCCAAGAACACTTCTTTAATTTCCCTACACATTTTCTGTTCTGTCTTGCTGGTATTGTATATTAGCCTGCAGAATACCCCTAGTAGTATGATAGGTCCCATTTTGCTTAACCATAACCTTTCTGGATTAGAAATCCCATCTCACTGGCACTGTAATAACATGCATTATTAGTGGTGCCATTATTAGTAGTCAAACCAGCATTTTTCCCCTATATAGGATCTTCTTGTAATAAAACGTTTTCAATTAATACACTGATAAAGTAGAAAGTACAATGTAACTTTTATCTGCAGTTAGTAATCTCCGTCATTACAATCATTACCTTTATCTCTGTGACATTAAAGGCATAAAAAGGTGTTCTTTCCTGGAATATACCCCATTTTCTGAACGTATGGGTTCTTGTCATGTTGCTTTTACAGATCCAAGTATTGGAATATTCTTGCTTTAGTTGTTATTTAGATCTCTCCGTACCGAGCTGAACAATAGATGCTGTAATTGGGACTTGCGCCACTTGTGAGTGTCTGGCTGAAGGCTGGGTGTGTTGTGGAAGCATCATCCAGCTGGAAGAGGACGTGCAGCTGCTCCAGTTATTTTAACCTCTTTCTTTTTTTCCACTATGTCTTAACCAGTAATATTTTGTATAAACAGGTCTGTTATAATATACATTTCAATTGTTGCTTAGTGAGCAATCTGTTGATTTATGGACTAAAAGATTTTCTAATTTATTAATTTGATAATTTGAGACTGGGCTCTGCTCGTTGTCTGGCTGTCAGCTTCCCTTGTGCTATTTATTACGTTAAAGATGAGAGGAGGAACGTAATGTTCTAGTTCTAAAATGTGATAAGTCAGTTAATACAGTGGCAAAATCATTAACTGTACTTGTGCATGTGACGAGTCATTAATCTTGGACATTTTCTAGAGCAGCAGACAGTGAAGTCGGTCAGTGTTCTGAAAGTGTGCAAGACTGCAGTATTGGCCTGCGTCCAAGACTTCAGAGGCTGAGGTTGCGACAGTCTTCTGTGAAGCTACCTGTCTATCCTGGTGGCAGATGAAGGGGGCTGGGAGTACACAGCAAAAGTGGAGCAGGCATGAAAGCTAACCTTACAAGAGGTGTGTGGGTGGACAGTGTGTGGGTGTGGTAAGGGATGAGTGTTTTTTCCAAGGTATTTTTTCAAGAAGTTAATTCCTGGCCATTAACTCTTACGAATTAAAGAATTAAAAAGACAAAGTGCTTGAGTAATTTAGCTAGTCAGGCAGCATCTCTGGAGAACATGGAAAGGTGCCGATTTGGGCAGGGAGATCTGATCTAAAAAGAATCCTGACTTGAAATGTCACCGATTGATGTCTAACAGAAATGCTGCCTGACCCACTGAATTACTGAAGAAGGGTCTCGACCCGAAACGTCGCCTATTTTCCTTGCTCCATAGATGGTGCCTCACCCGCTGAGTTTCTCCAGCATTTTTGTCTACCACTGAATTACTCCAGTACTTTGTATCTTTTTTGTAAACCAGAATCTACTGTTCATTGTGTCTCCAACTCTTTTGAGTACTTTATTGAGACAAGATCCTCATGTGAAGCATGAGAGTTTCGTGTTCCGTTCTTATATGTTCATTTAGATGACTTGCTTTAAGATGGGCATATTTCTGTTGATTGTAGAGTTTGATTGTGAGGGTATTTATTTGGCTCTTCTGAATTACCTGATAACTTGGGGATTTTACTGAGAAGCACAACATTTGTATTGGAAGTACAAAGTTAGACAGTAATGCAAAATCTCTCTATGCTGCCTATTGAGGTCCCTACCATTCAGACAATTTAGTTCACTGCCTGTGATACCAAAGAAGACTTTTGAACAAGAATGATGGGATTTGATGAAATTAGATGGGATAATCTGTAAATAGGATTAGCAAAGATGGGTACTTGATGGTCGACATAGACATAGTGGGCCAAATAACTTACTTTGTGTCACTTTGGCTGTCAATCCAGCTTCTACTGATGATTATGTGAGCCCAGAACACAAATTATACAAAAATCTTATGAACCTTTCTTATTATATACCACGGTTTTGACAACTGGCAATGTACCCATGCATCAAAAGTTTATTTATCATTTAACATTTTATCTAGTCATAATGGCTCGGATTCATTCTGATTATTTGTGAAAACAGTTTAGTAGCATGACTTGTATTTGCTTAAGGAATTTTAGGTTAATTCCTTGAACGTGGATTACATTTTAATTGAAGAATGAAAGGAAAACCAAGTTTGTGTAGTAGGTAGGGAATATAAAAGTGTGATAAGATAGGTGAGAAGAGTGCAAGGCTGAGTTGATCTATTTCAATGTAAGGTCTGTGCAGTAAGGCAGATGGGACAATGAATACTGAGTAACCCATCAGAGACATAGATGAAGGATGGACATGACTGCCAACTAAAATTTGGGTCTGAATTTTCTGGAGGGTCAGGGAGGTGACATTGCAATATTGATCTGGAAGTCCTTTACTACAGTAACGAGGGAGCCTATCGCAGAATGTTATTTTAGTAGGGCAATTTGGGTGCTTAAGAAAAAGGGGTTTCCATGAGCTGCTGGTTACTCTAGACCTCCAAATAGCGTGTGATAAAGGAACAGATAGGTAGACAATTGTGCAGTGTGTAAGAAAGAACTGCAGATGCTGGTTTAAATCGAAGGTAGACACAATGCTGGAGTAACTCAGTGGGTGAGGCAGCATTTCTGGAGAGAAGGAATGGGTGACGTTTCGTGTCAAGACCCTTCTTCAGGCTGAGACTCCAGCATTTTGTGTCTACCTTAGACAATTGTGCATCTCTCTTGTGTGAAAGGTGCAGAGGGGTCATCATTTTGTGTGTGCCCCAGTATTTAATTTGAAACAATGCTAAAATAGTCCTTAAAGCAAATGGGCGATAATAGATCTGATCTTTTGAAATGCAGCTAAGCTGGTGGAGGGAATGTCACTGGAAGAGCCTTTTGTGAATGTTAAGCTTGTTATGGAGAAGGACGAGAATGGACGGGAAATTAATGTAGTGAACTGGGGGAAGGCTGTGATAATGATCTGTGGCAAACATCTGTCCATACTTTCAGCATTTTTAATCTCTAAGGTTCACTTGAAGTTTCATTTGGGCATTTGAGGCAGGTGATTCAGAGTCTTAGAAGAAGTTCACATACAGTCTCCAGAAGGCCATTGAGAATGCAAAAAGCTATTTCTGAACTAAACTGCAGACTCGTACGTTCAGGAACCATAGCAAGGCCTGCATGCTGTCGCTTGCTTCAAGGTGAAACGGTGCTTCGCTCCTGAGTGAGCGCAATAATTTCTGTGGTCGCTCTTGAAAGGGAGAACATCGATGTACCTTCATAAGCCACCACATCCCCCGATCCTGTGATCTCAATCTCTGAAGCTGATGTCAGAAGATCCTTCATGAGGATGAACCCTTAGAAAGCACCTAGCCATATTGGTGTGCCAGGCATCATTATTGAAACCTCAGCAGACCAACTGGCTGGAGTGATGGTGCACATCTTCAACATGTCACTGCTACGGTCCAAGGTCCTCACCTGGTTTAAAAGGATATCCATAATGCCCAGGAAGAGCAAGGTAACATGCCTGAATGACTACTGACCAATGTCACACATTCGTTGTGAAGAAGTATTTTGCCAAGTTGCCAAATCAACTCCTGCCCATGCAATAACCGGCACTCAGTCCCTCAATCGGTGCAGATTGGCACCAGCTCCTTGCTGATCATCAGCACATGGGTGATTCAAGGCTGCATGCTGAGTCCCTTGACTTCCTCTATACCCTTGACTGTGTGGCCAAAATACATCAACAATATAACTGTCATTGACTGAATAGCGGGTAATGATGAATCCAAATACAGGAGGGAGATAGACAATCTGGTTGAGTATTCCCAGAACAATAATCTTATGCTGGACATCTGCAAGACTAATTAACTGATTGTTGTCTCCTCAAAGGAAAAGCAAGGGGCAATGCACATGTCTTTGCTGGCTGGAAGGGGTGGAGAGAGTCCACAGCATCAAGTTCCTTGGTGTAAATATCTCTGATGATCTGTCAGCACGTTGGCTAGCACATAAATGCAATCACCAAGAAAGTTGACAAATACATTTCCTCTGATATTTGAGGTCATTTGGCAAGTTGGCAAATGCTCTATCAAACTTGTACAGGTGTATGGTGGAGAGCACATGGACTGCCTGCATCACTGCCTGGTTTAGAAATTCAAACACTTAATGAAGAAGGCTGCAGAAAGTGGTGGATCTTGCCTAGTTTGTCATGCATACCGACATTTCCACCATCAAGAAGATCTGCAGGATCTATTGAATCGGGTGTTACTCCAAGAGCCTGAGCGTGCAGATTGGACGCAGCCTCCTATAGTGGCACAGAGTGGTAGAGCAATGGTGGAGGTTGCCTACAACTTCATTTGGCAAGGCCGACCCTGCAACGCTCCCAGGGCAACGACCATTTATATATATTGTCTCAGTGGAATATTGCTATACACTTTGTACTTAATCTAGGGTTGTACTTATAGAAATACTTTGCTGAACTGTATGCAATAAAAACAATTTCACTACCTGTGACAGTAAAGAACTATTGAGGAAGTGTTACCTCAAGAAGGCTGCTATTATCATCGTTACCATCATCACCCTGGCCACGTTATTCTCACAGCTACTATTGCGATGAAGGTACAGGTAGCCGAAGAACCTTTATGGAGAACTCGTCAAACATGTTGAACTATGTTAACCACAACTGCAGACTTTGGACCACTATGGTTGTTCGCTGTACTTTGGCTTTTACATTATCATGATCTAGTTTATTTAGAATAATTGATTTTATAGTATTTATTGTTTGTTGCGTCTAACGTGCCTGTAAAGCTGCAGCAAGAAAAAGAATAACTGTTCTGATTCATATCTGGTGTATATGACAAATAAACCCTCTTGACAACGTTTCTTATCATTTCACACTGTTGGAGCCAATTCTTAGACAAGAACGTTGGATGTAACTGCCTTGGGTTGAAGTAATAAATTACTAACTATCTGCAGAATGACTTGATTAACTATAGATTTCTATGGAATTGGACAGAACTGTTTTGGACAAATGTTCCATTTATGTACTGAGAAAAACCTTGTGGAATAGAATGTTGCTACTTTCCACACACAACGCACATTTCTTTCCCTGTCAGGTTGGTTGCAACCCTTGTTTGGATCTTCCTTTCTATACACCAAGGTTACTTGGGGAGAATGCCATTTCTATCCTTTGGTCTTGTGATGAGGGTAGTCTTTGGCCACAGAATTAAATTGATAAATTGCCTCGGTGGGCAAAAATGCAAATGGAAATCATTGCAGAAAAATGTGAGGGCTGGTGCAACCAGAGTGCACAAATGAATGGTAGTGCCTGGGAAATACTTAGGAATAGTGCGAGGAATAAGGATCCCCAAAGATATGTGGATAAGGTAAATAATAAGACATACAGGATACTTAGCTTCATTAGCTGTAGCATAGAACTTAAGGGTCGTGAGGATAGCCAACCTAGATCAGGACAGAGTAAAGGGGAGATGGCCAGTATAAAGAAATGAGGGGGTTGGAGGGAAGGGTGGAGAAAACAACAGAGTTTGGGAGATGATTGTGGCAGCGACAATGAATTGCTTAATAACAGCGAGGTTATGGTACAATTGTATTAAACATTTTTTTGTAAACCAGCATCTGCAATTCCTTGTTTCTACATAAATAGAACATTAGTTAGGGGGAATACTATGTGCAGTTTTGCCCTCCACATTATAGGAGGGATGCGATTGGACTGGAGAGGGTACAAGAGATTCTCTTGGGTGTTGCCTGTGAATGAGCATTGTAACTTGAAAAAGCTAGATGCCCTGGATTTCTGCAGGGATGTTGAGGGAATACCTGATTGAGGTATACAAAATTGAGGGAATAGATAGATAGTGAGAAACTTTACCCATGGCAGGGATGATTATAACCAGAGCACCAGGGTTTATAGCAAGTGGCATGGCAAGCAGATATGCAGGGAATTTGAGAAGGACCTTTTCACCCAGAGGACTGTTTGAATCTGGAGGGGTTGGTGGATGCAGGTATTCTAATGGGCCTGTCCCACTTAGGCATCTTTTTAGGCGACTGCAGGAGACTATGCGGGTAGTCGCCTTCATGGTCGTGAGGAGTTCCCACATTCTGGGAACTAGTCGCGGCCTCATTACGGTCGCCACAAATTTTTCAACATGTTGAAAAATTAGCGTCTAGAATGAAGCCGCCATGGAGAGTAGCAAGAATTCTCGTGCCGTAGGTGGGTCTCCGGGAGGTCCTAATGGGTTGCCAAGAGGTCAAAGATTCTCGTAGGTTGTAGCCGGTGCTGACCGGTGAATTTCATTGGCTCATTGGGGAAAAAAAAGGCAAGCAGTAGTTTTTAGAACCAAGGATAACCAACCAGTAACGTTAAATGTCTGCCGAGCTTCACAGGCGTGTATTTCTGGCTTCTTAAAAGTTGTCTCCATTCTATTTCCCCCCCCCCCCCCCCCCCCCCCCCCCCCCCCCCCACCGTTTTAAAGGATTTACCATACACTGTGCTCTTGCCATCTTAATTACAGCACCAACCTTCCTGTTCATCTTGGTGTGTGTCCGTATCACCTTGGCTTTGCACTGTAATTTTTTTAGACAGCGCTCCCCCCTTCGCTTGTCCTATACCCCGCCTGCATAACAAGCTGGTGAAGGAAGCGGTGTGTGTGTGTGTGTTCCATTCTGACAGTTGCCGTTCCAGTTGCTGGTTTTTCAGGCGAATGCCGGCAACTTGACAGTCACCGGCAGTCTGCTGAAAAATCGCCTAAATGGGACAGGCCCATTAGATGAACACTTAAAACGCCACAGCACAAAGTGCTCTGGGCGAAGTGCTGGAAAAGGGGATTAGGATTAATGGGTAATGGATGGCTGGCATGGGCATGGTGAGATGAGGGGTCAGTTTAAACATTGGGTCTATGTTCTAACATGTATGTGGACACTTTCTGGTGCTCAGTTTTATGCAGTTCAACCCATCAGCATTGAACTGCATTTTGGCTCACCATTGATGGGAGTACACTCGTCTTATCGACATTTTACTTTCTTATAAATTCTAATACAAAAGATGATACAAAATCAGACACATGACTGTTGCTTTGTCCAGAAATGTACTTGCTTTTGGTTGAATGGCAACCAGTAGGCCGTATAATTTTCAAAAAACATTTTAATCTTTCAAAATTCTGACCTGCCATTTGATTCAGTATTCAACTTTTAATTTGCCTCATTTTGCTGATCATTTTCAATTGAGATTAAAACTGCCATTAATGAATATATTTAGTATATTTCAGTATATTTCGCATTATTTGCAAAGCTTTCAGAGCAGCTGCTGCCAGCATAGGTGTTTGAAATTGCAAATTAGTTTGAAATTATTAGGTTTGGACGGAGGAGGCATAAGTGGATTCGAATCCTGTGAGTGTTGGCCTGCTTAAAAATCAGGGTTGCGGTATTAAATCCCACTGAATTCTGAACCATATATTCAATTCAAACCACCATTATTCAAATACCAATCAAAGTTTATTGACTGACTTGTTCTTGTTTGAATATTGGGATCATTATGACCCCAACTTTGCTCCCAACTAGAATGGGTATCTCCAGAAATAAGAAATACCAATAATGGATATCTTAGAATAAAGATCTCCCTAAAATTGGGTATGCTTAATTTAGTTTTTTAATAGCAACTCTTGCTGTTAGATGGAATAACCATATTAATCAGCATGGAATTGGGGAAAAGAAAGATATAATCTTTTTTTATGATTATATTCTTGATAGATGGGTTCAGCTTTTAATCATCTTTCCAGTTGCATATTTGGGCACACCATTATTAGAGACAGTTAAAACAAGGGCAGCCATGGCTTGAGTGATTCTGGAGTGAGGGTGAACATCTAGAGACAAGGAACTGTGGATGCTGTAAACCAGTAAAACAGAGTGCTGGAGGAACGCAGCGGGTCAGGCAGCTTCGGTGAAGGAACGGATAGACGGTTTGGACCCTTCAGGCTGATGGACTTGAAAATCAACATGGTTTTGTTCAAGTGAATGAACATAAAGTAGACATTTGTCAAACACATTTACATATGTGATTACATTTGGTTTGTGAAGTTATCAGATGACTTAAGATTTTGAATTTATAAAGTAAGTCAATAGACAATAGACAATAGGTGCAGAAGTAGGCCATTTGGCCCTTCGAGCCAGCACAGCCATTCAATGTGATCATCCCCAATCTGTACCCCGTTCCTGCCTTCTCCCCATATCCCCTGACTCCGCTATTTTTAAGAGCCCTTTCTAGCTCTCTCTTGAAAGCATCTGGAGAACCTTCAGAATTCCACAGACTAAAGTCTAAGTCTATACAGATATAAATCCAAAAGGGGTAACTTTTATCACCTTTGAAGACTGGTGATTGCAAGTGTCAGTCATAGAAACATTTGAGATAGAAATAAACATTGAATACATTTAATCTGAGCAAATATGAGGAGTTTCACTTTGGCAGGTCAAATGTAATGGTATATAGTTAATGGCAGTAACCGTATTGGCGTACGCAGGGATCATGGGTGTCCAAGTCCATAGGTTACTGAAAGTGGCAACACAAGCACTTAAGATTGTAAAGAAGACATATGATATGCTGCCTTCATCGGTTGGGTCATTGAGTACAAGAGTCAGGAAGTAGCGTTGCAGTTTAATGGGACTTTGGTTAGGTCGCAGTTCTGTTGTACGATTACAGGAAGAATGTGGAGGCGTTGGAGATAGTGCAGAAGAAGTTTACCAGAAGGCTCCCTGAATAAAAATCTAAGGTAGACAAAAATACTGGAGAAACTCAGCGGGTGAGGCGGCATCTATGGAGCGAAGGAAATAGGCGACATTTCGGGTCAAAACCCTTCTTCAGACTTCGGAAGAAGGGTTTCAACCCGAAACTTTGCCTATTTACTTCGCTCCATAGATGCTGCCTCACCCGCTGAGTTTCTCCAGTATTTTTGTCTACCTTCGATTTTCCAGCATCTGCAGTTCCTTTATAAACAAACTGAATAAAAATCTGTTAGCTATAAGGAGAGGCTGGACAAAGCTGGATTGTTTGCTCTGGAGTGTCGGATGCTGGGGCGAGTCAGTGATTTTATGTCAAGATAAGTGAAACCAGTGCCAACAATTTTAGAATGGACAAGAAAAATCCAATGGGAAACTCGAAAAGCAATTTTAAGCTGAGAATAAGAAAGATATTTGATTGGGAGACGCATGAAACTGCAGATGCTGGAATCTTGAGTACAAAACAAAGTGCTGGAGAAACTCCAGTGCGATGTTGCTCGTCATAGTAATTAAGTTGTGCAGCAAAGAAACGGGCCCTTCAGGCCATTCTGAATATGCCAATCTTCATACCTATTTGTGCAAATCCCATTTGTTTTCATTAGGATCGTGTCCTTCCATGCATTGCTGATTTAAATGTCTGTCTAAATGCCTCTTGAATGTAATTGTCTTATTCCACCACCTTGTCTGAATAGAATAGAATAGAATAGAATCTTTATTTGCCATGCAACCAGGGTTGGTGGTATGTGGGTTCCGTACATGATGGCATACTGCTTTAGTCACCTTAACACATATAACAACACAGATCATAGTAATAAAGTGCATCCATACCACATCACAAATCACAAATCTCACCAACAGAACATAGTGCAAAAGAACAGACAAAGACCATAGACAAGACACTATATATACATCAAGAGTCCTTAGTGTTGTCTGTTATTGTAGGGAATTGAGTGTTCTTACTGCTGAGGGGAAGAAGCTGTTTTTAAAGCGGGTGGATTTTGTGGCAAGTGACCTGAGGCGCCTCCCTGAAGGGAGAGACTGGAAAAGATGGTTTGCTGGATGGGAGGGGTCCGAGATGATCTTTATTGCCCGTTTTGAGGTACGTTGGAGATAAATGGAATGGATTGAGGGGGGGGGGGGGGGGGGGGAGTTGATGGTCCTGGAGGCCTTGGAGACAATGCGCTGTAATCTGTGTAGTGAGTGACTGTCAGTGTTTCCGTACCAGACTGTGATTGAGGAGGTGATGATGCTTTCGATAATGGATTGATAGAAACGGACCAGGAGGTGTTTGTGGACTCTGAACTTTTTGAGCTGTCTGAGGAAGTATAGGCGTTGTTGTCCTTTCTTAATGATGTGGTCTGCGTTGATGTGCCATTTTAGATTATTGCAGATATAGGTGCCCAGAAACTTGAATGAGTTTGTGGAGGTTATGGGATGGGAGTTTTGTTTGCGTCTGAAGTCTATGGTGATTTCCAAGGTTTTTGATGTATTAAGCTGGAGGTTGTTGTCTGCGCACCATTTGACTGCGCTGTCCACTGTTTGATGGTATTGTGATTCGTTGTTGTCTGAATTTGTTGTTATTGTTGTGTCATCTGCATATTTGAAAATTTTGACTGAGCTGCATTGGGATATGAGGTTGTTGGTGTAAAGTGAGAAGAGCTGAGGTGACAGAACGCACCCTTGGGGGGCTCCTGTGTTGAGAGTCAGAGGGCTGGAGAGTTTTTCACCCACCTTGACTCTTTGCTGTCTGTTTGTCAAAAAGTGCAGGATCCAATGGCACATGACTGGGTGAAGTGTGTTCAAATCGTTTCTCACCTTAACCCTATTGCTTTGTTGCTCCTTACTATGAGAAAGATGATTTTGACTATGCCTCCCGTAATCTTTTATACTTCCCTCAGGTCTCCCTTCAGTCTCCTTTGCTCCAGAGTAAATGAGCCCTGCCTATCTAGTCTTTGTCGCAACAAATGTTTCCCATCCAGGCAGCATCTTGGTCATTGTTTCCTACCTATAATCTGGTGGCCAGAACCGCACATAATGCTATGGCCTAATGTTGTGTAAAGCTGCACCATAACATCCCAGCTCCTAATCTATGCTTTGACCACTGAAGGGCAGCATGCTACATGGCTTCTTCACTGCCGAATCCATCTGTGCTGCCACTCTCAAGTACGGACATGGACTCTTCGGTCTCTCCACCATTTGTTGGTTTTAAATACCAACTGCCAGCAATCCACCTGACTTTGCGTCTACACTATATTTGATTGTGGTCTTAGATAATGTTCCTCCACAGCACCATCAAAGTTGAGGAAAATAATGTGTTCCATTTAAAGGGAGGCAAGGTAAGCATGCGAGAACATAAGCATGCAAAACCCATATAAATAATGAACTGTATTGGTTGGAATAATTACTATTATCCCTGCGGCATGTTCTCTGTCATTCCATGTGAAAAGTAGGTGAGTAGGTTGTAAGATTGGAGTAAAATGTAAGACCCTAGTGATATATTTTGTACTGATGATGATTTGCTTGATAGGTTGCAGGATATGACAGAGAATTTGCGCAAGCACTTTTATAATGTTTCAAATGCTTGTAGTTGCTTTTAAGTTTGTGACTGTCAGGTATAGGATGTTCCTGTGGATTGGAGGGTAGCTAATGTTATCCCACTTTTTAAGAAAGGCGGGAGAGAGAAAACAGGGAATTATAGACCAGTTAGCCTGACATCGGTGGTGGGGAAGATGCTGGAGTCAATTATAAAAGATGAGATAGCCGAACATTTGGCTAGCAGTAAAAGGATCGGTCCGAGTCAGCATGGATTTACGAAGGCTTGACTAATCTTCTGGAATTTTTTGAAGATGTAACTAGGAAAATGGACAAGGGAGAGCCAGTGGATGTAGTGTACCTGGACTTTCAGAAAGCATTTGATAAGGTCCCACATAGGAGATTAGTGGGCAAAATTAGGGCACATGGTATTGGGGTAGAGTGCTGACATGGATAGAGAAGTGGCTGGCAGACAGGAAACAAAGAGTAGTGATTAACGGGTCCTTTTTAGAATGGCAGGCAGTGACTTGTGGGGTACAGCAAGGCTCGGTGCTGGGACCGCAGCTATTTACAATATACATCAATGATTTGGATGAAGGGATTCAAAGTAACATTAGCAAATTTGCAGATGACACAAAGCTGGGTGGCAGTGTGAACTATGAGGAGGATGCTATGAGCATGCAGGGTGACTTGGACAGGTTGGAGTGGGCAGATGCATGGCAGATGAAGTTTAATGCGGATAAATGTGAGGTTATCCACTTTGGTAGCAAAAACAGGAAGGCAGATTACTATCTAAATGGTGTCAAGTTGGGAAAAGGGGAAGTACAACGGGATCTAGGGGTCCTTGTACATCAGTCTATGAAAGTAAGCATGCAGGTACAGCAGGCAGTAAAAAAAGCGAATGGCATGTTGGCCTTTATAACATGAGGAATAGAATATAGGAGCAAAGAGGTCCTTCTGCAGTTGTACAGAGTTCTAGTGAGACCACACCTGGAGTATTGTGTGCAGTTTTGGTCCCCTAATTTGAGGAAGGACATTCTTGCTATTGAGGGAGTGCAGCGTAGGTTTACAAGGTTAATTCCCGGGATGTCATATGCTGCGAGAATGGAGCAGCTGGGCTTGTATACTCTGGAGTTTATTAGGATGAGAGGGGATCTCATTGAAACATATAAAATTGTTAAGGGCTTGGACACGCTAGAGGCAGGAAACATGTTCCCGATGTTGGGGGAGTCCAGAACCAGGGGCCACAGTTTAAAAATAAGAAGTAAGCCATTTAGAACGGAGAGGAGGAAACACTTTTTCTCACAGAGAGTGGTGAGTCTGAGGAATTCTCTGGAGGCAGGTTCTCTGGATGCTTTCAAGAGAGAGCTAGATAGGGCTCTTAAAAATAGCGGAGTCAGGGGATATGGGGAGAAGACAGGAATGAGGTACTGATTGGGGATGATCAGCCATGATCACATTGAATGGCGTTGCTGGCTGGAAGGGCCGAATGGCCTACTCCTGCACCTATTGTCTATTGAAAATAGGCAGTGCTGGAGGAAGTCAGCGGGTCGGGCAACACCTCTGGAGAACATGGAAAGGTGAGTGTTTCTTGTCAGGACCCTTCTGGGTATAGAAGGAATGCACTTTGAAATAAAGTATTTTGAGCTAATAAAAATTGTAATATTAGCCCTGGCTCTTAGTACACCATCAACTGGTTAAATTTGAAGCAGGATATTTTTTTTCTTTCCACTAATTGCAGTTGTAATGCTTTTTGGTTATTTGCTTTGTGTACATTTAGTTTGAAATTCTGAACGCATAGAACCGTTGTAAAAACACAAGGATGCTGTTTTGGCTGGAGAGAAACAATCTAACCATTGTGTGCACAGCTTTGGTTTTTGTGGCCCCTGACTGTGTCAAGTGTGAAATGCCCCAATGTGATTCATAGCAAAATGCACTGCCAGGCCATCGCATAGCTTAAGAGAATTCTTGAAATGCTTTGTAACAGCTGTTGTGCATTCTGGCACATTCTTTCTGTCATAGTGAAGTAGCGAAGAATATTCCAGCAGTGATCAACAAGGAGTCCACGGCTACTTTGGGTCCTGTGACAGCTTGTCACGTTTGATTTGTAGAGTGAAAATGTTGTCCAGAAATTTATACGGATGACAAGATTGTCATTTTAAATACAATGTTAATCTCTATGTGAAATAATTATTGAGATTATTAAAGAATTGTGGCATACAGTAATTGCTGCAGTATGAGCAAACATCATCTTTTTGTTCCAATCAATTGAAATAACTGAATGAGGGACCAGTTTATGTTTCCTTTAGAAAATTCTGTTTATTAAAATTATATTATCATTGCTGGGAATGCAATAGACCTTTTATTGCATTGAACATCCCATTAACCATTCACAGACCAGGACAAAATTAAAAGCTGAACTACTTGGAAATCTCCATGAATGGTTGTGTTCATTTTCAGCAATCTCAGGCCCGTGAAATGTGAATGCCCCATTCTTATATGCATTTCAAGAACTTGCATGACAGCAGAAGGGAGATAAAGTGACCCCCATCAGACCAGGCATAGACTTCGAAGACTGTCTGCAACATTGTATTTGACCAACCCTCCATTAGGATCTGATAGGCCCAAAAGACAACTGATGTACAATTAGGCCATTTAAGAATTCTGCATGTGGCTTCAGTTAAATTTGTTCTCCATGTCCATGTTTTGCTCGGTTTTGTTGAATTTTGGTAGATTTACAACTGACCACCTACATTTGTTTTGTAGTAACGGTCCTGTCCCACTTGAGTGACTTTTTAGGCGAGTGCATGAGACTCTGAGCTCGCCTCATGATCGCCACATGGTCGCCGCATGTTCGCTAGTGGTCTCTGGTGAATCTCCTTCATGGTCGCGAGGAGTTCCCACATTCTGGGAACTATGGTATGGTCGCCGCAAATTTTGCAACAAAAATTGATCGCCATGGAAAAAATCGATAATCCTGTAATCGTACGTGCAGTTGTAGTGGGGTCACCATGTAGTTATGAGTAGTCGAGGTAGTCGTAGGTAGTTTTAGTTAATCGCCTTTGCTGATCGGGCATTTTCATTGGGGGAAAAAAACGTAAGCACGAGTTTTCATAACCAAGGATAACCGACCAGTATTGTTAAATGCCCACCAAACTTCACAGCTGTGTATCTCTGGCTTATTGAAAGTTGTCTGGCTTCTTAAGCATCTCCACCCCTTCTTCACCCCCCTCCCCTCTATTTTAAAGGACTTACCGTACACTATGCTAACCGCCTTAACCTTCCTGTTCATCGCGGTGTGTGTCTGTATCATCTTGGCTTTGCACCGTGTGAATTTCAGACAGCGCTCCCCCGCTTTCACTGACCCCCACCTTTGCTGTGTGTGTGTGTGTGTGTGTGTGTGAGCCGCCGTTCCAGTTCCCAGGTTTTCAGGCGAGTGCTGCGAATTTGACAGTCGCCGGCAGTCCGCTGAAAAATCGCCTAAGCCGAGTTGGAAGGACCTTAAAAAAACCCCCCAACATTTTTGAGGTCTACGAACTCCTCCTCCCGACTATCTTTTTACTCGTGGACTTTTGTCATGCTGGAGAAAACATCCTGACTTACCTGATGCCCCGAGTACCTATGGCTGGCATAATGAGCCGCTACGATATATCTACGGTCTCCCTACGGACTCCTATGGACTCGCTACGGACATTCTCCGAGTTTGAATCAAGGGGAAAACACGGGAGAATTTGTGAGTATCTTGGGAAAGTGGGACAGGCCCTTAACTCTCTCCTTCGTGTGTCCAATCCTCCACTGGTCCTCCCATTTATGTTCCTTGCCTCATATCTCCCCCTCCAGCCCCCCCCCCCCATCACTTTTTGTCCCCCTTGGCCTCCTGGTTCCATCATCCATTTGCATGTTTGGCTGGCTGGCTCTCCCCAACCCCCATCTGGTTCAGCTTCCATCTGCCCATCATCACTCTCCTAATATTTCCCATTAACACTACCTTATCAGATTCCCACACTGTTAACTTTTGTTCCTGCTTATCACCTCCAATAGCTGACTCCACCCCTTTCCCCCATATTTATGTGGCTGCATCTGCATTTTTTCTCTACCCCAATCTCAAGTCAATATATCATCCACCCACAGTTTCTCCGAAATAAACCCATCGCCTTCTCTCTGCCTTAATCAGTCACCCATCTCTGGCCCACTGATCTCCTCCTGCCTCACCCCTGACCTTCCTTTTCCTCTTTACTGTCTATCTTTCTTCTCCCTCTACGTTAGAGAACTGAGGGACTGCTGTGTGCTTTGTTTTACATCGACACGGCTCACCCCTGCCACTCAACAGGAGGGCTCTTGCTCCCCAGAGCTGGATTATCTTACATTGAATTGTTGTTCCTACCACCTGCCGTGGGAATTCATTTCAGCAAGCCTGACTGCAGTCTACATCCCACAGGAGGCAGATACCAAGCTTGCGCTTGAACTACATACTATCGACAGACCTCAATCGATGAGAATTGGTGACAACACCTCCTCTACAATGACTCAACATCGAGGCCCCACGAATATGATCTTAGTCCCCTACCAAATTCCTTACACCCACGACTGCAGTCCCTTCATACACTGTATGGACAAAGTCAGCTCGAAGTCTAGGAGTACAGGAATGAGAGACCTTATTTATATGGTGCCAGGACAATAACTTTTCCATGAATGTCTGCAAGATGAAGGAGCTAGTTATTGACTCCAGGAAGCATTGTTTGATGCATGCCCCAATCAGCATTAATAGTGGGGATGGTAAAATGGTTGAGAGCTTTCGGTTCCATGGCATTAATATTACCAATGATCTGTCATGGACAAAACACATTGATATGGTCGCCAAAAAGGCATACCAACACATCTACTTCCTGGGAAGACTGAAGAGATTTGGCATGTCTCCAGTGCCTCTCACAAGCTTTCACAGATTTACCATTGAAAGCATACTGTCTCGTTGGTTCACAGGTTGGTTTGGGGACAGCTTTACCCCACAACGCAAGTTGTCGATGCAATCCTGTCCATCACACAGACCAGACTCCACTTCACGTTGCCTCAGAAAAGCAGCCAACACAATCAAAGACTTGTCCTAATCTGGTCATTCCTCTTCCTTCACGCCACCATTGGGTACAGTACAGTCGCTTGAAAGCAGGCACCACCATACTCGAACAGCTTCTCCTCCATTATCAGACTTCTGAACAGTCCTTCCCTAAGCAAGGGTACTGTTTGATTTATCTCTACCTCTGAGGTTATTGGACTATTTTCTATGGAAATGGTGCGCTACACTCGTTAGAACTATATTCTGCACTCTGTATATTTACTCCATTTTGGTACTGATTTTATCTAGGTCTGGTATATCTGATATCATGCAGAGGAAAGCTTTTCACTGTACCTTGTCACGTGACAAAACCCATTCTTATTCCTGATGCAACGTTTTGACCCTAATCATCGACATATGTTGCTTGACTCACTGAGTTCTTCCTGCTGACTGTTTGCTGCTATACCTGTTTTTGTATCATTCCCTGCCTGAGGAAATACATTTAAAAAGTTGTTTTACATTTGGATGAGCCATTTTATGGATGGTAGGAGGCCTTTTAGCCCATCAAGCCTATGCTGCCGCTCAGAAATCCCGTTAATTATCACGATCTACTTATTTCCTTGTAGGCTACGTGCTTGAACGCCAATCCCCTCAATCCTCCACCCCACCTCGGATTCTCCAACCATTCTTAAAGTAGGGAGTAATTTACTACAACTGTACCTTGGTACTTATGACACTAATAACCTAAACTAATCCATTGACTGGACAGCCAGCTTGCTTTTGGGATATGCAGAGCACCCTGGGGAAGCCATTTACTTACAGGGCGAATATGGAAACTTCACATAGACAACACTGGAGATCAGGACCAGGTTGCTAGAATTGTGTTGTGACAACATTAATGGCTGTGCCACTATGCTTCCCTTTTGGATGTGATGCTGTGGTTTGTGAAACTCCAACAGCTTACCACCTGGAAGGTGGATGAGGAATGATCTGGGCCATTGAGGCAGATGAACTGGGTTCTTTCATAAACAGTTACAATTATGATTAGCTGAAATTATAAAGAAGCTTACATTTTGAAATAGAAAATAGTAGAACGAGGAGAAAAACTGCTGACTCAACTTGGCAGGTCAGGCAGCATCTGTGGAGAAAGAAATAGAGTTAATGTATCACATGGTTGACCTTTCATCAAAAGGGAGAATCAGAAGGGTTTGGACATGCTAGAGGCAGGAAACATGTTCCCGATGTTGGGGGAAATCTAGAACCAGGGGCCACAGTTTAAGAATAAGGGGTAGGCCATTTAGAATGGAAACGAGGAAACACTTTTTCTCACAGAGAGTTGTGAGTCTGTGGAATTCTCTGCCTCAAAGGGCGGTGGAGGCTGGTTCTCTGGATACTTTCAAGAGAGCTAGATAGGGCTCTTAAAGATAGCGGAGTCGGGGGATATGGGGAGAAGGCAGGACCGGGGTACTGATTATGGATGATCAGCCATGATCACATTGAATGGCGGTGTTGGCTTGAAGGGCCGAATTGCCTACTCTTGCAGCTATTGACTCAAGCAATTGCAGTGTCACCCAGCTGGTTGGTGTTAGAATTTGAAGAAGCACGATGTAGTGAATTATGTCAAGAGCTTTTAGTAAGTTGATTAAGATGGCATGGGTAGTTTGCTAAGGTCATTGGTATGTTTGGTAAGGACTATTACAGTACTTTGGCTGTAATGAAAATTCAAATGTGGATTTATAGGAAAGATGGGCAACGATTTTGAACTAAACACACTCATGGATCTAAAATGTTCCACTCTGCATCGGCTCCGTGTATTCCACATTGTTGGGAATTGGCTTCGACATTCCCTCAAATTCTGTTCCTAATCTCATTTTATTATGGGAAGATGTCATAAAATGTCGTTTCACAAAGGGAAGGGAATAAAATCAAATTAAAGCTTCTATGTTGTCTTGTGGCAAGCTTCAGACTTATTGTCATAGAGTGATGCAGCGTGGAAACGGGCTATTCGGCCCAACTTGGCCAACATGTCCCAGCTACAAAACCTGCGTTTGGTTCATATCCCTCCAAAGTTGTACTATCCATGTACCTGTCTATATCTTAAATGTCGGGATAGTCCTTACCTCAACTACCTCAGCATCTATGGAGCGAAGGAAATAGGCAACGTTTCGGGCCGAAACCCTTCTTCAGACTGATAGGGGGTGGCGGGGAGAAGGAAGGAAAAAGGAGGAGGATGAGCCCGAGGGCTGAGGGATGGGAGGAGACAGCCCGAGGGCTAAGGAAGGGGAGGAGACAAAATTGGGAGAATTCAATGTTCAAGCCCGCAGGATGCAGACTCCCCAAGCGGAATATGAGGTGCTGTTCCTCCAATTTCCAGTGTTGCTCACTCTGGCCATGGAAGAGACCCAGGACAGAGAGGTCGGACGGGGAATGGGAGGGGGAGTTGAAGTGCTGAGCCACCGGGAGGTCAGGTAGGTTCTTGCGGACTGAGCGGAGGTGTTCGGTGAAATGATCGCCCAACCTCCGCTTAGTCTCACCGATGTAGATCAGCTGACATCTAGAGCAGATACAGGTGAACCTCTGTCGCACCTGGAATGACTGCTTGGGTCCTTGAATGGAGCCGAGGGGGGAGGTAAAGGGAATGGTATTGCATTTCTTGCGGTTGCAACGGAAAGTGCCCGGGGAGGGGGTGGTACGGGAGGGAAGGGAAGAATTGACAAGGGAGTTGCGGAGGGAGCGGTCTTTGCGGAAGGCAGACATGGGGGGAAGATGTGGCGAGTGGTGGGGTCACGTTGGAGGTGGCGAAACTGACGGAGGATTGTTTGTTGTATGTGACGGCTGGTGGGGTGAAAGGTGAGGACTAGTGGGACTCTGACCTTGTTGCGAGTGCGGGGATGGGAAGAGAGAGCAGTGTTGAGGGGTATGGAAGAGACCCTGGTGCGAGCCTCATCTATGGTGGAGGAGGGGAACCCCCGTTCCCTGAAGAATGAGGACATTTGCGATGCCCTGGTGTGGAACGCCTCATCCTGGGAGCAGATGCGGCGTAGACGGAGGATTTGGGAGTAAGGGATGGAGTCCTTACAGGAAGCAGGGTGGGAAGAAGTGTAGTCCAGATAACAGTGGGTTTATAGTGGATGTCGGTCAGAAGTCTATCACCTGCGATGGAGATAGTGAGGTCAAGGAATGGTAGGGAAGTGTCGGAAATAGTCCAGGTGTATTTGAGTGCCGGATGGAAGTTGGTGGTGAAGTGGATGAAGTCAGTCAGTTGTGTGTGGGTGCAGGAGGTGGCACCAAAGCAGTCGTCGATGTAACGGAGGTAGAGGTCGGGGATGGGGCCCTGGTACGTATTGAACAAGGATTGTTCGACGTACCCGACAAAGAGGCAGGCGTAGCTGGGGCCCATGCGTGTGCCCATAGCTATGCCTTGTATGTGGAGGAAATGGGAGGAGTCAAACATGAAGTTATTGAGGGTAAGGACCAGCTCCGCTAGGCGAAGGAGAGTGTAAGTAGCTGGGTATAGGTTGCTTCTCTGGTCGAGGAAGAACCAGAGGGCTTTGAGACCATCCTGGTGGGGGATGGAGGTGTAGAGTGACTGGACGTCCATGGTGAAGATGAGGGGGTGAGGGCCTAGAGGCATCTATTTGGACCAGTTGTTTACTCTTCAGTGATTCATAGAATAAATGTTGACCAGCAGCTAGTACTGCATTTTTGGTCTGGCATTATTTCATGATCCTGTTTGAATGGGCTACTTGGATAGGATGTTTGGGAGAGGCAAGGATAAAGGGGAATACCTTATTATGGCTAGCAATGACATGAAAATTTGTTTTTTTTGTTGGTGGAAAATGTACGTGTGAACAGTTTCTGAAATTACCGTTGCCACCACGATAGTGTGTTTCTGATAAATGTTTCAATTGAAATTTTGTAAATTGAGAAGACTAGATGAAGTGATGGAGGGTATTTGGTACAGTGTATTCCTGGCATGGAGGTTGGCACAGAATTTGCTAGACTGAAAATTGAAGGCATAGCTCATGAAGTCAAAGGCATGAGCAAAAATGTATAGATTGAACAAACATAAATCAAAAAGCTATTTTACCAGATTATGGTCATTTAATAATCTGTTTGGTGAGAGACTACTTGCAGGAAGATGCCCATTTAAAAATGTGTGTTGTCAAAGCACGTTAATAAAGCAGCCATTGACGTAGTGCACTGGCCAAGTCACTGGCTCACTGACCAAAATTGACATTTGACCATCAGAGCGTTTTAATTGAAACTTCAGAATGGCCAAACTGATTATACAGTGAGCAGTTTTTGCTCTATTATATAGCCAGCAATGTTTCAGCCCTACAGAGTTTAATTTAGTGCTTTATTAACTGTGACATCTGAAGGTTTTGCAGAACATGGCCCTGAATGCCTTGGAGCTGATACAAAATTAATCACTTTGCTGGTCTGAATCTTGACATGCATCTCAGCTTTATCAAACATTTTTAATACTGCTTTATAATATAGTATTGCTATTCTATATAACTAATGGTGCTCTCTCTTTTATTCTTTAGGTTGTTACTGCAGTGTGACATGGAGGGAGCTTCTGGCATTGATAGGGCTACAGATGACTTTGTAAGGTTAGTGTAATTCCCTGACTGGCCAAGTTTACAAAGGCAATTTCTTCAAAGGGCTATACGAATGTAAGAAAAGAGAAAAATAATCCCACAATACGAATCATTGTTGAATAAGGGGTGCAGAGGCCAGAGAGTACAGGCATAGATTGCAGAAGGTGGTTCAGAGGGAGAATTTCACTGAGTAATGCTGCAGAGGATTTTTTGAGTTGTTTACCTGGATTTCTGCACTTACGGGGGAAAGGTTGGAAAACTACTCCAGGAACCTTGTGAAGGATAAAGACTATTGGAGCACATTCAGCAACTATTGAAAATCACTGGAATCATATATATTGGGCAAATGTACAGAAAACAGAACCCTAGATTGTACCGATGACACAGTCCAAAGGAGACCAAAAGTTTGCTATGGACAGAATTCGCAGACATCCTTCATAGAAGTATGACTTTAACAAAATTGGTGCAAGATTAGGCTCCAATGTATCTTTTTCTCTTGGTCTGAATCTGTCTGAAGAAGGGTCCGACCTGAAGCGCACCTCTCCATTCCCTCCATAGATGCTGCTTGACCTACTGATTTCCTCTAGCATTTTATCTTGTTCAAGATTCCAACATCTGCAGTTCCTTGTATACACGTTCCCTTGGAATTGTCAACCGTAGCACACTCACACCTCTGGAATTTCCCACATTCGACCTACATGAGTGGATATATAAGTGGATTTGGCAGAGAAAACTCATCGTGCTTTCACAAATGTTGCTTTGACCATAGCATTATCGTTTTGGAGCACAGTGATTCAGCCAAAATACTCAAAACTTCTCGTGTATTCAAGGGTCCCTCAAGTGCAATACAAAGAAGATTATCTATTACTTGGAGGTGTAGTGCTATTTTTTTCTGTCCAGTTTGATACATTACTTCATTGCTTCAAATTTCAGAAGCCAGCAGGCAGTGTTTATAGGAACAGGTGAAGAACATTTTGCCAATTCCTGAGAACAAGAATTTCTGATGTATGCTTATTTATTTCCTTGGACCATTCAGAACACGATTAAAGAAATGAGTAAAGTGTGTGCAGGTCAGGACCAGTTGCTGGAGGAGGAATTAAAGGGTTTTGTGCTGAGGATTTCTAAGATGTTTGTTGAACAAGTTTCTGACCTGAAAATCCTAGTGTGTAGTCCATGAATATTACACGCTGCTTCTGTAATTGCAGTATCATTTAGATGAGAACTAAATGTGCCTGTAAAGGGTGCCGTCCCCCGCAAGGGGTAGTAGTGAGCCGTGCAGCCGGAGGCAGGACCGGCGTATAGAGGGAGCTGGTGACGGCAGACGCAAGAGTAGGACCGTTAAGAGTGAACTGGCATCTTACATTCTGCGCCCTCACGGTCGGCTAGGGGAGACGCTCACAGGGCACAAAGGCTGAAGTGGCCGGGTGAGGAGAGGGAAGATGGACAATCTGGATGGAGGCCCTGCAGTAGCCTGGGGCTCGCCCGGATCAGGCGCCGCACCAGCAGACAGGGACTTTGAAAATAGCACCAAAAATGTGGCAACTCTTGCGTGCGGTCTATTTCATGCAGTGGATTATTTCTATGCACTTTGTACTAATTGGGGATTATGCTTGGGCATGGTAATACTTTACTAAACTGCAACAAAAGTATTTCACGCTACATCTATACATGCAATGATAAAGCACCATTGAACCACGTCAAAGAACTTAAAGATCTGACCCCTTCTAGGCCAGCACTGGAGAGATATGCAACATTTACAAAGTTTGCAGGACATTGTTGTTTGAAGGTTTTGAGGCACTCTTTAAAAAGAGAACAGTAGAGATTGTGCAGATTTGATAGCATAGGAGTCCAAAACATTGCCGATTCCCAAGAACAAGAATCTCTCCCAGATGTACATTTGTTTATTTATTTGGAACTGCAGGGTGCTAATGATTGTACACATTGAATGTGACCAAATATGGAACCAAACAAATTCAACTCCTAATCTTCCAGATTGTAGTGACCACAGGCAGAAAGTCATGAAGGTTAATGTCTGGTGCACTTTGTTCTATAGCAGCCTTGATTTAAACACCGCAGCACACTGAACTGTTGCTACTGACTAAAATGGCTGTGTCTGTTGTCTTCTGTGTGCATTTCATATACGTGATATTAGCATGCCTTCTCTACATCGCTAATA
The DNA here is from genome assembly GCF_010909765.2 of Amblyraja radiata. Classification (NCBI taxonomy): domain Eukaryota; kingdom Metazoa; phylum Chordata; class Chondrichthyes; order Rajiformes; family Rajidae; genus Amblyraja; species Amblyraja radiata. The sequence continues at coordinate 29,058,919 of NC_045988.1, forward strand.
CTGAAGGAACGTGGAGTGTTCATAAGGAAGGGAGCTACACACTGCACAATCGTGCCATCTTCGGGGTGTAACCCTTGCCATTTGCAGGAATACAAAAACATAAGAAATAGGAGCAGGAGTGGGCGGTTTGGCCCCTCAAGCATCCCTGGATTATTATGCATAATTATTATTAGCATAATTGGATTATGGCTGATCTTCCACCTCGAGCACCAATATGTCCATGTCCCTGACGTGCAACATCCAGAAATCTACCCATCTCCGTTTTGAATGCAATCAGTGTCATCTGAAAAGAATCCCAGAGGTTCATCCCCTGAAGAATTTTTTTTTCTCATTTCAATCCTGAAGTACCTGGCCCTCATTTTGAGATTTACTCATCCTTCTGGACTCCATAGTCCTCTCTGCATACCTGCTATCCCACAAAGTAGTCTGGTGAATCTTTGCTGCACTTGCTCAATATCAAACATATTTAATTTTGGATAGGGATTCTAAAGGGCCTGTTCACTTGGCCGTTATTTACGCGACAGGCCGGTAGTGACTGCCGCGCGACGGTAGCGCACGTCATCATGTGTCCGCATAGCCGTCTGGAGCGCGTGACGTCATTTGAAGATAGACATAAAATGCAGGAGTAACTCAGCGGGACCGGCAGCATCTCTGGAGAGAAGGAATGGATGATGTTTCGGGTCGAGACTCTTCTTCAGTCTGAAGAAGGGTCTCGACCGGAAAAGTCTCCCATTGCTTCTCTCCAGAGATGCTGCCGGTCCAGCTGAGTTATTCCAGCATTTTGTGTCTTAGCTCCAATCGTCTTGGCCCCGCTCTGGAAGTGGGAGTGGGGGTGGATCCGGATCCGCAACGGCCGTGAGCCCCAGGCCGAGCTCGGCGATCGTTTGCCTGCTTCTGCTGCTGTTGGAGGTGAGACGTTGCGCCGCGCAAGGGTCTTGGGTCTGTCCCACTTTGGCTGTCAGTTACGTGACAGGACGGTGGCGTGCGAAGATTTCGTATAGGACGAAGTCCACACTCCTCCACATCACTCCACACTCCGTGACGGCCCTTAAGGCAGACTATGCCAGTTGTAGCTTCAGCAAAACACTGTTTAATTGTACTATCTTTATTCCACTGTCATGATTCAATTGAATTGCAGAACAGGCTCAAGGGGCCATTTAGCTTAATCCACTGTAAATCTTTGCAAAAGGTATTTTGTCCCAGAGGTCCTGAGTAAAGAAATAAAGAAAAAAAACCCCCAAAAGACTCGAGGAACTCGGTGAGTTGAGCAGCATCTGTGGAGGCCAAGGGATGGTTGATGCTTTAGGTCGTGAATCTGTATCAAGAATTTGCAGTACTCTTGATGCATACCACCTCCTTCTCCCATAGTGGTCAATGCACAGAAGGCATGCTTATGCACGCCAGCGGTTTTCTCTTAGATTGTGTGGGGGAACACGAGTCCAAAATCACCAGACTTAGATTTACAAAATATGTTCATAAATGTTGATCTGCTATCTGACACTGTAATCCCTCTTCCCAGTTCCGTTTTGCCAACTCTATCTCCATACAATTGTAGTTGCCTTCATTTACATGAAGAATAGAATTGTGAGGCCGGTACAGTGGCGCAACGGTAGAGTTGGCGCCTTACAGCGCCAGACCCGGGTTTAATCCTGTCTACGCATGCTGTCCGAACGGAATTTGTACCTTTTCCCTGTGACCGCTTGCATTTTCTCCGGGTGCTTCGGTTTCCTTTCCCACCCCAAAGATGTACAGGTTTGTAGGTTCATTTGCTTCGGTAAAATTGTAAATTGTCCCATGTGTGTAGGACAGTGCTAGTGTACAGCAGTGGTTGCTGGACGGCACAGACTCGATGGGCCGAAGGGCCGGATTCCGTGCAGTATCCCATGCAAAGGCTACTGCGGAGACTTTAAACTAGAACGGTTGGGGGGAGGGACTCAAATAGAGAAAGCTAGTAGACAGTGTGTGAGGCAGGAGGCAGAGAAGGGAAGCACTCAGACCCAACATGTAGGGGGGAAAGAAGAAAATAATAAACAGAGAATAAGAGGTGGTGGGGTTCTTAAATGTGTGAGCAGAGAGACAGAGGGGTCTAAAATGAGGGTAGAAGCAATAGGTAGCAAGGTGAAAAGTAAAAGTGGCAGGCAGACAAATCCAGGGCAAAAATCAAAAAGGGCAACTTTTCAACATAATTGTATAAGGGGTAAGAGCGTTGTAAAAACAAGCCTGAAGGCTTTGTGTCTCAATGCAAGGAGCATTCGTAATAAGGTGGATGATTTGAATGTGCAGATAGCTATTAATGATTATGATATAGTTGGGATCACGGAGACATGGCTCCAGGGTGACCAAGGCTGGGAGCTCAACATCCAGGGATATTCAATATTCAGGAGGGATAGACAGAAAGGAAAAGGAGGTGGGGTAGTGTTGCTGGTTAGAGAGGAGATTAACACAATGGAAAGGAAGAACATTAGCTTGGAGGATGTGGAATCGATATGGGTAGAGCTGCAAAACTCTAAAGGCCAGAAAACACTTGTGGGTGTTGTGTACAGGCCACCTAACAGTAGTAGTGGAGTTGGGGATGGCATCAAACAGGAAATTAGAAATGCGTGCAATAAAGCTAAAACAGTTATAATGGGTGACTTCAATCTACATATAGATTGGGTGAATCAAATTGGCAGGGGTGCTGAGGAAGAGGATTTCTTGGAATGTATGCGGGATAGTTTCCTAAACCAACATGTAGAGGAACCAACGAGAGCAGGCTTTCTAGACTGGGTAATGAGGAAGGGTTAGTTAGCAGTTTTGTTGTGCATGGCCCCTTGGGCAAGAGTGACCATAATATGGTTGAGTTCTTCATTAGGATGGAGAGTGACATTGTTAATTCAGAAACAAGGGTTCTGAACTTAAAGAAAGGTAACTTTGAGGGTATGAGACATGAATTGGCCAAGATTGACTGGCAATTGATTCTTAAAGGGTTGACGGTGGATATGCAATGGAAGGCATTTAAAGGCTGCATGGATGAACTACAACAATTGTTCATCCCAGTTTGGCAAAATAATATATCAGGGAAGGTAGTGCATCCGTGAATAACAAGGGAAATCAGGGATGGTATCAAAACAAAAGATGAAGCGTACAAATTAGCCAGAAAAAGCAGCCTACCGGAGGACTGGGAGAAATTCAGTCCAGCAGAGGAGGACAAAGGGCTTAATTAGGAAAGGGAAAATAGATTATGAAAGAAAACTGGCAGGGAACATAAAAACTGACTGCAAAAGTTTTTATAGATATGTGAAGAGAAAGAGATTAGTTAAAACAAATGTAGGTCCCTTGCAGTCAGAAACAGGTGAATTGATCATGGGGAACAAGGACATGGCAGACCAATTGAATAACTACTTTGGTTCCGTCTTCACTAAGGAAGACATAAATAATCTGCCGGAAATAGCAGGGGACCGCGGGTCAAATGAGATGGAGGAACTGAGTGAAATCCAGGTTAGCCGGGAAGTGGTGTTAGGTAAATTGAATGGATTAAAGGCCGATAAATGCCCAGGGCCGGATAGGCTGCATCCCAGAGTACTTAAGGAAGTAGCCCCAGAAATAGTGGATGCATTAGTGATAATTTTTCAAAACTCTTTAGATTCTGGAGTAGTTCCTGAGGATTGGAGGGTAGCTAATGTAACCCCACTTTTTAAAAAGGGAGGGAGAGAGAAAACAGGGAATTACAGACCAGTTGGTCTAACATCGGTATTGGGGAAACTGCTAGAGTCAGTTATTAAAGATGGGATAGCAGCACATTTGGAAAGTGATGAAATCATTGGACAAAGTCAGCATGGATTTACGAAAGGTAAATCATGTCTGACGAATCTTATAGAATTTTTCGAGGATGTAACTAGTAGAGTGGATAAGGGAGAACCAGTGGATGTGTTATATCTGGGCTTTCAGAAGGCTTTCGACAAGGTCCCACATAAGAGATTGGTGTACAAACTTAAATCACATGGTATTGGGGGTTCAGCATTGATGTGGATAGAGAACTGGCTAGCAACCAGGAAGCAAAGAGTAGGAGTAAACGGTTCCTTTTCAGAATGGCAGGGAGTGACTAGTGGGGTACCGCAAGGCTCAGTGCTGGGACCCCAGCTATTTACCATATATATTAATGATTTGGACGAGGGAATTGAATGCAACATCTCCAAGTTTGCGGATGACACGAAGCTGGGGGGCAGTGTTAGCTGTGAGGAGGATGCTAGGAGGCTGCAAGGTGACTTGGATAGGCTGGGTGAGTGGGCAAATGCATGGCAGATGCAGTATAATGTGGATAAATGTGAGCTTATCCACTTTGGTGGCAAAAATAGGAAAGTAGACTATTATCTAAATGGTGGCCGATTAGGAAAAGGGGAGATGCAACGAGACCTGGCTGTCATGGTACACCAGTCATTGAAAGTAGGCATGCAGGTGCAGCAGGCAGTGAAGAAAGCGAATGGTATGTTAGCATTCATAGCAAAAGGATTTGAGTATAGGAGCAGGGAGGTTCTACTGCAGTTGTACAGGGTCTTGGTGAGACCACACCTGGAGTATTGTGTACAGTTTTGGTCTCCAAATCTGAGGAAAGACATTCTTGCCATTCTTCACCAGACTGATTCCTGGGATGTCAGGACTTTCATATGAAGAAAGACTGGATAGACTCGGCTTGTACTCGCTAGAATTTAGAAGATTGAGGGGGGATCTTATAGAAACTTACAAAATTCTTAAGGGGTTGGACAGGCTAGATGCAGGAAGATTGTTTCCGTTGTTGGGGAAGTCCAGGACAAGGGGTCACAGTTTAAGGACAGAGGGGAAATCCTTTAGGACTGAGATGAGAAAAACAGAAGGTTCTCTGCCACAGAAGGTATTTGAGGCCAGTTCATTGGCTATATTTAAGATGTGGCCCTTTTGGCTAAAGGGATCAGGGGGTATGGAGAGAAGGCAGGTACAGGATACTGAGTTGGATGATCAGCCATGATCATATTGAATGGCGGTGCAGGCTCGAAGGGCCGAATGGCCTACTCCTGCACTTATTTTCTCTGTTTCTATGTAAAGTCTAAAGGTCAAGTTTGCTACACTCAAAAAGAATTTGAAATTCGACTGTTATGTTCCTGGGGAATTTTTACAGTGTGATCATTAATTAGTCTTCCCTTGCTGACTAGTTTGTGATTTCAGAGTTCATCCAAATGTAACATAAGTAAATTAAACTCCAAATTCCCCAGTTAGCAATAACTCGACCCCGTACCTTCCCTCCTGTGGTGGATCATCGCAACGTCTGTTTGATCACTAGGCGTCTCGGAATAAATATTCTGAAGAATTTATAAATGAAACCATACGATAGTGCATACAAAAGTGAACCAATTGCCCTAATGTTTTTCTTTAGTACCAGTCATTATGTGCCTTTGTCTGACACATTGCTCACCATTGGGAGTGGCAAGGCTGGTCAAAGGATCATAACTTTAAGTGAAGAAGCCCTGAAATGGATTGGATATCAACCACAAGCAATTCTTAGTTGATGTGGATTATCTGGAGCCAACTATCCCAACATGGGCAGCAGCTGGCAGGCTAATAGTAACACCAGTAGTGAAGTGGGAGGCATGTGGTTGAAGGATAGATTCTAGTAATTTGGTGAGAGACCCACAAAGCAATAAACCCTGTATCCTTAATAGGGAAGTTATTTGAAATCATTTAATGATAAATAAGCTTTTATTTGCAAAGGCATAGGCTAATCAACCGCATTGAAGTAATGCCAAGAAGACACTCTTATTTCACTTGGGCAGCTTACAACCTAGTGGTATGAATATTGATTTCTCTACCTTCAAGTAAGCTGTGCATCCCCTCTCTCCGTCCCTCCCCCACCCATGTAATTTTACTAGTTTCTTGTTGAGTCTCATTGTCTGTAACTCGTTTTCACCAAGCCCACAGTTAGCAATGGCCTGTTTCCTTTATCATCGTTAGTTTTTGCATATCTTTCATTCATTTGTTCTATATCTTTCTATATCACTGTCCATATCTCTCGTTTCCCTTTCCTGTGACTCTCAGTCTGAAGAACGTCACCTATTTCATTTCTCCAGAGATGCCGTCTGACATCCTGAGTTTCTCCAGCTTTTAGTGTCTTATCTTCGGTTTAAACCACCAACTGCAGTTCCTCCCTACACACATCAACCCGTCTACTTCCACAGCAGACTGAGGAAATTCAGCATCTCTTCAACAACTCTTCCAAACTTCTACAGATGCACCATTGAAAGCATATTGATGGGTTGCATCACAGCTTGGTTGGGAAAACCTCCTCCCAAGACCACATGAAGCTATGGAGTTATGGATGTGGCCCAGTCCATCACACGCATCAGACTCGCACCATTGTCTCCACCTACGCATCACTCTGCCTTGGAACCGAAACCAACAAAATCAAAGACTAGTCCCACCCTGGTCATTTTTCCTCCTCCATGCTCCCAGCAGGCAGAAGATGCAGAAGCTTGAAAATGCGCACCATCAGACTCAGGAACAGTTTTTTTCCCTCTGTTGTCAGGCTTCTAAATGGTCATTCCATAAGCTAGGGCACTGTTCGATTCTACCTCACGTGGACATTGAAATTTGTCTCTGAAATTATTGCGCTACGATGCTGAGGACTATGTTCTGCGCTCTGTATCTTTCCCTTAGCTGTACCAAACACAGGGGTGCTGGTGTTCTTCTGGCACCAGCTGTTTATAAAGCACATATCAGGAGAGGGAAGGAATACTGAATGCGACTCGTCCAATACCATTCTGGCCAAAGTAGCCCGCTTGACTGGCACCTGCCACCACCTTAAACGTTCATTCCGTCCACTACTGGTCTACTATGACTGCATTGTGTACTATTTAGCAAATGTAATGGCCAGTCTTGGCTGATCCTAATTGCTGTGGCAAGGTGGACAGGGCAGGAGCTGCATGGGAGCACCACCACCTCACGTTCAGCACTTAGTTCACCTCTTCAACACCTTTTGGCACTTACAGATGGGCAGTAAATATTTACCAATCAAGTGATGCAAAGGTGATTAGATACATAAGATAGACACAAAATGCTGGAGTCACTCAGCAGGACAGGCAGCATCTCTGGATTGAAGGAATGCGTAAAGTTTTGGGTTGAGACCCTTCTTCAGACTCAGACAGGTCTTGCCTCGAAACGTCACCCATTCCTTCTATCCAGAGATGCTGCCTGTCCCGCCGAGTTACTCCAGCATTTTTTCTATCTTCGGTGTAAACCAGCATCTGCAGTTCCTTCCTACTCATTGGATACTACAATAGCAACAAGAAAAAACTTGGTTTTTTTATATTTTCAAATCCGTTAAGATGGTTTAAAATGTTGATATTAAGCAAAAAATGGAAGTACTCAGGAAGTTAGGTAGCATCTGTGAAGATAGAAATAAGATGATAAGATTGAAAGATACAGCAAGGCCCACCAAGCCCACACCGACCATCGATTACCCATTCACACTAGTTCCGCTTTATCCCATTTTCTCATCCACTCCCTACACACTAGAGACAATTTGCAGAGGCCAATTAACAGGGCTCGAAATTAACGGTTGCCCGGGTGCCATTGACCACTCAAAGCGCCGCCGGGCAACTAAACACCGAGTCATTTTGCCCGGCTTGGCAACCAGATACTGGTTTGTACCGAAGATAGACACAAAAAACTGGAGAAACTCCGCGGGTCAGGCAGCATCTATGGAGAAAAGGAATGCGACGTTTTGTGTCGGCGGTGACAGCTGTATTGCATGAGAAAGGTACTAGGTGCGTGGTGACGAAGCGTCGGAGCGAATGACTGGTCCCGCACAGCGGCAGCAGCGGCCGCAATAGCGGCTCCATCTCCTCCTCCCCCCCCGCACCCCGCCCGCCCTGATAGCGGCCGCTGCTTGCAAATCCACTACCCCGGCGCTTTCAAAACAAACCCTCCCGCACGCCGAGGCCGAGAGGAGGGAGGCCTCGGCATGCGGGAGGGTTTGTTTTGAAAGCGCCGGGTAGTGGATTTGCAAGCAGCGGCCGCTATCGGTGAGGAGTTGGTGATGGAGCCGCTGCTGTGGCTGCTGCTGCTGCTGTGCGGGACCCGTCATTCGCTCCGACCCTTCTGAAGCAGCTGCACCAAAGATACCATAGCTATAGGATCTTTGAGCTGCACTGCTCGGCCCCGCACCTTGCTGTTGGCTGGCGGAGGAGGGAGGCGGTGGCAAGGAGTTCCCAACGGCCAAGGCAGCGGACGATGTTGTCCGAGGAGCGCTGACTTTCCTCCCTCCCAACCTCGCCCCCCTTCTCTCTCTCTCTCTCTCTCTCTCTCTCTCTCTCTTGTACGCCCCCTCCACCCCCCCCCCCCCCTTATTCTGGGACCCCTCCTCTACATCCCGCACTGATCCTCATTCCCGCCTCTATTCAGTCCTCACTGACATCCCCTGTGCTCCCCCCCCCCAATCTATTCATCCTGCGCTGATCACCCTATCCACCTCGCATTAATTCTCCTGCCGCCATACCCGCCCCCCCCCCCCCATCTATCCTACACTGGTTCCCCAATTCACCCTGTACTTACCCCTTTCCCATCCATCCTGCACCTCCTCCATCCATCCTGTACTGATTCCCCCATCCATCCTGTACTAATCTACGCATTCATCCCGTACTGACCCACCCTCCATTTACCCTGCACCTTCCCCCATTAATCCTGCACAGACCCTCCGATCCACACTGTACTGACCCCCCCCTCCCCATTCATCCTGCACCGATCTCCTCCCCATCCATCCTGTACTGATCCTCCCATTCAAGAAGAATGGGGGGAACAGTCTGAAGAAGGGTCTCGACCCGAAACGTTGCCTATTTCCTTCGCTCTATAGATGCTGCCTCACCTGCTGAGTTTCTCCAGCACTTTTGTCTACCCCCATCCATCCCGTACTGAACCCCCCCATTCAACACCACTGACATCCCCCGTGCTCTCCCCTCACAATTTTACCTACTCCAACCAACACGTACTAATTCACCTGCCTCAATCCATCCATTCTGCACCGACTGCCTTCTAACCCCCCCCCCCCCCCCCCACCGCCATCTATCCACCCCGCACTGATTCACACACACCCCCTTCCCTGACCCTATTGTCCTGGAAATGTCTTCAGAGCGAATATTGACTATGTTTGATAACGGAATGCAATCAAATGTGTTTTAATTCCCAATGTTATTATTTGTTTTAATCCATAAAGATGGATTAATTATATTGTGAACACGTGAAACATTAAAACCGCAGTGTTCGATTGTCACTGCTACCGTTGACACGTTATTACAGAATTCATTTTAATGGCTCTTAGTATGGAGTATCAGCACGGTAGTTATTTAATGAGCAACATTCACAACTATACGTACGCATATATGTTACCATGGTCCAGGATTTATTGACACCGGTTGATCATACGCTGAATAATCCAACCACATTTTTGTTTGGAAGTGGAAAGAACTAATAGAAATTGCATTAATTGCAATGTGTAAAAAGAGTTGAGATACTGTCTTATAATTTTGCTGCATGTCATTGTGGGATATATCATGTCTTGATTGGTGAATGTTTAGTTTGTGACTTTATTTGAAGCAGAAATAATATGTGAATGCTTCATTGAGTATAATTCCGACTGGTAACTACGCACTTCGTCCGAGCACATTATCGCACGCGTCATACAAGCCGTCTTAAATGACCACCTAAACTGTCATTTGGCAACCTAAAAAGCTGCCAAGGTTGCCCGGCTGGCAACAGGGAAAAAAAGTTAAGCGAGAGCCCTGATTAACCTACATCCGCAAGCCTTTGGGATGTTGGAGGAAACCGGAGCACTTGGAGGAATCCCGCCCAATCACCCGCAAAGCGTGCAAACTCCTCACAGACAGCACCCAAGATCAGGATCATGCCTGGGTCTTTGGTGCTGTGAGGCAGCTGTGAATTGTCTGTTGCTGGCTGTCTGATGGAGCTACCAGTGCAGTATTTCCAGTAGTAAAGAAGATTATTGGTGGGGTTTATAGGTAGTACTACGTAGGGTTACAACAGAAGATCCTGGGCTGTTCAGTCTCCAGGTCCTAAACTGTCTCCTATAATCTTGCACTGTATGAAATGGTAATAAAAAAGGAAAAAAAAATAGTCAATGGTCTGCCATTTACCCATTCCTGCGATATGACCATTGACCTCTAAAGGCACCAAGCCAGATAATTGCTGGACAAAGTACATAAAAGCTAAATGTTTTCAGAAACCTATCTGTTTGCGCTTTGATGTCAGCGGACCAGAGCTCCAGCCATCCAGGTTCAATCTTGACATCAGATCCTGTCTGTGTGGAGTTAGCATGTTCTCCTTGAGACGACGCGGATTCCTCCAGGCGCTCTGGTTTTTCCTCCTTCCAAAGGTGTGCAGGTTTGGCAGGTTAATTTACCATCATGTGTTGTCCCTAGTGTGTAGGTGAGTGGTAGAATCCTGGAAGACTTGATGGCTATATGTGGAGAATAGAAGGGCATTAGCCCAAATAAATACTTGATCGTCAGTGTTAATGTGGCATATCAAAGGGCCTGTTTCTGTGTTCTGTGACTGACTCAATGACCCTTGTTGCTTTTATGGGGTTTATTGACATCCAAAATCAATGGCATTCAAGTGAGGCAACTTCCTTCTCGTATACAGGAAGTCCCATATGATAAGCTGCTGTCAGCAGCCCACCCTGTGATGAATTGAAGAACTCCAGCCGATTGCCAGAGGCTGCAGTATGTAATCCCAATGGTGCTCATTACAATCGTACTGAAACATGATAGAACCTTTTGGTAGACAAAAATGCTGGAGAAACTCAGCGGGTAAGGCAGCTTCTATGGAGCGAAGGGAATAGGCAACGTTTCGGGTTGAAACCCTTCTTCAGCGCCCATAGATGCTACCTCACCCGCTGAGTTTCTCCAGCATTTTTGTCTACCTTTGATTTTACTTCGGAGTCACGTGAGTGACTACGTGAAGAACCCGCTCAGTGCGCAGGCGCGGCATTACGCCAGCAGTGCAACAGCGGCTGCCACGGGAGTTAGGCTCTCCCGTTACAGAATGAACCGGACCGTCAGGTGAGTACCCTGAGGTCGGGTTTTCTTTTACAGGTGAGCCTTTTTCTGCTTGTGTTTTTTACAGGCAGAGAAAAAGGCTCTGGAACAAAACTGTCCCCCGTTTTCCCGTTGGGGAGGGGGGCAGCAACAGGCGGTAGGAGCGTTACCCGGTGTTCCGTAATTCCCCGACAACGTGCCGAGCCCAGCCCGCTAGCACCTGAGCAGCGGGCTGGACACATAGCCACTCGAGAGGCATCCGGCAGGTGTTCCCGATGTCGGACGGGACGTCTCTCCACCCGCACGGGGGGAGAGAGAGCCACCTGAGCGGCTCACGGAGCAGATGCCTGCGAGACGCGCTGCTTGAGGGGCGCTCTCGCTACTACAAGGCACAAAAGCTCCAGAAGAAGGCGGTAGGAACAATTACCGGGCGCTCCGCTATCCCCATCACCACGCCGAGCCCAGTCCCGCTAGTGCCTGAACTGCGGGCTGGATGTCTAGCCATCCGAACAGGCATCCGGCCGGTGGCGTCCGATTCGTCGGACGGGGACATGTCTCCACCTAAATGGAGGAGAGACAGCCGCCTGAGCTGCATCCAACAGCAATTGGAGCAGCTCCAGCGAGATGCGCAGAAAGAGCGCTCTCGCGGAGGGAGGTCAGGCACCCCCTCCACAGTGCTTCATGCACTGCCCTCGGCTCCCTCATTACTGGAGGCTAGCATTGGTGACCAGGGCTGGGCTGGTCTGGAACAGGGGCAGGCGGACGAATTCGGGAGTATGCCAGGGGTGCAGGAACATGAAGAGCTGTTGGGTGTGATGGACCGCTTGTAGCAACCCCACGGGCTGGAGCACCGCTGGAACCAAGAATGGCGGCCAGCATCAACCATTACTGGAAAAGGTGCTCGCTGAGGTGCTGAAACAACACAGCACCAGAAAACGGTGAGGCCCTCAAAGTAAAAAGTGTCAACAGCCAAATCTGGGGGCATGTGGGTCACACATCCGGACCCAAGAACTCAAGCTACAGCGGATCCTAAGGCTCCTGACGTCGGCCATCACAGCCTTTGCTCGTTCCGTGGAGACCACGGAGATGGATACCTGCCAGCAGGATGTGCTGGCATTAATGTGTACCACACAATTTGAGATCAACAATCTCCGGAGGGAAACATAAGACCTGCCCTCAATCCCAAATTTGCTGGCTTGTGTAAAGCCCCAGCTGTGGAGACGGACGCGCTGATATTTGGGAAAGATTTCAATAAAAAACTGAAGGAGATGCAGGAAGCATCAAAAACCTTCGGCCTAATGAGGGCAGGCCCCGGGACGAGCAAACCAAGACCTCCGATACCCAAGCGGCAGCACCCCACGGCATCCACCAGTCGACGTCCGCAATATGGGACTGGTGAACGCTTGGGGTCCGCACATTATCCCCAAAGATCTTTTAGATCAGGGCCCGCAGCGGACCCTCTGGAAAATGCGCCTCCCCCCAACATCGCCAGCACGTCAGAACAAAATCTTCAGGAAAATGAAGAAACAGAATCGCCAATAACCATGGAGGTAGGTGGGTCTGGTCCCTACCAGCATATAGAGAATAAGGGTGCTTTATTAACAGGGGGGAGATTACACTTGTTTAAAGAAGCATGGGGTATGGTCACGAGTGACAAGTATATACTCAACAACATTACAGGATATAAAATACAATTCATGTCAGAAAAAACGCCGCCAGTTCAACAATGGCACCAAAGGGTATTTCTCCCTCCGTCAAAGAGAAACGTGAGGGACAAGCTGAACTGGTGAGACTTATCACAAAGGGGGTCATCGAAAAGACCAAACATGAACCTTTGGAATTTGTATCGAATATATTCACTAAAACCAAAAAAGATGGTGTCTGTCGCATCATCATTGACTTAACATCACTAAACAAATTTGTTAAGTATATACATTTCAAAATGGAGACATATGTTACTGCCAAACAACTGAATTCCAAAGGACACTTCATGGCAAGCATTTATCTTAAAGATGCTTACTATCTAGTACCCATATACAAGGATCATCGCAGATACCTAAAATTTATCTGGATGGTACAAAGCATTGCCCTATGGGCGAACTTCAGCCCAAGATTATTCACCAAAATATTGAACCCAGCCATGGCAATACTAAGAAAACAAAAACATATTGTCATGGCATATCTGGAGGATATTCTGATAGTAGGGAAAACGATGGAATTGGCTGTGGCAGCAGTATCAGCTACAAAACAGCTCCTCGAAACTCTGGGGTTCGTCCTACATCCAGATAAATCTAAGTTGAAGCCATCCACTATCATGGACTACCTGGGCTTCACAATTAACTCAGTCCATATGACTGTTACCTTGCCAAAGGCAAAAATGGTTGAATTAGCACAATCATGCAACAAATTAATGGTCAACGAGCGACCAACTATTCGACAAGTAGCAAGAGTAATTGGGGAAATGGTAGCAGCATTTCCGGCTACACAATTCGGACCTTTGCACTATCAAAAAATTTACAGAGAGCAAAGGTACGGGCAATAAAACGACATACAGGTCACTATGATCGTGTCATGAACTTACCCACTGAAGCAATATCAGAGCTACAGTGGTGGGCAGAAAACGTTTGGCATAGTTTCAGCCCTATCTTCATCACTAACCCTACTTTAGTTATTCAAACAGATGCCAGTGCTCAAGGCTGGGGAGCGACTAACTCCATATCCAGCACAAGTGGTAGATGGACTAAACTAGAGTCATCATTACTACTTACACTGGGCATTAACTATCTAGAGATGTTGGGCGCCTTTTATGGTTTAAAAGCATATGTATCTAATATGCAGCACTTGCATGTTCGGTTACAAATTGATAAATACTACGGTGATGGCTTATATTAACCATATGGGTGGCATAAAATCATTATCATGCGACAAATTGGTCAACATGATTTGGCAATGGTGTGTCGAAAGACATATTTGGCTATCAGCTACTTACCTACCAGGTAAGCTAAACACCCATGCCATGAGAAAATTAAACGCCTGGGTTGCAAGTTTGAACAGACCTTACCTGGAACTGGGATTGTCCAAACAAACCATCACCACCATGTCGGCATCCCTTCGAACATCCACCAAGAGGCAGTACTTAACCAGCATCAAAAAAGGGAGAAGTACTGCCAGGAAACATGGACAACATACGCAACAGCTACAGCCACCAACATACTGGAGTTCCTGGCCATCTACACCACGATGTAGGGATCAGCTACAGTGCCATCAACACAGCGCAGAGTGCCCTTTCTGCTTATCTCAAACCAGCGCCAGGACAACAGGCGATGGGATCCCATCCACTGGTGGTAAAACTGATGAAGGGCATTTACAATATCAAGCCCTAAGCCCAGGTATACCCATATTTGGGATATCAGTGTGGTCCTGACATATCTCAGGGAATGGCCACCAGCCAGATCCCCCGGCCTTGAGCAAGCTACACTAAAGACGCTCATGTTGATGGCACTTGTATCCGCTCAGAGGGTCCAGTCACTACACCTATTGCGACTGGACAACATGATCACAGCTCCAGACCAGATCTGTCGTTATCCAGCGACTGGTCAAACAGAGCAGACCAGGAACACCTAATCCAGTCGTGGCTTACCCACCAGAACCACGGTTATGTGCCATGACCCACCTACTATCTTACATAGACACAACCAGAATATTCGAGGGAGATGAAAAGCCTTGTGGGTCAGTCACAAAAACCTTATGGTGGGGTACGAGCCAAACCATTGCGAGATGGCTCAAGCAGGTGCTAGAAACTGCTGGGATAAACACTAACATGTACAAATTTTATTCCACCAGGGCAGCATCCATGTCGACGGCTAAAGAATGGACATGCCTATAGACCACATCCTGGCTACAGCAGGATGGTGGGAAGGGAAAAGACCGTTCAGAAATTTTATAATAAGCCGTTGGCAAAACCTGGTTTATTTGCAGTAAAGATTTACGAACTGCAAATATTTAATTTAAGCCCAGGGGAGCAACTTAATTCTTTGTTGTTATTGTTTAAAAAATATCATTGTGTTTTTCTACAAATAGACTCATTGGTTCATTACGATAACACTTCCTCCCTCAAGAACTTCGGCAGTGAGTGAAATGAAACTGTTACACGGTTTGAAATCACAGAGCTTTGAAATCTTCACGTAGTCACTCACGTGACTCCGAAGTAAAATAGTAAGATTAAACGAGAACTTACCAGTTTGAAGTTTGATCTGTATTTTATGAGAAGTTACGATGAGGGATTACGTGCCCTCCGCTCCCACCCTCATTATATGGATCAAACTAATAAATTGATGTCTCCTTATCTTTACTATGTTTACTTCAAAATAACTGTGTCTATCTGTGATTCCACACCGCTGCTTGGAAGTATGCCGCGCCTGCGCACTGAGCGGGTTCTTCACGTAATCCCTCATCGTAACTCCTCATAAAATACAGATCAAACTTCAAACTGGTAAGTTCTCGTTTAATCTTACTATTTTCCAGCATCTGCAGTTCCTTCTTAAACATAGAAACCTTTGAGCTGTTTACATTTGTGATATCTGTTTAGTTTATCTGGTATTTTAGCAACTCTTTGGTTCTGTAAATGTGTTTTGGAGTTTGTTAGATTAGAATGTTTATATTTCTGATACCAAGTTACCATTTAGCATTTGAACTTAGTCATACTGAGTTTATACGGCTGAAGTTATTTTAATACTGTTGATATTAAGTGCCATAGCATGGCTACTGTGAGAGGGAATACGCTACAATAGAAAGGGTTAGTGTGCTACTTTAATGGTTTATATCCATTAAGTGTGCAGAGTTCCCGACAAACAGGCTTGTGGAATGAAAATAAATATTCACATAACTGTGGGAACAGGCTCTTGCAGCATCAGGAAGTGGGGGCTGGTGAAACCATGAGTGGAGTGTGTGGCTTTTGCGGAGGCTGCTCACAGCTGTTGCAGTCACCTCCAATGCTGTTCAGTGCAGTAATATCCATATGGATGTACATAAATCCTGATTTTTATATTACTAACGAATTGGTGTATGTTGGCAGTTAAAATTATGAATCTGAATCTTTGAAGGACTTGTCTGTTGCCAGCATGCATTTTCCTCTTGGAAACGGAAAAGGTGAATGGAAACTTGTGGATGTACAAATTCATCTTTGGTTTAATTGGCTGGGTGGGTTTCTTCTACGTATCCTTCTACGAATTGTGTGTATTTCTTGCAGCAAACAATTCCATCGTGGATGGTGTGGAATGAAAATGTACTCGTACACCGTCTGGAAGAGGTTCTCAACAAAATATTCTCATGGCACTAAACAATTCAACTGCTGCAATGAGGCAGCCAATAACCCTGGGATTTGCTACATTGCAGCTGGTTGTACAAGATACAGAGTTAAGACTATGATAAGTCATTGACAAATGATCAACATGTGTTTATTGGATCTAACGTCAGGTACTGTGTATATTGGATAGGAAGAAGATGGTTATTATATTCGGAATGTTGTGAATCTTATGGTAAAAATAGTTGTTAATATTTTTAAGTTCCATTAGCAGCATGGATTAGCAGGTTAGTAGTTCAGTTTAGAGATACCGCGCGAAAACAGACTCATCTGCCTATCGAGTCCGCGCTGACCAGCGATCCCCGCACACTAATATTATCCTACATACATGGGACAATTTACAAACCAGTATGTCTTTAGAGTGTGGAAGGAAACCAGAGCACCCGGAGAAAACCCACGTGGTCACGGGGAGAATGTATAAACTCCATGTAGACAGCACCCGTAGTCAGGATTGAACCCGGGTCTCTGGCGCTGTAAGGCAGCAACTTTACCGCTACGCCACCGTCCATTCACTGCAAGAGGGTATGACTAACTTACGGTGTACAGTGAACGGAGTATAAAATATACCTGCAGCTCTTGGCACTTCTACGCTGCTGAAGTCGGTACACTTAATCTGGCAGCAGTAAATTGCAAGTTAATTTGTGTTTTTATTATTATTGTTGTTTTATTATTTTATTTTACTTTTAGGTAAGTGACTAAAAGTAAACAGTGAAGACTTCCAATAATTAGAATTGTAACGGAGCATTTTAGAAAATATAAACCGGAACTTCATATTTTTTTGCTAGTTGTATAGATGTGTTTAATAATAGAGGAAGAGATCTAAATGAAGGTTTGGGTTCGTAAAGTAACAAGTTCCAGCTTTTGGACGGAAGTAAAGAAATGTATTCATGATAGTGAAATATGTTGGTTAGATCTGATGTCTGAGTAAATGTTTAAACGTTTTGATGGGTGCAGGGAGCTGTTTCATTGTGGGACTGAAATGGATATGTTGAAACCTCATTAATATTGCACACATTCTACACTGAGGAAGGCTAATGTGATCAGGTTAGCGAATTATTCAGACTGCTCTGTGTTTATGGGCAGTTGGTCTGTTCTCTATTGATATTTATAATCAGATGTCATGATTGCAAATAACACTTACAATAAGCTATCATATTTCATTTTCTGATGACAGAAAGAAGTCATTGTGTTTATGCCAGCTTGGAGCACTCCCATCAGTCCTATTCTCCCCTCTTTTCCTTAACCTATATTTTGTCTCGTTCCCATTAACATCACCGTGATACCGTCAACCTTTAGTAGGACCAGATAACCTCCCAACATTACTCAGGGAGGTGGGAGATAACTGTACTCGGGGAAACACGTGCAGGTAGCGAGAAAGTGCAGACTCCGCGCAGTACCCGATGTTAGATTCAAATTTAGCTCACCAGAACTGTGCAACAGCAGCACTAATTGTTACACCACAGAATTTGATTAAAGTTTGAGTTGCTGGAAATGTCTTCAGAGCTAACATTGACTATGTTTGATAACGGAATGCAATCAAATATGTTTTAATTCACAATGTTATTATTTGTTTTAATCCATAAAGAAGGGTTAATTAAATTTTGAACACGTGAAACATTAAAACCGCAGTGTTCGATTGTCACTGACACGTTATTACAGAATTCATTTTAATGGCAAATCAATGCTGTTAATGTGGAGTATCAGTACTGTAGTTATTTAATGAGCAACATTCACAACTATACGTTGGATTTATCCAGGTTTTACTTCTACAGTCAGTCATATACATCACAAATTTGGTCAGGAGATATTTCAGTTGAAATTTTAACGTTAATTCTGAAGTGGGAATGATGGAAAAAGCGTTTATCAACAATTATTTTTTAAAATGGTGCTTACAAACTGGGTATCTTCATTGCCACATACATCTAATCTGAATGTCTGGTAATGTGGCATCTTGACACCTTTAAATATATTACCAAATATTTGCTGCATTTATGTCCTTTGGCCATCTCTTGTTAGTCAGTGTAATGTTTAACCTGTCAGATGGGTATAGTTAGTTTTAACAGCTATTATCATAAAATGCCTTTAGAAAATTCCTTGCAACCTGTATATTTTGTTGTGGATAAATTATGTGGGAAACGAGAGTGTTCTTGTACCAATAGCAATAACGACCCATGCTATGGCCATGTCATGATAATTTTCGGTCCTTCACAGAAAACATGCTTGCATCAATCTGTAGTGTGCATGGTTAAGCATATATGTTATCAAGGTCCAGGATTTATTGACACAGGTTGATCATACGCTGAATAATCCAACCACATTTTTGTTTGGAAGTGGAAAGAAATAATAAAAATTGCATTAATTGCAATGTGTAAAAAGAGTTGAGATACTGTATTATAATTTTGCTGCATGTCATTGTGGTATATATCATGTCTTGATTGGTGAATATATTAGTTTGTGACTTTATTTGAAGCAGAAATAATATGTGAATGCTTCATTGAGCATAATTCCGACTGGTAACTACGCACTTCGTCCGTGCACGCGTCATGCAAGCCATCTTAAATGACCACCTAAAATGTCATTTGGCAACCTAAAAAGCTGCCAAGGATGCCCGGCTGGCAACAGGGAAAAAAAGTGAAGCGAGAGCCCTGATAAAACAGTACAGCACAGGATCCGGCTCGTCAACAATGCCTGTGCGGAACACAATGCCTGCTTAAACTAATCTCCTCTACCTGCACATGCTCCATCCATCCATTCCCTGCAAATTCATGTGTTTATCCACACGTTTTTCAATGCCGCTATTGTATCTGCTTCTAAACCCACCCCTGGAGCACTTTCCTGGCAACTACTATTCTCTGTAAAAAAAATAATTGCCCCGCACATCTCCTTTAAACGTTTCCCCTCTGACCTTGTATTCTAGTATTTGCCATTCTCGCTCTGTGAAAAAGGTTCTGACTCTCCATCCTATTCTATCTGACTGTTCATCCTCTCATAATCTTACCTGACGTTCCAGAGAAAACAACCCAAGTTTATTTGACCTTTATAGTTAATACCCTCCAATCCAGTAAAACTCTTCTGCACTTCAAATCCTTCCTGAAATTAGACGATCAGAACTGCACACAATACTCCAAATGCAGCCTAACCAAAGTTTTATGAAGCTAAATCATGACCTCCTGACTCTTGTAGACACAAAATGCTGGAGTAACTCAGTGGGACAGGCAGCATCTTTGGATAGAAAGAATGGTGACGTTACGGGTCATGACCCTTCTTTAGACTGACGGTTCGGGTCGAGACTCTTCCTCAGACTGACGTTTTGTGTCGAGACCCTTCTGCAGACGTTCCACACCTTCCTGACTCTTGTACTCGATGGCCTGACAGATGAAGGCAAGCATACCATGTGTCGTTGCTTTCATGGAGCTTTTGACTTGGACCTCAAGATCCCTCTGTACATCAATGCTGTTATGGGACTTGTCATTAACACTATTTCCACATTGCATTCAAACTCGCAAAGTGTAGCACCTCGCACTTTGATTAAACTCCATCTGCCATTAGTCCACTCATATCTATAACTGACCTATACTCTGCTGCATCTTTTGACAGCTTCCTCATTGTCCATAATTCCAACAAGTTTTTGTGTTGTCTGCAAATCGACGAATCAACCTGTTGCATTTTTGTCCCACGTCATTTGTATATATCAGAAGCAAGAAGTCCCAGCACAGACCCCAGTGGAAACTGGTCGTAGACCCCCAGCCAGAATAATGCTCTTCCTCACTGCCCACTGTCTTCTATGGGTAAGCCTATTCTGAATCCAAACTATCAAATCACCATAGAACCCATGCACCTTAATCTTCGGAATCAGCCTACCATGTGCAACAGCAGCACTAATTGCTACACCACGGAATTTGATTAAAGTTTGAATTGTTGAAACGGAAATAAATAAAATGTTTGTTCTTGGGTTCATAAAGGTGGGCAAACGTGATATGTTGTGGCCAAGCTGTAAACAGCTTGTAATACATTGTATCATCTTTTGAGTATTGCAAATTGATATATACATAAAACAGTACAGCACAGCCAATATATACATAAATATATATACATATTGATATATACATAAACCAGTACAGCTCTATCCAATGCCTTTATATAGTCCATGCAAACAGTATTGAGTTAGTTATTATCCCTTGTTGGTTTGATCTTCCCATTTTAATGTATTTTTCAACAGCTTTCTTGGAGCATTCTGTTCTTTTTGGAGTTTCAATTTATCGTGTTCCACCTTCCTTTTCCTTGTGATCTTACCTTTCAAACATCAGCAGTCTCCTGCTATGTTACCACCTTTCCCTTCCCTCCAGTTTCCCTCTGTTGTCACCCTGCCCCTCTTTCACCACTTTCAATCATTTAATTATGTCTGTTTCTCAGAACCAGTCTGCGATTGGCCATTCAGGTAGCGAATTGAAAATTAATTTGATATTTCAAAAACAACTCTTCCTTATTCCTTCAAATTCCAAAGTTAACCTGAGTTGTGCAACGTCATTTGACAAAGAAGTGTTTCCCGGGACAGGTTTTTTTTACAAGTCTGTGAGGGTCTCACTGAAAATCATTGTTCTTTGTCATGTATTAACCATGTTATCTGCACGTGAGGTTTCACATCCTGTGCATCAAAGTAGTGTATATTGCTGTTTTACATTAAATATGTAATTATGTTTTACAAATTAATTGTAAGGTGGATATGGTTTAGAAAGAAATGGTGAGCTTGTTTGGGGTTTAAGAAAATAAGTACCCGGTAAGTTAATCCTGAACTCGGTGAGAGCTCTTCAGAAATTCCAAATGGCGTTGTCAGCTTTCAAAGTTCAAAGTTCAAATTTATTAGTCACATACACCTAGGTGTAGTGAAATTCTTGTTGCCAATGCAGCACATAAAAAAAGAATACAAACATGACAATAATAGATAGCTTTAACATAAAAACATCCCCCCACAATGGTTCCCATTATGAGGGAAGGCACAAAGTCCAGTCCCCAACCCCAGTTCACCCATAGTCGGGCCTATTGAGGCCTCCACAGTTGCCTCTACGGAGGCCCGATGTACCAGGCCGTTCTCGCCGGGTGATGTTGTTCCGGCGTCGGGAGAGTCCTCTCAGCGGCTTGGGAACCCTGGAACGGCCGCCTCCTTACTCGAGACCGTGGCTTCTGGAGCCGACAAGGCCGCGCCGAATGGAGCTCAACTGGCAATCTCGTCGAGAGATCCCAGGCTCCCGATGAAAAGTTCAGCTTTCTATTTACATTGTAAAGTCGTGCATTCAATCAGCATTTAGATCGACTTTAAAACAGCTGAATGATAAACAAGATAATTCTGATCACTCAAGTGTTTACTAGAAGCTTGATGGTTAATCATGGAAGGTCAAAAAGAAGCCCCAAACAGTTTGAGGAACGGGCCGTTAATTTTATGAATCAAAGCAAAAGGTATATTGTAATTGATATATTTTTACAAAGACTGATTACTGGCTCCTGTGTGTACTGAGAACCTTACCCAAGATTAATTCATTGTGTTTGAACAGTGGGACATCACATGATCTGCCACATGTTAACAATAACATGATCAATGACCACAAATAGAAAATACTTGGATTTATATTGAAAATAGACACAAAATGCGAGTAACTCAGCGGGGCTGGCAGCATCTGTGGAGAGAAGGAATAGGTGATGTTTCGTGTCAAGACCCTTCTTCGGACCCGACCCGAAAAATTGCACATTCCTTCTCTCCAGAGATGCTGCCTGTCCTGCTGAGTTACTCTAGCATTTTTTGTCTATCTTCGATTTAAACCAGCATCTGCATTTCCTTCCTATACACTTGGATTTATATTGTTAATTTCAAGTTTTAGGCATGACACCCCAAAGTACTTTATATCCACTTAAACTGTTGGTGGAACTCATCTGATCAAGTAGCATATGTTGAAGCAAAGGGGTTGTTGATTTTTCAAGCCAAGACTGTGCATCAGGACTGAGAGTGTGCAGGGGAGATAGCTGGTGTATGGAAATGAGATGGAGGGGTGAGACAGGTGGGTAAGTGATAGGCAGAAATTCTCTCATCAAATTTAAGTTTCCGAGAAAATCAACATTCTGAAAATATTTTTTCCTTCACTTGAAGTATTTAATAGAATGGGGGGTGAGAAAGGTAACAATGTGCATAGGTCACTAATCATCAATGATCTTATCAAATTGTGGAGTAAAATCAATACAAAATCTATGAAAGTGAATGTGATAGGAGCAGAATTGATTCAAATTTGATCATTCCAAGGAGAGAGCTGATGGCGAGTTGAATTGCAATTGAAAAGCAAAAAGTTAAATTATTGCTACGGTTGAAAATTTAAAATGAAAATGAAAAACACTGGAAATACTCAGCAGGTCAGACAGCCTTTGTCGGGGAGAAACGGTTACCTTTTTCATGAAAGGTAATTGATCTGAAATATTAGCCCTTTCAGTTCTTGCAGATGCTTCTTGACCTGCTGAGTATATTACATTTTCTTAATATTTACTAATATTGTATCAGTAAATTTAATATTTAATTAGAGTCAAGAGTGTCGTGTTTATTGTCATGTCCCAGATAGTACAATGAAATTCTTACTTGCAGCAGCACAACAGAATATTTAATCATAGTACACTGTAAACATTGTAATAGACGCGAAAAAAAGTTCATTGTGTATATGCGCACGCACGCATACACATAAAATTACGCATGAATAGTTCCTCTTTAGTTTTTTGTTGTGAAGTATCCCAACTGAAAACAATTGTATGTTGGGTGTCATCCCTGGTTATTCCAAGATAGCCCCACACCATTTCTCAGTAAGTTGGAATGGACAGTGTAACGTTCACCCATAACCTGAGAAATAAGGAAATCTGAAGGCTGAGTGTTTCCAACTTTTTCTAAAGAGATCTCATGCTCATGGAAATGTGGTTGTATGGGGCATATTTCATAATAATAGCAGATGGGTGAATTGACATTAGTGGGGTGTACCTTAGATTCATTTAATGTCTTGTGAACCTGGGTGTAATGTAATTCCTCCTTCATGTCAAGCTCACAGAGTAAACCATATAGAGAAATGATAAATACACCAATAAATACAGAGAGTGCACAACAGCTGATTGATGCAAGACTGGTGCAAAATCTGAGTTGTGCAACAGAACTTCGAAGTATAATGGAATGTAGACATAATAATGGAATAACAGATTGCTGTACAGTTACGAATAGCACCTCCAGGAGTTAAATAGAAATGGGAGTGAAACTGTTGTCTTGCGGCGTTCAAGTTGCTGTATCTCCACCAAGACGTTAGTAGAGAGAAACCGGAATGGACAGGGTGACAGAAATCCTTGACGATATTATCACATTTTCTTTTGATGGTCTGTGAGCCACAACTCCTATAAAATAACATCACTTACGTTTTTATTATAATAAGTGAGACCAACTAGTGAGGGCAGTCATTTGCCTATTTTTTTTTAAATTCAACCCCTGCTAACCTAGCACAATGAGCCCTCTTTAAAGTTCAACATTCTTGTGCTATCTTCAAATTCCTTGCATAGTTGAAAGCCTTCTAGTTGATTCAGTTCTGGCAATGCTAACCTGAGATAATGACCCGACAGCAGTGTTTCTCACCCTATCTATTCCCACCTCATGATTTTATACATCTTTTTAAGATCCTGAAGCCTCCTGCAATGTAAGTGCAGCCTCAATAACGTTTATACATAATGCCCCAACTACTAGAAACAAGGAACTTCAGATGCTGATTTACAAAAACAAGCACAAACAGCTGGAGTAACTCAGCGGGCCAGGCAGCATGTCTGGAGAAGATGGATAGATTACATTTTGCGTCGGGATTCTTCTTCAGACTTAATTCCCTGACTGATGGAAGGCCAGTGTGCCAAAAGCCGCCTTCACCACCTACGCTGCATTTTTAGGGAACAATGTATTTGTACTCAAAGATCCTTCTGTGCAACTACCCCTGGGGCACCACAATTCACTGTGAAGCTCCTGACCTGGTTTGACTTCCCAAAATGCAACATTGTACACACATCTGAATTAAACTCCATTAGCCATTCCTCGGCCCACTTGCCTAGCTGATCAATTCTTAAGCACATTCACTGATAATGATATCAGCTAT
Source organism: Amblyraja radiata (assembly GCF_010909765.2). Classification (NCBI taxonomy): domain Eukaryota; kingdom Metazoa; phylum Chordata; class Chondrichthyes; order Rajiformes; family Rajidae; genus Amblyraja; species Amblyraja radiata. The sequence goes on from NC_045988.1 coordinate 29,083,485, forward strand.
TTTGGTGCCATCTGCAAACTGACTAAATATATTGTGCACATTCTCATCCAGATCATTGATATAGAAGACAGCCAACAAGGGTGCTAACATCGATCCAGACTTCCAGTCTGAAAAACAACCTTCCACACTCTGCTTCCTACCATGAACCCAAATCTGTATTTAGTTAGCAAGCTCTCCCTGGATCTCAATCCACAAAAGAGCCTACCACATGGAATCTTATCAAAGGTCTTGCTGAAGTTCATATTGACTATGTCTATGGCCCTGCGCTCATTAATCATCTTGGTTACTTATTGGAAACCTCAATCACATTCAAATGACACAATCTCCAAAGGCCAAAACTATGCCAACTATCTTTTTCACTTAATATACATAAAATCTCTCGGGATTCTCTTGAATGTATCTGCCACACCCTCGATTCCCTCGCCCTCAATTTCCTCCTTAAATCTGCTTGTACTTCTCCAGGGATACACCATCCCAGCTGCCTATAACTAATCCATCTATCCTTCATCTTGTCCTGATCCTCCATTTCTCTTGGCATCCAAGGTTCCATATTCTTCAAAATGACACGAAGGGATGGAGTAACTCAATGGTAGACAAAAATGCTGGAGAAACACAGCGGGTGCGGCAGCATCTATGGAACGAAGGAAATAGGCAACGTTTCGGGCCGAAACCCTTCTTCAGACTGGGTCAGGTAGCATCCCTGGAGAACATGAATTGGTGGCATTTTGGGTCAGGACATTTTTTCAGACTACTTACTCATACCTGCCTTACATATGTATCTTGAACTCTCACAATCACACTTTCAAAATCATCACACTTTCTGGAGTTTCCTTTGCCCACAGAGAACCTCCCAGTCAACTTTTGCAAGCTCCTGTCCAATACCATTGAAGTTGGCCTTGCCCCAATTTTGAACTTGAATTTGTGGATCAATCATTCCTTCTTTATAACTATTTAAAACCTAATAGAACTGTGGTGGCCAGTCTCAAAAGGCTTGCACTGCCCAATTGCTGGATAGTAGCTCAAACTTTGGCCCCTCTCTAGTGGGGCTCACTACATATTGCCTGAGGAAACTCTCCTGAACACACTTGACAAATTCCACCCATCTAAGTCTGTGGCATTATGCCAGCCCCCGACTATATCGGAAAGTTAAAATCCGCTATGATGGCAACCCTGTTAGTCTTGCAGCAGCCTGCAATCTCCCGATACATTTGTTCCTGTAATTCCCATTGTCTATTTGGGGGCCTATTGCACAATCCCCACAAGGGGATCATCCAGTTTTTGTTATTCAGCTTCACTCATATTGCCTCACTGAGCGAACCTTCAGTGATATAATCTAAGACTGCTGCCATGATGTTCTCCTTAATCAATAAAACAATTCCCCCTCTTCTACCTCTCTCTCTCTCTCTCACCTCGTAGCACATGTATCCTGGAACATTAAGCTGCTTGTCCTGTCCCACCTTAGCTAAATTTCAGTAATGGCCAGTGTGTCCCAGTCGCCCTGAGTTCATCCACTTTTCCCTTCGGGCTTCTAGCATTGAAATAAATGCAATTTAATCGAACCGTCTTTCCCCACAACCTGCTGTGCTCCTCCTATCCTGCTCTCATTAACTTATGTACTGACCTTCGGCCTCCCACCTGCCTCACTACTGCAATTGATCCTGTTCCCCTCCCAGTCCAGTTTAAATGCTGCCAAGTAGCACCAACAAACCTGCCTGCCAGTTGAGGTGCAACCCATCCCTCTTGTACAGGTCACTTCTGCCCCCAAAGGATCCCAATGGTCCCAAAATCTGAATCCTTGCACCAATCCGCAGCCACATATTTAACTGTCCAAACTTCCTATTCCTACCCTCACTAGCACATGGCACCAGGAATAATCTGGGGATTACTGTCCTTGAGGACCTGTTTTTAACCTTTGTCTTGACTCCCTATATTCACTGCATGACCTTGTCCTTTTTGTAAGTTATATAATTTGTGCTAATGTGCACGACGTCTTCTGGCTGCACGCCATTCTCCTTCTGCATCATACTACATGGACACTGGCCTTTCGTCTCGACTCATTCACGCTAAACATGATGCCCATCAAAGCTAGTTCCATTTGCCTGCGTTTGACCCATATCCATTTTTGTCCTATCCAGATACCTGTCCAAATGTCTTCCAAAGGGGAAAGGCTAACAGTAGACCGCACAGCACAAAACTGTCAATGTATGACCTATCTGCGATTGTTCCAGGGAAAGGCACAGTCACCTGAAGTCTCAGATCACTGAACTTCAACTGCACGAAAGAAGCTTCTGAATGAGGAGAGCCGACTCCAGAAGAGCAATGTTGTATAATTTGCATGCACTTTTTGAAGCTTACCATACTTGGAAGTATCTGAAGGAGTTGACATATTATACAAATTTGTGTTTCCAGAGCCCTTCTACCTTATTGTAACTCTGTAAAATATTTGTTGCCACTTGTGCAACATGTAAGTGAATTCCAACCATAATGCAAATTGTTTTACTCTTTCAGTTTATGCTTTTAAGGATTAGGAGGGTTTGCAGAAATGGCAGAGTAACAAGTTATAGGAAACTGAACGATTTAAGTATTTAGAAAACATTTGCGGTTTGATTTTAGCCTCACTAAAGTCTTTAGTCCCACTAAAGTTTTTCTGACATAGCTGCAAGTAATTGCATACATTCCTCAGACTACTCACAGCTGGATTGCTGTTCTTTGTATATGAAGATCCTTTGTTTGTGTACGAAGGAACTGCAGATGCTGGTTTAAGCCAAAGATAGCCACAAAATGCTGGAGTAACTCAGCGGGACAGGCAGCATCTCTGGAGAGAAGGAATGGGTGGAGTTTCGGGTCAAGGCCCTTCAGTCCTTTGGCTGTTTAGTTGCTGGACATGCTTGGGCATACCTTTGGAAGTTTTCTTCACTGTTTAGTATTTTACTTTCAAACAGACATTCTTATTTATTATCAAATAGTCAAATAGTAAGTTTGAAGTTATCCATATCTGTCATTTTTATACTAATGGGGTTAATAAGTTTATGGTTGACGCCAACATTGATGTAGCGGAAGGGAAGAAGGTTATCTAAGATAAACACAAGATTTAGATCAACTAGGAAAGGGGGCCAACGATTGGCAGATAGAATTTAACACAAAGTGCAAGTGTTGTATTTGGGAACTTAAACCAGGGCAGAATACAGTAAATAGCAGCGACCTTGGGAATATGGTAGACCAGAGAGAACCAGGGGTACAAGTGTGATTCTCTGAAATTGGCAACACTGTGTGGTGAAGAAAGCATTTGTCATAATTACATTCATTGGTCAGGGCACCGAGTACAAAAATTGGGATGTCATGTTACAACTGTTAGACCACGCTTGGAAGAATTGTTTACTTCTGGTAGCTTGTGTACATGAAGGATATTAAGCAGGGAAGAGTGCAGAAAAGATTCATGAGGTTGTTACTGGGTCTGGAGTTTCCTTAAGTTCGCTCGTGTGTCAGACGACGTATAGTTCGCTATTGGCTTCTGTCGTCCAACATGTTGACAGAATTGGTCGCCCGACGCGTCGTATAGTGCATTGTGTCGTCGTTTCCGGAGATCGCCACAAAGGGGCTTCTGTCATGATCCTCTTCCTTAAGTTATAAGCAAAGACTGGATAGGGTGGGGCTTTTTATCCCTGAAGCCAAGGAGGCAGAGGAGTTATCGTCTACATGAAAACATGAGCACCATAGGTAAGGTGAATAGCTACAGTCTTTTCCAATGGTAGTGGAATCTAAAATGAAAGAATATAGATTTAAGGTGAGAATGGAAAAATGTAAAAGGGAGCTGAGGGTCAACCTTTTCATACAGAGCATATATATAGAAAAGGTTGAGGGATACGGGGCCACATGCAGGCAGGCAAATGGGACCAGCTCAGGTATGCAACTTGGTTGGGTCAAACGGCCTGTTTCATTGTATAAGTCCATGACTAACATTTGGAAATGCTCATTGGCAGTGATACTGTGAGTTCTTGACCTCACTATCGACATTAGAAAGCTGGAAGTTGGCTCTCTGAAGTTAAGTTAAGTGCCCTTATGGAGCATTTTTCTAGTTTGTCATTGTAACCTCGCAACACTCGTTGCTGGCGTGTGAGCTTCTGACTTCTAGACCTGCCAAGTTTGAAGATGTCACCTTGGCTCATGTCGCACAAGCCGGAACTCGCTGGGATCTGCCAAGTTTCAGCTCGAGGATTTGAAATTCAGGAAACACCTTTTGCTGGATGACAGAACAAGTGAAGTATCAGCTTTATATGTGACTCTGCTTTCAAATGTTTATTAATGGTATATGTATTGTAGCTGAACAGATACTTTGTGCAGTAGATTAGCTGTCCTGATGCTGAGCTTCATGTCCTGTAAAGATGCAGCAGATAACAATTCCATTGTCCTCCTTTCCAGTGCATATGTCAATTAAACATTCTGACTTAACTCTCTTGATAGTTCACAAGGGTGTGTCGGCCTACAATTCGAGGATACCCTGTAATAAATAAAACCATGTCATGTAACTGGTTAGTGTCGATTGTACAAGTCAAAACAAGTCTTGCAGATTTTGTTCTGTAAAATAGGCACTTTAAAATGCTCACCATGTTTGGCTTTTGCATTCAACCCATATTGCTTTGCAGTGCACAATTTATCTTGGATAATAGGACTGAGATTTGGGAAAAACATCTGCTTGTTTTGCTACAGGTGTAAATATTTGAGAGATGACAATATTAAAAAAAGAAAGTGCAGTAACAATATAATATAACTAAAGATGAAATGCAGAATTTGTAACGATAAATATAGTGCAAAAATTAATTAAACTACCAGGCGGCACAGCGGCACAGCGGTAGAGTTGCTGCCTTACAGCGCCAGAGACCCGGGTTCGATCCTGACTACGGGTGCCGTTTGTACATTCTCCTGTGACCTGCATGGGTTTTCTCCGGGATCTCTGGATTCTTCCCACACTCCAAAGACATACAGGTTTGTAGGCTAATGGGCTTGGTATAATTGCAAATTGTCCCTAGTGTATATAGAAACATGGAAAATAGGTGCAAGAGGAGGCCATTCGGCACTTCGAGCCAGCACTGCCATTCATTGTGATCATGGCTGATCGTCTCAAATCAATAACCCGTGCCTGCTTGTATTCTTCCCATATCCCTTGATTCCACTAGCCCTTGGAGCTCTATCTAACTCTCTCTTAAATCCATCCAGTGATTTGGCCTCCACTGCCCTTTGTGGGAGGGAATTCCACAAATCGGTGGGCGGCGCGACTCTTGTCAGCAGCGGCCTCTGCAGTCCGTCTGTGTTTTTATTAATTTTTATTAATTTTTTATTTTGTCTTGTTTTTATGTAGTTTATATTTAAAAGAATTTGGGGTATGTGTGTGTGGGGGTGGGGGGGGGGGGTAACTTTAAAATCTTTCCCTGCACGGGAGACCCGACCTTTTCTTTGTCGGGTCTCTGTTGTCGTTGGGGCTGCAACGTGGAGCGGCCTCCAGCAGGAACGACCTGGGGTTCCAGCTGAGGAGCTGCCGACTACTCACCGTCACGGGGCTGGCCGAGTCCGGAGCGGGTGGAGCTGTGGTGGAGCGCTGCTGCGACCCGACCCCCGGAGATTCGGAGGCTGCAACTGCGGGTTTGGCGGACCGCGGCACCGGGAGCTGGGAGACCGCTTTTCGGGGCTTCCGCAACAGCGACTTCTCCCACCCGAGTTGCGAGGTTGAAGAGCACCTGAGCGGGGCCTTACACCACCGCCCCGCGTGGCTTGGAATGGCCGCGGGACTTTGCGAGCGCGCGCCGGGGGCTCTAACAACTAGACCCGGTGTGCGACCTTGCATCACCCGGCGTGGCTTTAATGGCCGCGGGACAATCGCCATCGCCAGCCGGGGGCTTTGACTTTGACTCTGACATCGGGGGGGGGAGAGTGCAGTGGAGAGATAAGTTTTTTTGCCTTCCATCACAGCGATGTGATGGATGTTTGTGTAAATTGTGTTGTGTCTCGGGTCTTTTTTGTTTTGTAATGTATGGCAGCAGAAACGACATTTCGTTTGGACCTCAAGGGGTCCAAATGACAAATATATTGAATTGTATTGTATTGTATTGTAAATTCACAACTCTCTGTGTGAAAACGTTTTTTTCTCACCTCAGTCTTAAATGGCCTCGCCTTTATTCTAAGACTGCGGCCCCTGGTTCTGGACTTGTCCAACATTGGGAACATTTTTCCTGCATCTAGCTTGTCCAGTCCTTTTATAATTGTATAAAATTATAGCATCGTGTAGCATTGTGTAAGTGGTCAGGTCTCAAGAGCTCCCACTTCTTTACTCTAGTCAATACCATATGTTTCCATTGACCAGGGGTTTGTAAACATAGGGTAGCAGGGCTTTGCATGCATTAGTAAGGCTGTAAACTCAAAGGATTTAATCTGTTGCTTTGTGTATTTATTGCAGTTAATACACCACTGTGGTTAATATAGTCCTATCGTGCTGATGTTGCATCTTCTGGGGTGAATCTTTCATTGCATGGTGAAACATTGCATCAAAGATCTTATAGCGGAGCAAGATAGGCTACTCCTGCGAAATGCAATGGACTGACGTGTAGTACGCTATGGAGGGGATCATGGGCATTTTTCCCTGCCCATTTTAGTAACCTGAGCCTACCTGACCCGACCCGACTCGCAGTGTAATCAATGTTGTGGGGCAACATTTTGTGTGGGTTAGATTCATAAATCTGTCAGTTCATACTTCTTGTCAACAATAACATTTGATTCTGGTAATTGTCTTTTTTAATGTTTTTTAAATCATTTCTTTTTAAATGGTTCACAAGCAGTGTTTGAGTTGATTTTGTAGTAACCGGAACCGACCCGACTCGCAGGGTGATTGACATTGCAGAACTTTTTGTGCGTGATATAGGGTTAGATTCATAATTCTGTTAGTTCATAATTCTGTTAATTCTTGTTAAAGAATAAAATGTTTATAAACACACATACATGAAAATTATATAAATGTATATAATCATATAACACACACAATTATATTTCTTCTGATCCAATAATGAACTTTATTTCAGACTAGACAAGGGAAATTAAATAAGAAATATTGTAAACCTCCCCGCAACTTCACACACACTAGGCCTTATCCCCCCCGGCACTCCCTCGCTGCCCCCTCACTACAATGTCTCCCCCCCCTCCTATGCCCCTCTCCCTCTCCCGCTGCTCCGGGCCCCACACTCCCTCTCCCCGCTGCCCCGCACTCTCTCTCCTCGCTGCCCCGGGCCCCGCACTCCTTCTCCCCGCTGCCCCGCACTCTCTCTCCCCGCTGCCCCGGGCCCCGCACTCCTTCTCCCCGCTGCCCCGGCCCCCGCACTCCTTCTCCCCGCTGCCCCGCACTCTCTCTCCCCGCTGCCCCGGGCCCCGCACTCCTTCTCCCCGCTGCCTCGCACTCTCTCTCCCCGCTGCCCCGGGCCCCGCTGTCCTTCTCCCCGCTGCCCCGCACTCTCTCTCCCCGCTGCCCCGCACTCTCTCTCCCCGCTGCCCCGGGCCCCGCACTCCTCCCCGCTGCCCCGCACTCTCTCTCCCCGCTGCCCCGGGCCCCGCACTCCTTCTCCCCGCTGCCCCGGGCCCCGCACTCTCTCTCCCCGCTGCCCCGGGCCCCGCACTCTCTCTCCCCGCTGCCCCGCACTCTCTCTCCCCGCTGCCCCGGGCCCCGCACTCCTTCTCCCCGCTGCCCCGGGCCCCGCACTCTCTCTCCCCACTGCCCCGGGCCCCGCACTCTCTCTCCCCGCTGCCCCGCACTCTCTCTCCCCGCTGCCCCGGGCCCCGCACTCCTTCTCCCCGCTGCGGATCCAATCTTTGGCCGGAAGCAAGAAGACGGAGCAAAATGGCAGAACAAGATGGCGGAACAAGATGGCGGGGGCAGGTTGCTAAAATGAGTCATAAAATCGCCCATGAATCTGCCCATGAGCGTACTACACGTTTGCGTGAGAGTAATCCATCTTGCTCCGCTATAGGAGCTTTGCATTGCATAGTTAACCCACGTTGTAAATGAGTTGCTGCGTGATTATTGATCCACAGTATTGCTGCCCACTTTCTGTGCTTCACTGTTATATTTTGAAGTTTTAAAAAAACATGTAATATTTGTAGGTGAACTGTGAAAGAGACAAAGGGTAAATCCACTGGGCATTTAACATTTTTATGGAACTTTACCATTTTATATAGTTAAGCTTCTGTAAGTGTAATAAAGAGCAAATATTTAACAAAATGTGTAAATTTGGTCTTTAAATTAAAATTAAAACCTGTTAACTTAAAGTTATCATGAACTTGTGTTATGGAGATGCTAGATGAGTGATCAGAATGATTTTTAGAAAATCAAGGATGTGGTCAGTGTCACTCTGAGGTATTGCAGCACCTCGACTTCTGGTCATCTCTGGTCCAAATCTGCTCAGAGTGAAGAAGGTTGATTTTTGATATTATTAGCACGTTGCATCGGGAGCACACAATGGAAAAACAATAAACGAGGAGCATGGAAATGGATTGGTATGTGTCATGGTCAGTGACTGTAACAGTGTAGAGATATGGTGAATCAGGCCTCCAGTCCTACCCCGCTCCATGATGGAACTCGCCCCTGGGTGTGTTGGGCCACGCTTTCCCCAGGATGGTATGAAAGGGAGTCTCACAACACCATCCTCCAGCCAATCGATATTGAGCCATCTCACTCACTGAAGAAGGCTCTCGACCCAAAACATCACCCATTCCTTCTCTCTAGAGATTCTGGCTGTCCCGCTGAGTTACTCCAACATTTTTGTGTCCATCTTCACTGACTCACTGGGGAATTTTGACAGATGAATGATTAACAAAATCAGTTGGTTCTCATCTGGAACCGTAGGCAACTCCATTGTTACCAGGTAGAAAATATGTTTTTACCCATAGATATGTATATCACTACTGACCTGAATGAATTGCTGCTACTGATAACTATTCAATATTGCCTTTCTGCATTTTTGTCTTTTCCACAAAGTATTTGAAGTTCATCCTGGAAGTTAGGTATGTAACTAACTGCATCCAAGAATCCTTTCCTCTGTCATGCAAGTAGTTCCATCCATGAGCTTTCCAAATATTTCACTCTCAATTCCGCTGTAAGTGCACGGATGTCAGAAACAACTGAGCTCCCTCCAAAATACCAGAATCAACACCCCTAACAGCCTTATTCCCAAGCATGTTCCCACTCTCTGGTCCCAGGCTTAGAACCCACAATTCAACAAGCCCAATCCCAAACTTTAGAAACTTTTCATGATGCTAAACTTGGATAGATGCATGCGTTGAAAACTAGTTGAGCCTTAGGTGTAGGAAAAAACATATTTCTGAACATTTTTGGTTCAAATTTTGTCACACTTATAACATTCTTCAAAAATATTAAAGAAATAAATGCTTGCAATTAGCAGAAATATGTCAAACAATGGCAAATGCCAGCAGAGCCCCCTGTAGTCAGAAACCTCTGTTGATTTTCATTGTTATGTGAATTCAAGCCAATGCACGGTCTGTTGGTACTTAAGATCAGTGTAAGTTTGACATTTTGCAGAAACAGAAGCTTCAGTGGAATTGTGTTCCTGTAGTTATAATAAGGTGCACCCATCGATTTATTAAGAATGGTTTTGAAGCTGTTTGTGGAATTTAGAAATCTTGTACATTGATAGATAGATAGATAGATATAATTTATTGCCACACAACCAGGGTTGGTGGAAATTTGGGTTGTCAGCAGCAGTACAATAATAAAGAACACACAATAAAACTGTAACACAAACATCCACCACAGCATTCATCACTGTGGTGGAAGGCACAAAAATTTGGCCAGTCCTCCTCCATTTCCCCCCCGTGTACAGGACCAGAGTCCAGTCAGTCCAGGATCGGCTCTTCCTCACCGGAGACCGCGGCTTTAGATTGTTGTAGGCCGCAGGCCGGCGGTCGAGATTTAAAGTCCCCGCCGCGGCCAGAAGCACCGTAGACTGCAGGGCCGGCGGTCGAAGCTCCCCTCCAGGGGTGATGGTAAGTCCATGCCGCACCCGCGGTAGAAGTCGGCCGCGGGCCGGCAGTGATGGCTTCTTCTTCCCCCGGGTCCCCCACGAGGGATCCCGGGCTGTAGACGCCGCACCAGCTGGAGCTCTGCAGACCGCGGCTTCAGGCTGCGACTTCAGGCTGCCGGCAGCCCCGGGCCAGCGAAACGGAGCGCTCCCCTCCAGCGAGGGCTCACCCGCTCCACATCGAGAGGCCACGCAGCGCCCGCCGCTGAAGCCCCGGGCACGTCTCCGGGAAAGGCCGCGTCGATCCTTGATGTTAGGCCACGGGGAGGCGACCTGGAAAAAGTCGCCTCTCCATGGAGGAGGCGACCGAAGCGGTTTCCCCCTTACCCCCCCACACCACCCCCCACACAAAACACACGAAGAAACATTAAATACATACTTTAAAACATACTAAAAAATAAAAAAAAGCTGGAAAAACTGACGCGCTGCTGACATGGCTGCACACAGAGGAGCGCCCCCTACATTGCCCATCAAAATGTTGATTCTTCGGTGAAAATGAAGAACATTTCTACCTGATTAATCCATGTTTCTTGCCCATAATTTCACAAAATGGTTGGACGAGCCATAGGGCAAAGGAATAAATATCTTTCCAATTAATTTGACAGATTTGAGAAATAGTTTAACTGAAATGAGTTTGAAACTTCTTTGGGTCTATAATTTTCTCCACACAGCTGAATACATTGTTTTAACATATAATATCCAAGGAATTGCACAGCATCTAGTAAACAACCATTTCACTTATCTGGTATAATAGCCTTTTCATTTTGGAATGTTCCAGCAGTGTTTTCTGTTTGAAGTCAGAGCTGATGTAAACTTATTTTGAAATTGAATTTGCTCAATTCTGAGGTGAGTGTAAGAAGTAGTTAATTTGAAAACTTTGTTTTGATTCTGAAGTACTGTGGAAAAAGTGTTTTATTGTTATATGTCCCAGATAGAACAATGACATTCTTACTTGCTGCAGCACAACAGAATTTGTAAACATGGTATGATGTGACAAATGAGAGAAAAGAGCTTAAAAAGTGCAACAATAATAATAATATATTGTAGTTCAGAGCCTACATGAGGTTGTAGTGTTTAATAGCCTGATGGCTGTAGGGAAGAAGCTGGTCCTGAACCTGGATGTTACAGTTTTCAGGCTCCTGTACCTTCTTCCTGATGGCAATGGTGAAATGAGAGTGTGGCCAGGATGGTGTGTGTCTCTGATGATGTTGGCTGCCTTTTTGATGCAGCGACTCTGATAAATCCCTTCGATGGTGGGGAGGTCAGAGCCGGTGTGGACCGGGCAGTGGTCACAACGTTTTGCAGTCTTTTCCGCTCCCGGACGTTCAAGTAAGTAAGTAAGTAATTAAGTTTTATTTATATAGCACGTTTTAAGTCAACTCGCATTGACACCAAAGTGCTTTACATAAAATGAATAATAAGTTTCCATACAACCAATAGAAAATGTTTAAAAAAATGAAAAAAATGGACACAACACATTATAGAGTTCAACACAAACGTTCCCCCACAGCAGAATCAAAAATTTCCACTGTGGGGAAAGGCGCCAGAAAGTTAAGTCCTCTTCCTCTGGTTCAAGTTGCAGAACCAGACAATGATGCAACCAATCAGTATATTCTCTACTGTGCACCTGCAGAAGTTCAAGAGAATCTTCTTTGACATACCGAATATCTGTAATCTTCTCAGGAAGTAGAGGCACTGAGGTGCTTTCCTTATAATTCCTTATAAGTGCTGGGTCCAGGAAAGATCTTCGGAAATATGCACGCCCAGGAATTCCTCTTCCAAAGTCCACGATCAGTTCTTTGGTTTTACTGATATTGAAAGCCAATTTGTTGTGCTGGTACCATTTGGTCAATTGATCGATCTCACTTCTATGACTCATCGCCATCTGTAATTCGTCCCACAACGGTGGTGTCGTCGGCGATCTTGAAGATGGAGTTCGCACTGTGTCCGGCTACACAGTTCTTTGAGAGGTTGGTTATGGCACATATCAACTACTACCTAAACAAGAACCTTGACCCAATACAGTTTGCCTACCGTCACAACAGGTCAACGGAGGATGCGATCTCACTGGCTCTTCACTCCGCACTGGACCACTTGGACAATAAAAACACTTACGTCAGGCTGTTATTTATTGACAAATATTTGTTAAATATTATGTTATTTATTTATTAATGTTCAAGGACTCGGCAACGGACCTGAACGAATATGCCACAGTATGGAGTGAGTAGAGCAAGGGACTGAGCACGCAGCCTTGAGGTGCTCCCGTACTGATTGTTAATGAGGGTGAAGTATTTATGCCAATTCGAACAGACTGTTGATGAGGAAGTCGGTTGATGAGGGTCTGTCGATGAGGAAGTCGCGGATCCAATTGCAGAGGGATGCGCAGAGACCCAGTTTCGTGAGCTTGGTAACCAGCTTGGAAGGGATGATGGTATTGAACGCCGAGCTGTAGTCAATAAATAACAGCCTGACGTAAGTGTTTTTATTGTCCAAGTGGTCCAGTGCGGAGTGAAGAGCCAGTGAGATCGCATCCTCCGTTGACCTGTTGTGACGGTAGGCAAACTGTATTGAGTCAAGGTTCTTGTTTAGGTAGTAGTTGATATGTGCCATAACCAACCTCTCAAAGAACTTCATCACCACCGATATTAGTGCCACTGGTCGGTAGTCATTGAGGCACGTCACCTTACTCTTATTGATGCCCTCTTAAAGCAGGTGGGAACCTCAGGCCTCAGTAGTAAGAGGTTGAAAATGTCCGCAAAAACTCAAGCCAGTTGGTCTGCACAGGTTTTGGGAACTCGACTGGGTATACCATCAGCTCCAGGCGCTTTACGAGGGTTCACCCCCTCCCCCCTGAAGGATCTTCTGACGTTTGCCTCTGTGACTGCGACTGTAATAACATCAGGGCGTATGGGGGCTCAGGAAGGCACATCAGTGTTCTCCCTATCAAAGCGTGCGTATAATGCATTGAGCTCTTCAGGGAGTAATGCTTTGCCGTCGCTTGACCTGCCTCCTGATTTGCCTTTAGCATCCTGATGGCATTTGCCTCCTGATGGCATTCAAACCCTGCCAAAGTTGCTGAATATTCGCCCCATCCTCCAGCTTTGAGTTGCAGTCCCTTTTGGCCTTTTTGATGGCCTTGAGGTGAGGACTGTACAGAGTGGGGGGGGGGGGGGGGGGGGGGGGGACGACAACTCCAGGACAGTTTGGAGTCTGTAGACTGGACAATGTTCAAGGACTCGGCAACGGACCTGAACGAATATGCCACAGTCGTTACAGACTGCATAAAGAAATGTGTGGAGGACTGCATCCCTACAAAAACCGTCCGAATGTTTCCCAATCCGAAGCCTTGGATGAACTTTGAAATCCGCACTCTTCTGAACACCAGACATCGGGCATTCATGTCTGATGATACAGTGGTCTACAAGAAGTCCAGATGCGACCTTGGTAAGGCCATCAAAAAAGCCAAAAGGGACTTCTGCTCCAAACTGGGGGATGAGACAGATGTTCGGCAGCTGTGACGGGGCTTGAATGCAATCACCTCCTACAAGGCGAGATCAGGAGGCAGCTCGAATGTCGGCGTAGCATCACTCCATAACGAGCTCAATGCGTTTTACGCACGCTTTGATAGGGAGAACACTGATGTGCCTTCACGAGCCCCCATTCGCTGTGATGGTATTTCAGTCACAGTCACAGAGGCTGACGTCAGAAGATCCTTCAGAGGGGTGAACCCTCGAAAAGCGCCTGGACCTGATGGTATACCCGGTTGTGTTCTAAAAACCTGTGCGGACCAACTGGCTGGAGTTTTTACGGACATTTTCAACCTGAGGTCTGAGGTCCCCACCTGCTTTAAAAGGGCATCAATTATACCAGTGCCCAAGAAGAGCAAGGTGACGTGCCTCAATGACTATCGACCAGTGGCACTAACGTCGGTGGTGATGTAGTGCTTTGAGAGGTTGATCATGGCGCAAATCAACTCCTACCTCAACAAAAACCTGGACCCACTGCAGTTTGCCTACCGCCACAACAAATCAACGGTGGATGCGATCTCGCTGGCTCTCCACTCTGCTCTGGACCACTTGGATAACAAAAACTCATATGTAAGGCTGTTATTCATTGATTACAGCTCGACATTTAATACAATCATCTGGTTGGTTATCAATCAAGCTGGTTACCAAACTCGCAGAACTGGGTCTCTGCGCATCCCTCTGCAATTGGATCCTCGACTTCCTCATTCACAGACCACAGTCTGTTCGTATTGGTGGAAATGTAACAGCCTCGATAACAATCAGCACGGGAGCACCTCAAGGCTGCGTGCTCAGCCCCCTGCTGTACTCACTCTATACACATGACTGCGTAGCCAGTCATAGTGCGAACTCCATCAAGTTCGCTGACGACACCACTTGCGGGACGTATCACTAATGGGGATGAGTCAGAGTATAGAAGAGAGATTGACCGACTGACCAAATGGTGCCAGCACAATAACCTGGCCCTCAACACCAGCAAAACCAAGGAACTGATTGTGGACTTTGGAAGGACTCCCCCGACCAACTCTGTGCAGTCCTCGCCTCTGGGGGTGCGCTCTTCAGTTGCTGCCAGTATGCAGGAAGAAGAAGCAGCACCGCTGAATGGTCGGATTTCCCGAAGTGAGGGCGAAGGATGGAGCGATCGGCACTTGATCATGTAATCCATGTGTGAGCAAACCTCCAATGCCTAGTGATATGAAAAATGTCATTCCCATTTAACACTCTTAACTGGTTGATTGGTCTTGGTAATTCTTTTATGATTTAAAGTTGAAAAGTATAATTTTCAGCATATCTCTAAAGAAGACTATTTAGTAAGAATAATAAGTGGTCATCTTTCCTTCTTTACACTGCATATTAGTTTGAATTGATTTATGTTGCCCAATGGGCTTCCCTGATAATTATTATCTTGGGTGAAAAGAGTTTGACTGTTTATAACCCTACCAAACTCATTTCCACATACCTTGATTCCATCCTATCCCCCTTGGTTAAATACCTCCCTAGACACCTCAGACACTCTCCCTAGACACCTCAGACACTCTCCGCCGTCTCCGCGCATTCCATTCTCTAGGCCTCCATCCCCTCATCTTCACCATGGACATCCAGTCACTTTACACCTCCATCCCCCACCAGGATGGTCTCAAAACCCTCCGGTTCTTCCTCGACCAGAGGAGCAACCTATACCCGTCCACTGATACTCTCCTCCGCCTAGCGGAGTTGGTCCTTACCCTCAATAACTTCTCGTTTGACTCCTCCCATTTCCTTCAAATACAAGGCGTAGCTATGGGCACGCGCATGGGCCCCAGCTACGCCTGCCTCTTTGTCGGGTACGTCGAACAATCCTTGTTCGAGGCGTACCATGGCCCCATCCCCGACCTCTACCTCCGTTACATCGACGACTGCTTTGGTGCCACCTCCTGCACCCACACACAACTGACTGACTTCATCCGCTTCACCACTAACTTCCATCCGGCACTCAAATACTCAAGGCCATTTCCGACACTTCCCTACCATTCCTTGACCTCACTATCTCCATTGCAGGTGATAGACTTCTGACCGACATCGACTATAAACCCACTGACTCCCATGGCTATCTTGACTACTCTTCCTCCCACCCTGCTTCCTGTAAGGACTCCATCCCCTATTCCCAATTCCTCCGTCTACGCCGCATCTGCTCCCAGGATGAGGTATTCCACACCAGGGCATCGCAAATGTCCTCATTCTTCAGGGAACGGGGGTTCCCCTCCCCCACTATAGATGAGGCTTGCACCAGGGTCTCTTCCATACCACGTAACACTGCTCTCTCTCCCCATCCCCCCCACTCGCAACAAGGGCAGAGTCCCCCTGGTCCTCACCTTTCACCCCACTAGCCGGCACATACAACAAATAGTCCTCCGTCAGTTTCGCCACCTCCAACGTGACCCCACCACTCGCCACATCTTCCCATCTCCCCCCCTGTCTGCTTTCCGCAAAGACTGCTCCCTCCGCAACTCCCTTGTTAATTCTTCCCTTCCCTCCCGCTCCACCCCTTCCCCGGGCACTTTCCCTTGCAACCGCAAGAGGTGCTACACCTGTCGCTTTACCTCCCCCCTCGACACCATTCAAGGACCCAAGCAGTCGTTCCAGGTGTGACAGAGGTTCACCTGCACCTCCTCCAACCTCATCTATTGCATCCGCTGCTCTAGATGTCAGCTGATCTATGTCGGTGAGACCAAGCGTAGGCTTGGCGATCGTTTCGCCGAACACCTCTGCTCGGTCCGCATTAACCAACCTGACCTCCCGGTGGCTCAGCACTTCAACTCCCCCTCCCATTCCGTATCCGACCTCTCTGTCCTGGGCCTCCTCCACGGCCAGAGTGAGCAACACCGGAAATTGGAGGAACAGCACCTCATATTCCGCTTGTGGAGTCTGCATCCTGGTGGCATGAACATTGATTTCTCACAATTCTGTTAACCCTTGCTGTCTCCTGCCCTTCCTACCTCAGCCCTCGGGCTCCTCCTCCTTTTTCCTTTCTTCTCCCCGCCTCCCCCCATCCCCTATCAGTCTGAAGAAGGGTTTCGGCCCGAAACGTTGCCTATCTCCTTCGCTCCATAGATGCTGCTGCACCCGCTGAGTTTCTCCAGCATTTTTGTGTACATTTTTGGCTGTTTATTACTTTATTCCTCACTTTTATCATTTTATTTCCATAAAATTATTTGCAATAAGTGAGAATTGAACCTGCGAATCTATGGGCCTCTTTAGTTTTGAAAAGCTCATCAGGGAAACGGATCACATGTTAAATATGCATTAGACTATTGAGCGCATGAAATGTAAAACACTTGCTCTATCCAGCATTTAGTCTCAGTTGCTATGTATGAGATCTTTTTCAGTCTCAAGTAAATACGGCAGGAAATCCAGCGAGTAGGGGCAAGGCTTTCCCACGACCTTGCTGGCAGGCTGCCTGTGGAGTGATTTTGTTGATGTGGGTGGGTGGACTAAGGTGCTTTTGCATGGAGAGGGGGTTGAGGGAAGATCAGGCAAAGAAAAGGTTGCTACACAAAAGCAGTAATGCCACAGGGTAAGTTTGAGTTGCATGTGGTTGAATTAATGTGTAAAACTGGTTTCTCAAGTGAAGTGTAGAATGCTGTTCGGCGTTTATATTGTGCATACAGAATGCTTACATTCGCATTGAAGTATTTTTTATTTCAATAATAAATTCTGAATTAAAATGATTTCAAAATAAAAACTCTACAGAAAAAAAACATACACTCTTTATGCATTCAATAGTGTCATACTCAGTAGTGGTTGCTCCTTTAAACAAAACACCCTTGCCATTCATGTGGCCACATGGGGTGATATCCTTTCCTTTATTTGAAGGGTATCCCTACTGGACAGTGTCTCAATGTTCTGCAACGGAAGGACCACGATTGTGGACCTCCCCCATGGAGCCTATGTGTTGGCTGCACTAAGCTCCCTCAGTCCAGAATGGGTCAGTCATCAACATTCTGTGATGGGCATCTCGATGTGCTGGGAGACCAGGTTTTGGGCAGACCAAAGAGCATCTTTCACAGAGTTAATTGTTTTCCAATAGCATTTGATGCCCATCTCCGAGTGTGTCTATGGGAACAGCCCATAAATATCAAGATGAGGGAGGTTGTTATTGACTTTAGTCAGGAAGGTCTGGTGAAGTACGCCCCAATCAGCATCAATGGTACGGAAGTGGAAGTGGTTGGGAGCTTCAAATTCCTTGGCGTTAATATTACCAATGATCTGTCGTGGACCGACCACATTGATGTAACAGCCAAGAAGGCATACCACTGCCTCGACATCCTGAGGAGACTGAGGAACTTCAACATGCCTTCAGTGACCCGTACAAACTTCTACAGATGCACCACAGAAAACATACTGTGGGGTTGCATTACAGTTTGGTTTGGGAACAGCTCTGCTTAAGACTCCAAGACAGTTGTAGATCAGACCTCCCACCGTTGACTCCATCTACACTTCACGCTGCCTCAGAAAAGCACCCGACATAATAGATACTTATAATAGATGCTTGGTCATTCTTCCCCCTGTCCGGCAGAAGGCACAGAAAGTGTGCACCACTCGACTCAGGGACGGCTTCTTCTCTGTTATCAGGCTTCTGAATGGACCTTCCATAAGCTACGGTAATGTTCGGTTCACCTCTATACAGTTGAGGACTTTGGATTTTGTGTAGGGAACTGATGCACTAAAATGCGCTACAAAGCTGATAACTATATTTTGCACTGTGAACCTTCCCCTTTGCTCTATCTATTGTACTCGAGTTTGAACTGATTGTCTACATGGTGTAGCATGCAAAACAAAGTTTTTTGTAGTACCTTGGTACATGTGGCTATAAACTCAAACCCAAATCAGAGAGTCCTCTGCTATGGAACTGTTTTGGATGAGCTGTGACAAGGATCCTTCTCCAGAATACCATGCAAATCCACATACGTGTGAAGAGGTGGGCAACCATCTCCTCTCTATAGGCAAGAGTCTGACAATTATAGGAAAATAGATGTTCTTGAACCTGTTAGATGCATGAGCCTGAACCTGAGCATGATTTCAGGTGTACGGACCTTCTGCCTGACTGACTGTAGCAGTGAGGCGAAGGTACACCGTACAGACACAATGGTAGTAATCCTTGACTATGGAAGCAGCGTGCTTGAGGTGGTGCCTGCTGTAGATGCATTTGATGGAGAGAGGGCTGTTCCCGTGATGGACTGGGCTGAGTCTGACTCTTGTGCTCCTGTGGATTGGAATTCTCATGCCTAACCATGATGCAGCCAGACAGTATACTTTCTACAGTGTATCCACAGAAGTTAGTATTTGATGAGGTGCTGAATCTCTTTAAACATACGAAAATAGAGTTGCTGGTGTGCCTTCTTCATGATTGCATCTATGTGTCGGGCCATGAACCGATCATTCGAGATGCTGATGACCAACTATTTGAAGCTGTTTAAGAAGGAACTGCAGATGCTGGAAAATCGAAGGTTGACAAAAATGCTGGAGAAACTCAGCGGGTGAGGCAGCATCTATGGAGAGAAGGAAATAGGTGACGTTTTGTATCGAGACCCTTCTTTAGACTGATGGGGTGGGGGGGGGGGGGAAGAAGAAAGGAAGAGGCGGAGAAAGTGGGCTGTGGGGGAGCTGGGAAGGGGAAGGGGAAAGACAGAGAAAGCCAGGACTACCTGAAATTGGAGAAGTCGATGTTCATACTGCTGGGGTGTAAACTACCCAAGTGAAATATGAGGTGCTGCTCCTCCAATTTACAGTGAGCCTCACTCTGGCCATGGAGGAGGCCCAGGACAGAAAGGTCAGAATTGGAATGGGAGGGGGAGCTGAAATGCTGAGCCACCGGGAGATCAGGTTGGTTATTGCGAACCGAGCGGAGGTGTTGGGTGAAGCGATCGCCAAGCCTACGCTTGGTCTCATCGATGTAGAAATGCTACACTTGTCGCTTTACCTCCCCCCTTGACTCCTTCCAAGGACCCTAGCAGTTTTTCCAGGTGCGGCAGAGGTTCACCTGCACCTGCTCCAACTTCATCTATTGCATCCGCTGCTCTAGGTGTCAGTTGCTCTACATCGGTGAGACCAAGTGTATGCTTGGCGATCGCTTCGCCCAACAACTCCGTTCGGTTCACAATAACCAACCTGATCTCCCAGCATTTTTGTCTACCAACTATTTGAAGCTGCTAACTCTCTCTGCTGCCAACCCTCCAATGAAAACTGGCATGTCATCTCCCAACTTCCCCTTTCCGAAGTTCCTTGGTTTTGTTGACATTGAGCGAGAGATTGTTTGTTTAGTTTAGAGATACAGTGCGGAAACAGACCCTTCAGCCCATGTGTCCGTGCCGACCAACAATCCCTGCATACTTACACTATCCTACACATACTAAGGACAATTTACAAGTATAACAAGCCAATTGTACAAACCTGTACATATTTGGAGTGTGGGATGAAACTAGAGATCCACCAAAAACCCATGCAGGCCATGGGGAGAATGTACAAACACCATACAGACAGCACCCATAGTCAGGATTGAACCTGGGTCTCTGGTGCGGTAAACAACTCTTACCACAGTGCCACCATGTTGCCCCCGTGACACCGTTATTGTGACACCAGGTATTCTATTTCTCTGTGTAGAAACGAACTGCAGATTCTGTTTTAAACCAAAGATAGACACAAAATGCTGGAGTAACTCAGCGGGACAGGCAGCATCTCTGGAGCGAAGGAATGGGAGATGTTTTGTGTCTTGATCCAAAATGTCACTCATTCCTTCTCTCCAGAGATGCTGCCTGTCACACTGAGTTACTCCAGCATTTTGTGTTCTATTACTCTTCTGTACGCTTACTCATCACCATCTGTGATGGCCAACAGTGGTATTGTCAACGATACAGATGGTTTCAAGCAACTAAATATTCATGGTTTGATTAGTCATGGTAGCTTCAGGACATCGATGGGAAATAATGAGAATTGAGTTTAATCTTGTGTGTGAGAATTAAAGGCAACTCTTAAAGCAGGAATGGTGTAAGGTAGCTTAGATCCAGTTCACCTATATCAGGAAGTTGAGGTGAAAATGTTAGATACAATGAACTGCAGAAGCTGGTTGAAGACACAAAGTGCTGGAGTAACTCAGCGGGTCAAGCAGCATCTCTGAAGAACATGGATAAGTGACGTAATGGGTCAGGAAGAAGCGACCTTACCCAAAATGTTACTGATCCACATTCTCCAGAGATACTGTCTGACATGTGTTACTCCAGCACTTTGTGTCTTTTATTTCACTAAAAATCTGCTTTCAGTACCATCGGACGCATATAGGCTCAGACAAGATACATAAACAGCCTTATTCGGAAGTCCATGACCGTATGATTAAGAACAAGAACTTGTCCGTAGTTTCAGTTGGAATATCTTGTGAAATGAAATCCAATAATACATAGGGAGAAGCTAGGACCACTCAAGGATAAAGGTGGGAATTTGTGCTTGGAGTCGAAGGATGTAAGCCAAGTACTGAATGATTATTTTGCATCTGTATTCACCAAGGAGGAGGACAGTGAGAATAGTGTGGGGCATACTAGCATGCTGGGGCAGTTTGTGACCAAGAAGGAGATGGTGTTATGTTTCTTGAGAATCATTACGGTGGATACATCTGCAGGGCCTGATGGGATATATCCCAGATTATTGAGAGGGGCAGGAGAGGAGATTGCAACGGCATGGAGAAAGATCTTTGTATCATCTCCAACATAGGCTAGCTTCTGGATGACGAGAGTACTCTATGTGGTTCCTTTGTGTATGAAGTAGATATAATCCAGAAAATGCTAGTGAGCCTCGCTTCAGTTGTTGGGAAGTTATTGGAGAGGATTCTTTAGGATAGGATTTAATCGTATTTGAAAGAGAATGGGATAATTAGGGGCAGTCCACAGCAGGTCATGAATTGCTCATTTAATTGAGTTTTTTGAACTGGCGACAGAGGTGATTAATGAGGGTAAGGCAGATACCCTGAAGAAGGGTTTCGGCCCGAAACGTTGCCTATTTCCTTCGCTCCATAGATGCTGCTGCACCCGGTGAGTTTCTCCAGCTTTTTTGTGTACCCTTTATATAATGACTTGGGCATAAATGTAGATTGGTTAGTTTGTGACAATAGGTGCAGGAGTAGGCCATTCGGCCCTTCGAGCCAGCACCGCCATTTAATGCGATCATGGCTGATCATCCCCAATCAGTACCCCGTTCCTGCCTTCTCCCCATATCCCTTGACTCCGCTATTTTTAAGAACCCTATCTGGCTCTCTCTTGAAAGCATCCAGAGAACCTGCCTACCACAGAATTCCACAGAATTGACTTTGCAGACAACACCAAAACTGGTGGAGGTATGACCTGTGAGGAATGCTGTCAAAATACACAATGGTATATAGATCAGCTACAGAAATGGATGGAGAAATGACTGATTGAATGTAATCAGAATCAGATTTTATTTGCCAAGTATGTTTTGCAACATACGAGGAATTTCACTGGCCAGGTCAGTCATACAATTAAAAGCAACAGACTCAAAAACACATTTTAACATGAACATCCACCACAGTGACTCCTACACATTCCTCACTGTGATGAAAGGCGAAATAAAGTTCAAGTCCTTCCTTTTGTTCTTCCTCGGTTGGGGGCCTCGAGCCCACCGTTGACGGGACGGTCTTCACTCCCGTAGCCGGCGGCGTTTTGGCCCTCCGTGTCGAGGCGTTCAGCTCTTGCATCTTGTCAGCTCCCCCGTGCCAGGCGATCGAACCTCGCATCGGGGCTGGTCGAACCTTCTGCGGCGTTGGAGCTCCTGACTAGCCTCTCCCGAGACTGCGAACCCTTGATGGTAAGTCCGCGCCCCGCGGTGGGGCTCACGTCAGTCCGAGGAGGCCTCCAGCCCCAGCGATGGTAGGCCGCAGAGCCCGGAGAATGTGATCCGAAAATTTATTACATCTCCGGGAAGGTAGGAACTTGAAAAAAAGTTTCCCCCAATCCCCTCCCCCCTCCCCCCACATAAAACAAACCAAGCAGGGATGTGGTATAGTGTTGCAATTTGGGAGATTGAATGTGCGGAGAATAGATACTGCTACTGGCAAGACTCTAACAGTTTAATGTTCAGAGAGATCTTTGTATCCACAGCTCCCTGAAAAATGGAGAGTGTTAATGAAGGTGTATGGAATGCTTGCCTTCAGTGTTCGTAGCATTATTTAAATCTTGGGAAGCCACGTTGCTGCTTAAGACTTTACTGAGATCTAATTTAGAAAATTGTGTGCAGTGCTGCTTGCTCCACTACAGGAAGGACATGGAGGCATTGAAAGGGTGCAGAAACGATTTACCAGAATGCTGCCTGGATTAGAGGGTACTTGCTACAAAAGAGAGAACTCAGCGGGACAGGTAGCGTCTCTGGATGGGCGACGTTTCCGGTCGAGACCTGTCCCACTGAGTTACTCCAGCATTTTGTGTCTATCTTCGGTGTAAACCAGCATCTGCAGTTCTTTCCTACCTTTGTTACAAAGAGAGGTTGAGTAAACTTAAATTGTTCTCTCTGGAGCTTCGAGGTTCAGGGGAGATTGATAGAAGTATATAAAATTATGAATGGCTTGGAAAGGATAGAAACTCAGTACCTTTTATCTAGGGTGGATAGGCCAAATACTAGAGCATAACTAAGATCAGAGGGGGAAGGTTTAAAGGATATGTTTGGTACAGTTCCATGTTCTATATTGATTCATACCTTCTTATAAACCAGTCCTGGAATGGTGAAGTTGAAACATTGGAATGCATAATGAAGGACATTAAAGAATCAGGTTGGAGAAGGCAGATCAAAATTTAGAATGAAATACTGAATGGCAGATTTTCTTCTGAGGTATGGATCAACAACATGCTCCATGACAGAACCCATTTCTGCAGAAAAGCTAATGCACTGGAGATTCAGGATTTTGAGTCTGGTTCAAGTAAATCTAAAAGTACTGTTGAAGGAAAGGAAACATTGCAACATATCTTATCTTAAAAATGGGTTCAGATCACATGGTAAGTGTCCTGTGTTGACACCGTGTAGAAAATTACAGCAGTGTTTATACAAAGACCCCCCCATTTCAGGGCACCATAATGTTTGGGACACAGCAATGCCATGGAAATGAAAGTATTCATGTTTAGTATGGCTGATGTCTCTAACAATTGTATTCTTGTTTCTCAGTCTCATAATGGCTTATTTGACTTTCATTGGCACAACTTTGGTCCTCATGTTGATAAACAGCAATACAATTTTCCAAAGGTGATGGAAAGACTGGAGGAAATTGGTGCTGAGAGCTCTCTTATACCTGCATTAAGGAGGCAATTAAACACACCTGAGCAATTACAAACGCCTGTGAAGCCATGTGTCCCAAACATTATGGTGCCCTGAAATGGGGGACCTATGTATAAACACAGCTGTAATTTCTACATGGTGAAACCAAAATAGTTCCATCACCTTTGGAAACTTTTATTGCTGTTTCTCAACATGAGGATCAAAGTTGTGCCAATGAAAGTCAAAGAAGCCATTATGAGACTGAGAAACAAGAATAAAACTGTTAGAGACATCAGCCAAATATTAAGCTTACCAAAATCAACTGCTTGGAGCATCATTAAGAAGAAAGAGAGCACTGGTGAGCTTATTAATCACAAAGGGGCTGGCAGGCCAAGGAAGACCTCCACAGCTGATGCAACAAAATGACTACCTCCCGCTGCTGAAAGAC
Source organism: Amblyraja radiata (assembly GCF_010909765.2). Classification (NCBI taxonomy): domain Eukaryota; kingdom Metazoa; phylum Chordata; class Chondrichthyes; order Rajiformes; family Rajidae; genus Amblyraja; species Amblyraja radiata. The sequence goes on from NC_045988.1 coordinate 29,107,814, forward strand.
TCATCCATGCCTTCATCTCCTCCCGACTGGACTACTGCAACTCACTTCTCCTTGGCATCAGCTCCACCTACATCAACCGACTCCAACTGGTCCAGAACGCAGCCGCCCGACTCATCACCCACACCAAATCCTGGCATCACATCACTCCAGTCCTCAAACAACTTCACTGGCTTCCCATCTCCCACCGGATCAACTACAAAATCCTGATCCTCACCTACAAAGCCCTCCACCATCTGGCCCCCCCCATATCTCACTGACCTCCTCTCCCCCTACCAACCCTCACGGTCCCTCAGATCCACATCAGCCGGTCTCCTCTCCATCCACAAGTCCAACCTCCGCAGTTTTGGGGACAGAGCCTTCTCCAGGGCAGCTCCCAGGCTCTGGACCTCCCTCCCCCAACTGATCTGCAATTCCGTGTCCCTCACCATCTTCCAGTCCCGCCTCAAGACCCATCTCTTCACCTCTGCCTATCCTTAGCCCCACGTCCCCCTCCCTTTTCATCTGTGCATTAATTGCCTCATATTGTGTTTTGTATTGAATTCTGTCTTTACTTTGTGTACTAGTCATGTCTCTACTATTTATTTCATTCCCCTTACATGTTTTTCCTCTACCTGCTAAATTTTTGTAAGGTGTCCTTGAGACTCTTGAAAGGCGCCCATAAATAAAATGTATTATTATTATTATTATTACTTTCATTTACATGACATTGCTGTGTCCCTATGCTGGAACTAGTTTTACAGCATTTAAAATTGTATGTATATTGTATAAATTGTGGCGCGTGGGTCTCAAAAGGAAGCACGAAGTCCAGTGTTTTGAGAGGCACCTTTAATTATGTTCCTCCCGGTTGTAGGGAAGACCAAACAAGAGAAAGATGGCACCCAAACCCCTGCCTTTAAACCCTCTGACTAAGGGCCGCCTCCGGACTGAACCACTCCCGTGCCGAGGGGTTCGACAGTATGATGGCACGACCCTTGGGAGCCGCCACAGGACCCCCCCCCCCCCAGAACCAGAGGCACGAAACGCACCGGCGGGCGCACGACCTGGCCGGCCCGCGTGCGGAACTCAGCCGATCGTGGGGCAGCCCAGAAAAGAGAATGCCGGAAAGCTGAGCGCATCTGGCGGAAAACAAAACTTCATATTCACCATGACATCTATAAAGAGAGCCTCCGTGCCTACAATTTAGACTTAAAAAGTGCTAGAGAAACATTTTTCTCCAATATCATTAACAACACTAATAAGGCAAAAATCCTATTTGCAACTGTTGACAGACTGACCAACCCCCCCAACACAAATACCACCTGAACTCCATTCCACGCAGAAATGCAATGAGTTTGCATTATTTTATACATCAGACGTGCCATCAATATCACCGCTTCAAACAAAAATGTTGGATCACCACCCTGTTTAGGCAAAGGTAACGTGGCAATGATGACATGCTTTAATGTCATAGACTCTAAAACTCTTGTGGAAACGGTGACACAACTAAGGCCATCCAACTCGCTCGCGAAGGCGCTTTAGGGTGGATGAGGGCGTTCCCTGCTGCCCCGGCGCCGACGGCACGAACTCCCCGGGCACCGTGAGTGGCGACCTGTACACGAGCTCCGCCGATGATGAGGCCAAGTCCTCTTTGGGAGCAGTCCGGATGCCCAGCATGACCCACGGCAACTCGTCCATCCAGTCCAGGCCGGAGAGTCGTGCCTTCAGTGCTGCCTTTAGCTGCCGGTGGAATCTCTCCACCAGACCGTTAGCTTGCGGGTGGTAAGCCGTGGTGTGGTGTAGCCGCACCCCCAGCAAGCGAGCCATGGCTGACCACAGCTCGGAGGTGAACTGTGGCCCTCGGTCTGAGGAGATGTGCGCCGGCACCCCGAAGCGAGCAATCCAGTGCGCGGACAACGCACGAGCACACGTAGCCGTCGAAGTATCGGCCAACGGAATGGCCTCCGGCCACCGCGTGAAGCGGTCCACCATTGTAAAAAGGTGGGTGATGCCCCGGGACGGCGGGAGAGGCCCTACAATGTCTACGTGGAGATGGTCGAATCGCCGGTGAGGTAGACCAAACTCCTGGAGAGGCGCACGGACATGGCGCTGGATTTTTGCCGTATGGCACGGAATGCAGGTGCGAGCCCAATGGCCAACCTGCTTGCGCAGACCATGCCACATGAAACGAGCGGCCACTAGTGCCGTTGTCGCCCGGATTGATGGGTGAGCCAGTCCGTGGATCACCTCGAACACCCTCCGGCGCCAGGTGGCAGGGACGATGGGGCGCGGCTGACCGGACGACACATCGCATAGGATTGTCACTCCCCCAGGACCGAGAGGGACATCCTCAAGGCAGAGGCACACCTCATCGTCCGTGAGCTGTGCCTCTGCCAGAGCAGAATAGTCAATTCCGGGCGCCACCTCGAACACGGCGTTGATAGCGGGGCGGGACAATGCGTCGGCCACCCGGTTTTCTTTCCCCTCGATGTAGCGGATAGATGTTGTATACTCCGAAATGTAGGCCAATTGCCGCTGCTGTCGTGCGGACCAGGGATCGGAAACCTTCGCCAGGGCGAAAGTGAGCGACTTGTGGTCCGTGTAGGCGGTGAACGGGCGGCCCTCCAGGAAGTAGCTAAAATGGCGCACTGCCAGGTACAGAGCCAGGAGCTCGCGATCGAACGCGCTGTATTTCGTCTGCGCACGGTTGAGGTGCTGGCTGAAGAAGGCCAGGGGCCGCCAACCTCCGCCCGTCAGTTGCTCCAGCACAGCACCAACCGCCGACTCCGAGGCGTCCACCGTGAGAGCAGTCGGGGCATCTTCCCGCGGGTGCACCAGCAGTACGGCCCGAGCAAGGGCCTCCTTCGCGCCGTCAAAAGCTGCCCCTGCCTCGTGGGTCCATTCAACGTTCTTGTTCTGCCCACCCGCCAGAAGTTGATACAGAGGCCGCATGATGTGGGCCGCGGATGGCACGAAACGATGGTAAAACGCCACCTTGCCGACAAACTCCTGCAGGCCACGCACCGTGCGTGGGCGGGAAAACCGACGGATGGCGTCGACCCTGTCAGGCAGGGGAACCGCGCCTTGCGCAGTCACGCGGTGGCCGAGGAAGTCAATCTCGGTTACACCAAAACGGCACTTGTCGAGGTTGATGGCCAAACCATGCTCGCTGAGCCGCTGACAGAGCTGCCGAAGGTGGGTGCAGTGCTCCTGCTGCGAGCGGCTGGCCACCAGGATGTCGTCCAGGTACACAAACACGAAATCGAGGTCGCGACAAACCCCGTCCATTAGGCGTTGAAAGGCCTGCGCAGCGTTCTTGAAGCCGAACGGCATCCGCATGAACTCGTAAAGTCCGAATGGCGTGATGATCGTCGTCTTGGGTACGTCATCCGGATGAACCGGGATCTGGTTATAACCAAAGATCTTATAGCAGAGCAAGATAGACCACTCCTCCGAAATCCAATGGACTGACGTGTAGTACGTGACGGAACGTCACGGCCGCCATTTCTTTAAGCGACACGCGGGGAGAGAGGGATCGAGAGAAGGGAGAGGGATCGAGAGGGGAGAGGGATCGAGAGAAGGGAGAGGGATCGAGAGGGGAGAGGGATCGAGAGGGGAGAGGGAGAAGGGGAGAAGGGGGGAGAGGGAGAAGGGAGAGAGGGAGGGTGGAACGATAGCATGTTATAACGTTCAGCCGTCCCATTCCGACCAAAGATTATAGAGCAGAGCTCCTCTAGTATCTTTGATTGCAACCGCCGCCGCCGAACGCCACGGCCCACCATTGCACCCAAAGATGATAGAGCAGAGTTGTATAATCTTTGATTGCACCCTTCTTCACGGCGGGCTTGTGATCTTTGCTTGTGATGTCTCGACAATTCGAGGGCTATAACGGGTAACAGCCGCCGCGTTCTCGGACTTGAATCTGAGCTCGAAAAATCTCGTGGTCACTGGGCCTAATGTGCCCCGCGGGCCATATTTTGGAGACCAACCCCTTACAAGAACAAAACCAAAAACGTACAGAAGTGTTAAAATTGTCTTTATTATAGTGGTAAGTAAAGATCTATTAAAAATAAGTCTACTAACTTTCTAATGTACCGACAAACCTAGTTTCCCAATGGCCGTTGATGGGAGAACAGAAAATAACATTTTCACGACAGAATATCGACAAAAAATAATAATAATATTTTCTAACCTTTCTTTTTTATCGGGGAACCTAAAGAATGACAGGTCTGGTCGTTTAGATTTACGATTAGAACAATTGATAGCGGAGCAGTGAGATGAAGATTTTGATGAGGACGCCATGACAGCCCAATAAAATGCTCAATAAAATGGCGTCGACAATCACACACGTCATACTACGCGTTTTTCGAGGAGTGGTCTATCTTGCTCCTCTATAATCTTTGGTTATAACCCCGTACCAGATCCACTTTTGAAAATATTGTGGCCCCAGCCAAATGGGCGGTGAAGTCCTGGATGTGGGGTACGGGGTATCGATCCGCTGTTGTTGCGGCATTCAGCCGTCGGTAATCCCCGCAAGGTCGCCAGCCCCCGCTCGACTTAGGGACCATGTGGAGTGGGGACGCCCAAGGGCTGCTCGAAGGGTGGACGATTAAAGGCGTGCCAGACGCAGTTTATCCGGCGGCGTGCTCGTGCATGGAGAGGTGGGCCGGTAGTCTGGATAAAATGTACCACTCCGTGGCTGGGGGTCGATGATCGAAACTGTGGGGTCAGAATGTCTGGGAACACAGCCAAGATCCGTGCGAAGCGGGAGTCCACGGACGCCAGGGGCCGTCCCACCGGTTGATACAAACGCAACGTGATCGGCTCCATCGTAGCGGCGTTGACCAAACGCTGACGCCTGACGTCCACCATGAGGGAATGCACCCGGAGGAAATCGGCCCCGAGTAATGGCTGGGAGACGTCGGCAATGGTGAACCGCCACGAGAAATGGCTGGAGCCGAACACGATCGGAACCATGCGCACTCCATATGTGCGGATGGGGTTGCCATTCGCCGCGGTGAGGACGGGCCCCCGCTTACCGGAACGAATGTCGGCCAGCGAAGGGGGCAGGACGCTGAGCTCCGCTCCAGTATCAACGAGGAAGCGGGTCCCGGAGCGCCGATCCCAGGTGAAGAGGCGGTGAATTTGGCCGGCCGCCGCGGGAACTATTGGCAGCCGGCCCAGGCGTTTCCCGGGAACGTGCACGGCTGGCGGCATTGTCGTGCTGCAGCACCCCAGCGCTGATGGAAATAGCACCAGCGCCTCATGTTGGTGTTACTTGGAGCTTCCCTGCTCCTGCTGGTGGCGCCTGCAGCTTGCTGGCGCTGGACTGCAGGTGCAGTACCCCTCACTGCCGCTGGGGGTGATCGAGCGGGCCGTCGGGCTGGAGCTGTCACTCCTTCCACAGCTCCCCCGCCCCACCGGAGGAAATCGGGAGCTGCCGGGGTGATGTCATCGGCGCGCCTGCCGACGGCCAGCGCGTTGACGTCATCAGGGCGTGTCGGCCTCAGCGCGACCCCGTCTCTGCTGACGGCCAGCGCGCTGACGTCATCAGGGCGCCCCATCCACAGCGCGTCGGCGTGCCTCCCGAGGGCCCTGAGGTCAGCAAAGGAGGCGTCTGTGAGCTGCAGACGAATGTAGGCCGGCAGCAGATGCAGGTATGTATATTCGAATAGCAGGCACGGCGTGTGCCCATCCAGTAGAGCCACCATCTCCTTTAGGAGGCTAGATGGCCGTCGGTCGCCTAGGCCCCCCATATGCAGGATCCTAGCAGCACGCTCCATCCTGCTTAGGCCATAAATCTGGAGCAGGAGCTCCTTAAGGCCGAGATATTTATCAGTGTCCGGGGGGGCTGCGAGGAAGTCCGTGACCTCTTCAACCGTGTCCTGGTCGAGGGCCCCCACCAGGTAATAGAAGCGGGTGGCATCGCCCCGCAGGTTGAACTGGGCCTCCGCCTGCTGGAACCAGATGAGCGGCCGGGTGGTCCAGAGGTTGGGCAGTTTCACCGAGACCGCGTCCAGAGACAGGGCCGGGCCAGCCTGTGAGGAGGTAGGGCTTTCTCTTCTCTCCATCATGACGCCAATGGAGCGTCGGGGGTCACGTGGGTCTCAAAAGGAAGCACGAAGTCCAGTGTTTTGAGAGGCACCTTTAATTATGTTCCTCCCGGTTGTAGGGAAGACCAAACAAGAGAAAGATGGCACCTAAACCCCTGCCTTTAAACCCTCTGGCTAAGGGCCGCCTCCGGACTGAACCACTCCCATGCCGAGGGGTTCGACAGTATGATGGCACGACCCTTGAGAGCCGCCACAAAATACTAATTTGTAGCAAATTTTCAATTTCAAATTTTAAGGATGGAAATGAAGGGAACAGTTGGAAATGGATATGTTAAAATGCATGACAAACATCGTATTGTTATAGGCCTGTTAAAATGTTTTAGACTATATCTGATGATCCATTGGGAGGATGGGGAGAACGGCCTTTTTTTGAACCAATGAGCTTCTCATTCCTTGATGGAGTAACAGCGGGACAGGCAGCATCTCTGGAGAGGAGGAATGGGTGACATTTCGGGTCGAGACCAGACTTAAAAAAAAAACAAATATTAAATGCAAATTAAATTTATGGCACAAATTGCATTTCTTATATGGGTAACCCTCGGAAGTTGTCCTCGGAAGTCCTAATGAGGGTGGGACTAGTGGCCGGCTGCCTCCTGGGCCGAGGCAACGCTTTCCTGGCAGGACTACCGGGGCTGACCCCGTCAACCCAAGATTTGCCTAATCTACCAAAAATGTGGTGGGCGGGCACGGCTGTCGGGCCTCTGAGAGGAGCCGAACGGTACCGGAATGGTCCGCCTCCATCAGGGGACTGAGATAACGACCTGCAAAGTCGCCTCTGAAGAACGGTCTCGAGCTGAAACGTCGCCCATTGATTCTCTCCAGAGATGCTGCCTCTCCCGCTGAGTTACTCCAGCATTTTGTCTCCCTTCAATTTAAACCAGCATCTGCAGTTCTTTCCTGCTCAGAGTTTCTAATTCCTGTGGTTCCCAGGCTGACCCTAGGATAGTTTTAGATTGGGGAAGTCTATATTGAGCTCTTTCTCAAGCTAACACTAGATCTTGGAGTTGTTTCGATGACAAAGACCTCAATGCTGGTAAGCGTAGTGGAGTTTGGAGGTGAAATGTTGCCGTGAGAATTCCGCAGTGTTGTAGCAACATTCCACCTTGAATGAACAGGATAGCAACCCATGTCAATATGCAAGGGCACCAGCTGAAGGAGTTGCTTTATTTTGAACGCTGTAAATTTTCTTCAGCACTGTTGCCGTTCATTAATACAGGCAAATGCAAATTCCATTACATTCTTGGTTTCAGCTGTGAATGTTAGGCTGAAAAAATAAAGTTGGCATTAAGAAATATTATTGGATCCTTGTATCTACCTCAATGATTACCAGTTTTCTGCAATGTAAACCTATCTTAACTTTGGTCTGTAAGTTTCAATGGGACGTGATCGGACTTAATTATTATCTAATTTGCTGAGGACTGTAGATGCGGATCGATTTGTGACTTTAGAGATTGTTTCATTTCATTATACTGGTATATTTATGTGGATTGTTGCTCTTATCAGATTGCCTTCGGGCCTGTTTTAATTCTTCCATTCCAAAAGATTTAATGTTTCACCCTTCTCCATCTATTTGTTTCTTAAATTTTTTTATGATCTGTTCAGAATCATTGTTTTTCCTGAGGAGTTTCCTTATGTTAATGCTAAACATATTAATAGTCTGAATTGCTCTGTGTTTATTTGTTATTAATTTTATAATTGTTTATTTTTAATTGCAGGTTGAAGAGAGGTTCGCCATTGCTAGATGAGGATGATTACTTTCCAGAGCTGCTAACCCTTCCTCCTCGTGATCGCCTTGACTGGGAAGAGACCATCAGTGCTATGGTAATAATCTCTTGCAGAATGTTCCACTGGACAAGTTGAAATTCTCTCATTTATTTCTGTGCCAACCATATCCTCTATTTCTGACAGTTTGAATAATACTTGGCACCCATTGAATCCAGAATGTCAAATCATTTATTTTTGAACCACTTTTCACTGGTGTGTAAATCTCATACTTTGCCAGTAACGTCAGTTAAAATCTATAACATGTATGGACATTCCAAATGTACATCCATGGCAAATTGGGCACAGCCACACCTTTAATTGTTGATGTTCACAGGAAGCAAAAACAGTATCAATGTAATATTTCTGATTTATTTCAGAAATACGTATAGAAATTCCTTAAATACACTAGGCGGACACAGATAATTAATATGAAAGACAATATTTACAAGGAAAGAGTGAAACAAAGGCGGTGAGCTGCCCAGCTTTTATATAACAATTAAAAACATAGAATTGGATATCGGCCATTTTATTCTCTATATAACCAAAAATCTATCGATCTCTATCTTGAATATCCTCACTGACTGAACCTCCATTAGCCAGTTCCAAAAGTTTGCCATCTTGTGAACACAAAAGGGAAGCAGAAATAGGCCACTGGCTCCTGAAACCTGCCCCACCATTCAATTTGAACATGGGTGATCTATGGTGGCCCCCAATTCCTCTTCCGTGCCAATTATCCATTACTATGAAAAAAATATTTTTGTCTTAGTCCTTTATTCTGATGTTCAAGACACTCGAGCTAGGAGAAGCATCATTTATGCATTTATCTTTCAAAACCCTGTAAGAAATGTCTATGTTTCTATGAGATACTTCTCGTTCTTCTAAAGTCCAGAGCATGGCCCATCTGCGCTTTGTCTCCTGCAAGAACATCACCTTCCCATCCCAGACTGGTGAACGCTATTGCAAGGAAATGCTTCCTCAGGTGGGGAGCAGGCGCCATTTACAATATTCCAGGTGTAAGCTTCCTGGGATCCTGCTTCACTTGAAGTTTAATCTTCCTCATCTTTACAAAGGTTTTTACATCTTAGTGCTAACATACCTTTTCATCTCACATGCAGAATATACCTGACCTGCCAAATATTCAGCATTTTTGTCTTTTTAATTCTGGCATTTGTATTTTAGAAGCCTCAAACTTAAATAGGAAATGCTGAATATTTGGGAGGTTGTTTGAATGTGAGAAGATGGTATAAAAAGGGCTTCCTTAGAAATTGTTCCATGCCTTATTTAATGATGGCATGCCTCCATGTCATCATTAAAACAATGTTTGAGGCCAGACATAAATTGGAGAAACACCACTTATTTCGCTTGGGCAGCTTACAACCTAGCAGTATGAAAATTGATTATAACTTCAAGTAACCCTTGCTTTCCCTCTCTCCGCCCCTCCCGCACCCTATTTCTGACTAGTTTCACTGTCTTGATCTGTGTGATCTGATATGACCAGGCCTGAAGAAGGATCTCGAACCAAAATGTCGCCCATTCCTTCTCTAGAGCTTCTGCTTGTCCCGCTGAGTTACTCCAGCATTTTGTGTCTATCTACGGTGTAAACCAGCATCTGCAGTTGCTTCCTACACACTTCTGATTAATTTAACTGATTGTATGCCTCCTTGTCACCTTCCCCTCAGCTAACAATGTACTATTCTACATTTCCTTAGCATTTTCTGCTTTGATCTGTTGTTTTCACACCTTGCCTTTCCATATCTCTAGACTCGCTCTTCCCTAACTCTCAGGGTCTTGACCCAAAACGTCAGCCATTCCTTCTCTCCAGAGATGCTGAGTTACTCCAGCATTTGTGTCTATCTTCAGAAATTAACATTCGATTAAAACTAGATTTGGGAAGTATAAATGGGGTCCTAAATTTGCAAACTACACTGAAGAGGAGCAGATAACAGCAAAGTGTCTGTCTAGATGCTGCTTACATTTTATGATTATATCTGCCGCCTCCACCACCACCTCTTGTACCCAGAGGCCTTTTAACCAGACTAGAGGAGTCAAGAACCAAAAGACAAGTTTAAGGTGAGAGGGGACAGATTTAATAGGAACTGGAGGGGCAACTTTTTCACATAGAAGGTGGTAGGTGTGCAATGAGCTGCCAGAATAGTTAGCTGAGGCAGGTACTATAATTGTTAAAGACATTTGGACAGGTACCTGGATAGAAAAGTTTTAGAGGCATATGGGCCAAACATGGGCAAGTGGGTCTAGTGTAGATGGGGTCGGCATGGGCTGAAGGGTGTATTTCCAGGCTCTATGCCTCCCTGACCAGTCGGACCGCCTGCATTTTCTTCTGAATGATTAATATATGTCACAAACTACATATGTTACAAACTCCAAAGCCATGCTCACTATTCCTAATGTCTCTACTTTTTTAAACGCAAGTAAATCTTGTTTTTAAGAATCTTCAATAATTTTGCTACTGTTTATAAACGCTCGGTGTTCTTTAATTTCCTGGATTATGTCTGTTGCCTTTGTTAAACAAAAGAATAAGATTGGCTGTTTTCCATTCTCCTGGGATCTCACCCATGGCTAAAGAGTATACAAAGGTCTCTGTCAAGGCTGCAGCAACCTCCTCCCTTGCCTCTTTGTCAAGACCCCAGTGAAAAATGCATTCAGTTTTTGAGGCTTCGGAGAACTGGAAATCAAGTTCTCAAGTGAGTTTATTGTCATGTGTCCCTGTATAGGACAATGACATTCTTGCTTTGCTTCAGCACACAGAACATAGTAGGCATTTACTACAAAACAGATAAGTGTGTCCATATACCATAATATAAATATATACACATATGAATAAATAAACTGATAAAGTGCAAATAACAGCCTGATGGCTGTGGGGAAGTAGCTATTCCTGAACCTGGTTGTTGCAGTCTTCAGGCTCCTGTACCTTCTACCTGAAGGTAGCAGGGAGATGAGTGTGTGGCCAGGATGGTGTGGGTCTTTGATGATACTGCCAGCCTTTTTGAGGCAGCGACTGCGATAAATCCCCTCGATGGAAGGAAGGTCAGAGCCGATGATGGACTGGGCAGTGTTTACTACTTTTTGTAGTCTTTTCCTCTCCAGGGCGCTCAAATTGCCGAACCAAGCCACGATGCAACCGGTCAGCATGCTCTCTACTGTGCACCTGTAGAGGTCAGAGAGAGTCTTCCTTGACAAACCGACTCTCCGTAATCTTCTCAGGTAGTAGAGGCGCTGATGAGCTTTCTTGATGATTGCATTAGTGTTCTCGGACCAGGAAAGATCTTCAGAGATGTGCACGCCCAGGAATTTGAAGCTCTTGACCCTTTCAACCATCGACCCGTTGATATAAATGGGGCTGTGGGTCCCCCTCCTACTCCTTCCAAAGTCCACAATCAGTTCCTTGGTTTTGCTGGTGTTGAGGGCCAGGTTATTGCGCTGGCACCATATGGACAGTTGCTCGATCTCTCTTCTATACTCTGACTCATCCCCATCAGTGATACGTTCCACAACAGTGGTCAATAAGAATTAAAGGAGGAAATTAGAGAAATTAATTTACTTAATGGGAAGAATGTGAAACGTAAGAATTGGGGAATGGTTGAAATGCATGTGCCTGTAAAGGGAAGATGGACACAAAAAGCTCGAATAACTCAGTGCGTCAGGCAGCATCTCTGGAGAAAATAAATAGGTGACGTTTTGGTTGAAACCCTTTAGACTGAGAATTAGGGAATCTCCTGACTCAGGGATCCCAGACTGAGTAAAGGGAGACCCGACAAGCAAATGAGGAGGAAAGAAAAGGTTCAAATGAAGCAAATGATTACATGTGATAACAAGGAACTTCAGATGCTGGTTTATACCAAAGATAGACACAAAGTGCTGGAGTATCTTAGCAGGTCAGCAGCATCTCTGGAGAACCTGGATAGGTGACCTTTCCGGTTGCAACCAGCCCGAAATGTCGCCCATTCATGTTCTCCAGGGATGCTGCCTGATCTGCTGAGTTACTCCAGCACAAAAAAATGTGTCCATCAAATGGTGAAACGATCTATTTGGCACAAATAGCCATTTTTTTTCTTGTGAATTCTATGTAATTCTGTGATTTGCATGCCAATAATCTGAAATAAGAATTTAATAGAATGTGGACAACTGGCCTGCTATACTTTAAGCATCATCTAATTCTATTTAAAATTAAGTATTAAAAAATTACAAAGAAAGCAAGAGGGAGAACTTGGCAATAAGTGAACTCCCATGAGTTCTGCCCTGTGAGAACATGTTTGAATATAATTTGGTATAACTGAGTCATGTTATACTGATTGTTAAATGAGGAATGAATTGAGTATGAATTATTATTAATTTTATGTTTTACTTTTGGTTCAGTTCAGGAATATTTTTCTTTTTCTTAGTGTTTGTTGAGATTGGCTTAATTCTGTTCAAACCCGAGTAAATAAATTACAAAAATATTTGATCTGAAATGCTTTCTGAAATGCTTTCTATAAGTACAATTAAATTGAAATAGTACCTAGTCACGTCACGTTGTGATCTGCCTATACGTGGATTTTGCCAGCGAACAGTTAAACTGTACTGTGTGAAACCTACTAGGTTTCAGTAGTTATACTTTGGGAGGATGCAGGTTGATCTTAGTGTGCTTGGGTGGAGTTTGTGGATTTCATCACAACAGTTGGAACAAACCTCCTTTGCAATATGCCAGAAAATAGATTTATATGATGTGACCTCGGTAATCATGTCGCATTGGTTTTGTCTTATGTGCTTGGTTGCATAACAAAGACTATTTGTAAATATATACCAGATAATCATCTCAGTTCTGAATGCAAATGTTAATTCTGCAAGGTTGTATTTAATTGTCAGTATTGTCGATTGAGGAAAAATGATTTTCCACCAATGGCACGCGATGCTCTTTTCATTGATTAATATTAAAATATTCAAGCCCCACATATGATAAAAAAGTCAAAGCCTTTATTAAAATCTAAAAAACTGGCAACAATTAATGTGTGGAGTTTTAGAATTGACCATTAACATTTTGGAGGACCAAATCTGACCTACAAACTTGCCCAAATTAGTCTGAAGAAGGCTTCTGATCTGAGACATCCTCCGTCCAGTCCCACCACAGATGTTGCCTGACCCACTAGTTCCTCCAGCACTTTGTGTTTTGCTTCTTATTCATCTCTTCCCTCACCCCTAATTCCCACTCACCCAATCATAAGCATAAATAGGCTAACGATCTAACCTAAATTCACTGAATTCCTGTCCTCCACTAAATTATCCACTAGCTGCTTTACCTAAAAGCCAATTATTTTTGGATGTAATTATAATATTAACTTGTTACATTTTATCTTGGGGTTTATCTTGGGGTTTAACCAGTAAATGTTTTCTACTTTATCCAAAAGTAGATTTAAACAATGACCTTAACTTCTGTGGCTAATAGAGGTTTTATCTTCAATCTCCAATTGTCTCGAGTGGGACTACATTGCTGAGTTGACTGCCGGTGAACCTCACTTCAACAAAGGGGAAGTTATTGGAAAGGATTATTTTAGATAGAATTTACTTGCATTTGGAAGAGATTGGGATAATTAAGGCCAGTTATCCTGACTTTATCCATGATGGGTCATGTCTTGCTGAGTTTTTTGAGGCGGTGACGAAGGTGATTGATGAGTGTAGAGCAGTGGATGTTATCTATGTGGATTTTGGTAATACATTTGATAAAGCCCCTTATTGTAGGCAGATCCTGAAGGGCAGTGGAGGAATGCCACCGGCCTTGCTAGTCTCAGGAGCAGTCTCTACATGTACCAATGGTTACTGTAAGATCAGCTTTCCTTGAGAGTGACTGTCTGAGGGATCTCTGGCCGTGTCTTCAGGACCTATGCAGATCAGCTGGCAGAGGTATTCATAGACATCTTTCTTCTTTCGTGTCCATCTTCCATGCTTCAACTGTTGCCATCGCTGTCATCGTCCGTCCTGAAATGGACACAGCTTCCGGCGACAATCAGTGGGAGCCATCACTTGTTGCAATAGATGATGGTGATAGCAGAATTAGCTTGGGATACCTCCAGTTTCCATCCCCGCGACGTGAACGCTTTTGCGATGGGGCCATAGACATCTTTAACCTCTCACTACTCCACTTTGAGCCCCTCGCCTGCTTTAAGAGCACCACAATCATCCCAGTGCCAAAGAAAAGTAATGTAGCATGCTTCATAGACGACCATCCAGTGGCTCTGACATCCACCATCATGAAGAGAGACTGGTCATAGTGCACATTAACCTTGGCTGTCCAGCCAGCCAGCCTTGCACTGCAGGTTGCTTACTATCGCAACAGGTCCACAGCAGAGTCGTTGGACAGGCTTGGATTGTTTTCTCTGGAGTTTCGGAGGTTGAGGAGAGACATGATAGAAATATGTAAAATTATGAGAGGCATACTGTGGAAATGTCAAATACTAGAGGGCATAGCTTTGTCAGGGAGCAAACGTTTAAAGGATATGTGCGGTGCAATTTTTTTTGCACGGAATGATAAGTACCTGGAATGTGCTGCCTGGGGTGGCATGATAGTTGCATCTAAGAGGCTTTGTCAGGCACATGGATTTGCAAAGAATGGTGGTTTATGGATCACATGCAGGCCGAGGAGATTAATTTAGCATGTATTCGGCACAGACATTGTGGGCCGAGTGGCCTGTTTTCACTCTGTACTGTTCTGTATTGAAGTATGAAAAGGGCTATCGTGCAATTGTCCAGCAAGACCTAATTTGGCACACTCGGGAATTTGCTGCCAGGTTGATTGACCTTTACCATAGTCATTTCGCCTCTTCTTAGCCTTCACAATTCTGTACATGCATCTATCACCTAGCTGCTCTTTTCATAAAGAATCCACTTTCTAGGTTTTGTATTGTGTTGAGAATTTATGCCACGTATACCTAAACTAAAGCCATAAATACTTGCAAAAAGAACCAGTGGTTCTAATAAAAGTTGATAAGGAACACCAGCATGTGTTTCTCTTTAGCTGAAGAATATAATTGTTCTCAGCATGGGTCTGCTTTGTTCCTTCGTAAATATTGTTTCCATGCCTCCACCATCTCATTAATCTAAATGAATATAATTTGTTTGTATTTTATTGCACCTTGTCCAATGTAAAAATAGAACCAGGTTTTGCAGTTCCTCAAACCTTTTCCACCATTTAGTTAGACCATGGCTGCTCCTGTGCCTCAAGGCCACATTTACACAGATATTCTGGTTTCTTCTGGTCAAAAGTCTGTTGATATTGACCTTGAATTTTGCTTGACTGAGGTAAAGAATTATGAAGATTTATATGGAAAAAAAATTTCCTCAACTGAATCTGAATCAAAGTCCAGCTTTCCAATTGGAGAAAAATCTTTTGCAGTATTTATCATGTAAAAACTTCAGAGTCTTAGACATCTCACTCTTCTTGTCGACAAGGTCCCAGAAGACCACCATGTTCCTGTGAGGATGAAAGATAAGGATGGCAAGGTTTGTGAAACTTGGATGTCTTTCTGTGCTTGAGGGCAGCAAGGACATAGTCACATACAGTGTGGAAACAGGCTCTTCGGCCCAACTCATCTCATTCCTCTCTATTTCATTGTAGGCCAAACCTTTGAGACAGGACCTTCACTGTGCAAAGTCAAGCTAATTTTTCCAAATAAGGCTGTGCTTTTCCAAATGAGAGAAAATCCTGTCACGAAGTATCGTCTCCAATAATGTTCCTACCTCTGAAAGCTCAGTGGCCTATAATTTATAGTCTGAGTATAGAAGTTGGGAGGTGAAGTTGCAGTTGTATAAGATGTTGGTGAGGCCTTACTTAGAGTATTGTGTTCAGTTCTGGGCACTTTAATATAGGAAATATGTTGTCAAGCTGAAGATTTACAAGGATGTTGCCAGGGCTAGAGGGTCTGAGCTATAGGGGGAGGTTGAGTAGGCTAGGACTCTATTCCTTGGAATGCAGGGGATGAAGGGTGATCTTATTGAGGTGTACAAGATCATGAGAGGAATATATTGGGTAGATGCACAGAATCTCTTGCCCAGAGTAGGTGAATCGAGGACCAGAGGACATAGGTTTAAGGCAAAGGGGTGAAGATTTAAAAGGAATCTGAGGGGCAACCTTTTCACACAAAGGGTGGTGGGAGTATGGAACAGGCTGCCAGAGGAGGTAATTGAGGCCGGGACAATCCCAACATTTAAGAAACAGTTAGACAGGTACATGGATAGGACAGGTTTGGAGGGATGTGGAGCGACCGCAGGCAGGTGGGACTAGTGTAGCTGGGGCCGGTGTGGACGTTGGGCCGAAGGGCCTGTTTCCACACAGTATCACTCTATGACTCTATGTCCTTGTTGCCTTTAAGCAAAGCAACAACATCCAAGCTTCGCAAACCTTGCCATCCTCACAGGAACAGGCTGGTCTTCTGGGACCTCGTCGATGAGAAGAGGATACAAAAATATCAATAAAAGCTCCAGCAATCTCTCCCTGGCCTGCCTCAGTATACTGATAGATTTCATCAGGCCCTGGGGACATCCACCTTAATGTTATTTAAATAAATTAACAGCCCCTCCTTTATATCGAGGCGGCTGAAAATGTCAATCTACCCCTACTTGATCTCACCTCTATCCGTATGAATACTGATACGACGTACGCCTTTAGGATATTGCACATTTCCTCTGGTTCCAAGCAAAGATTCCACCTTTGTTTTTCGGACCTACTCTTTTACTAGCTTGGATTGTTTTCCCTGAAATGCTGGAGATTGCCGTGAGAACTGATAGAAGTATTTAAAATGATGAGAGGCATAGGTAAGTTGGGCAGTCAGAACTTTTTTCCCAGGAAGAAAAAATCAAATACTAGAGAACACAGCTTTAAGGTAAGAGGGCAAAGTTTAAAGGAAATGTATGGGGCAAATTTATAAAGGATGGTGAGAGGCTGGAATGTGCTGCCAGGAGTTGGTTGAGGCAGATACAAAAGTGACATTAGGAAACTTTTGAATAAATATGAAATGGAGGGATATGGATTATGTGCAGGTGTATAAGGGTTCATCTTGGCATCATGTCTGGCACAAATATTGTGGGCCAAAGGGCCTGTTTTTGTGCTGTACTATGTTTTAAGTGGTTAAGTGGCTCTCTGACCGCTCTCGCCCTGGCCTCAAACGCTTTGAATCACTTCCCTCTGGAAGGCAACCCCGGACTGTCAAAGCTGCCACAGCCAGACATAAAAACAGCTTTTTTCCATGAGTAGTAGCTCTACTTAATAACCAAAAATCTGTAGCCTCCTTTTGCTCTGGTATTTTATTTAATTCACATGTGGGGGGGGGGGGGAGGGGGAAACTTTTTTCCAGTCGCTACCTGGTCGAGGATGCGTCATTCCTCCAAGCCTTATCTTTACCCCCTCCTCACGGCCTACCATCTGGATTGATGCGGCCTTTCCTGCCGGACACCGGCCAGAGCTTCAGCGTCGGCGTTATCGGGGATCGCCGTGTTGGTGCTCCGGAGTGTTGGGCCAGCTGACTACATCGTGGCGCTGTGGTTGCGGAGCTTCCAGTCACGGGCGGCGCTGACTTTAACATCGCGAGCCTGAGATCTTTGCCAAGGATCGCCAGCGTTGAATCTCCACCCAGCTTGGCCTGTGGACTTCGGGAGCCGTGGTCTCTGGTAGGAAGTGGCCGATTCGGAAATTCCAAGCTGCTGAGAGTGTTCTCAGTTCCAACGCCAGAGCTCCCTCATACCGGCGAGAGGGCCTGAAACATCTGGCCGCGTTTGCGGCAAATGCGTAGGCCTTAAAGGCCCCGAGCACGGGTGAACAAGAGGAAGAGGACTGAACTTTGTTGCCTTCCCTCACAGTGGAAAATGTTGATTCTGATGTGGGTGATGTTTATGTTAAATTCTATCGTTTGTTGTGTTCTTTTTATTCGTGTGGCTGTAACAGGTTGATGGCCGCGCCGCTGTGTTTTGCTGCTTGTCGTCGCCTCTTGCCGCTCCTGTTTGCCCCGGCTCTGTTTGTGTCTACCTGCTCTGGTCTGTACAGCACTTTGGTCAACGTGGGTTGTTTTTAAATGTGCTTAATAAATAAATATATTATTATTATCATTATTATGTTTTAAGTGGTTGATGTAGAGGAGAGCATTGCATAGATGGTGATGATGACCCATGTCAAGATAGCTTTGGGAAAAAGTGAGGATGGACTATAAATTAAGATAAATCCCCAGGGCCAGATAGGCTGCATCCCAGAGTACTTAAAGAAGTAGTCCCAGAAATAGTGGATGCATTAGTGATAATTGTTCAAAACTCTTTAGATTCTGGAGTAGTTCCTGAGGATTGGAGGGTAGCTAATGTAACCCCACTTTTTAAAAAGGGAGGGAGAGAGAAAACGGGGAATTACAGACCAGTTAGTCTAACATCGGTAGTGGGGAAACTGCTAGTCAGTTATTAAAGATGGGATAGCAGCACATTTGGAAAGTGGTGAAATCATTGGACAAAGTCAGCATGGATTTATGAAAGGTAAATCATGTCTGACGAATCTTATAGAATTTTTCGAGGATGTAACTATTAGAGTGGATAAGGGAGAACCAGTGGATGTGTTATATCTGGACTTTCAGAAGGCTTTCGGCAAGGTCCCACATAAGAGATTAGTATATAAACTTAAAGCACATGGTATTGGGGGTTCAGAATTGATGTGGATAGAGAACTGGCTGGCAGACAGGAAGCAAAGAGTAGGAGTAAACGGGTCCTTTTCAGAATGGCATGCAGTGACTAGTGGGGTACCGCAAGGCTCAGTGCTGGGACCCCAGCTATTTACAATATAAATGATTTGGACGAGGGAATTGAATGCAACATCTCCAAGTTTGCGGATGACACGAAGCTGGGGGGCAGTGTTAGCTGTGAGGAGGATGCTAGGAGGCTGCAAGATGACTTGGATAGGCTGGGTGAGTGGGCAAATGCATGGCAGGTGCAGTATAATGTGGATAAATGTGAGGTTATCCACTTTGGTGGCAAAAACAGGAAAGTAGACTATTATCTAAATGGTGGCCGATTAGGAAAAGGGGAGATGCAACGAGACCTGGGTGTCATGGTACACCAGTCATTGAAAGTAGGCATGCAGGTGCAGCAGGCAGTGAAGAAAGTGAATGGTATGTTCGCATTCATAGCAAAAGGATTTGAGTATAGGAGCAGTGAGGTTCTACTGCAGTTGTACAGGGTCTTGGTGAGACCACACCTGGAGTATTGCGTACAGTTTTGGTCTCCTAATCTGAGGAAGGACATTCTTGCCATAGAGGGAGTACAGAGAAGGTTCACCAGACTGATTCCTGGGATGTCAGGACTTTCATATGAAGAAATACTGGATAGACTCGGCTTGTACTCGCTAGAATTTAGAAGATTGAGGGGGGATCTTATAGAAACTTACAAAATTCTTAAGGGGTTGGACAGGCTAGATGCAGGAAGATTGTTCCCGATGTTGGGGAAGTCCAGAACAAGGGGTCACAGTTTAAGGATAAAGGGGAAATCTTTTAGGACTGAGATGAGAAAAACATTTTTTACACAGAAAGTGGTGAATCTCTGGAATTCTCTGCCACAGAATGTAGTTGAGGCCAGTTCATTGGCTATATTTAAGAGGGAGTTAGATGGGGCCCTTGTGGCTAAAGGGATCAGGGGGTATGGAGAGAAAGCAGGTACAGGATACTGAATTGGATGATCAACCATGATCATATTGAATGGCGGTGCAGGCTCGAAAGGCCGAATGGCCTACTCCTGCACCTATTTTCTATGTTTCTATACCAAAATGGGGAAAGACATAAGACAATGGTCAAATCATAAGACAGGACCTTGCAAAAAGTAGACCAGGAGCAGGTACTGTCAGATGTGCCTACCACTGAGAAGTGGGATTCATTTAAAGGTGAAGTAGGAGAGTTCAGTGTCAATGTGATCCCTTGAGGCTGAAAGGAAAGGAAAGGAAAAAAACTCAGAGAAATACGGTGTCACGGGTTAGCAAGAGTTGGACAAATAAAAGAGGAAACATGGCATGAATTAATAAAGAACTGAAATTAGGGGAGGTGTTTAAGAAAGAAGTGCAGATGCTGGAAAAATTGAAGGTCAACAAAAATGCTGGGGAAACTCAGCGAGTGAGGCAGAATCTATGGAGCGAAGGAATAGGTGACGTTTCGGGCCGAGACCCGTCAGACTGATGTGGATGTAGGAGCTGAGCTTGGTCTCACCGATGTAGAGCAGCTGACACCTAGAGCAGCGGATGCAATAGATGAGGTTGGAGGAGGTGCAGGTGAACCTCTGCCTCGCCTGTAAAGACTGCTTGTGTCCTTGGAGTCAAGGGGGGAGGTAAAGCGACAGGTGTAGCATTTCCTGCGGTTGCAAGGGAAAGTACCAGGGGAGGGGGTAGTTTGGGTGGGAAGGGACAAATGCTTGGGTCCTTGGATGGAGTCAAGGGGGGGAGGTAAAGCGACAAGTGTAACATTTCCGGCGGTTGCAAGAGAATGTTCCCACTCAAATCACCCTCTCCCCTGGTATCTCTCCATGGCCAGAGTGGGTCCCATCGTAAATTGGAGGAGCAGCTCCTCATATTTCACTGGGCAGTTTACACCCCAGCAATATGAACAATTTTAGGTAGTCCTTGATTTCTCCCTCCTTCCCCTTCCCAGCTCTCCCACAGCCCTCTGTCTCCGCATCTTCCTTTCTTCTTCCTTATTTGTACATATGAGATTCCATTATGGTAGGGTGTAGAAATTAAAATGGGGAAATTAAGGTACAGGTTAATGAAACCAATGGAGAACACTGCACAGTTCTGATCACCACATGACAGGAGGAACATGATGAAAATGAGATTCACCCAGATATTGCCTACGATGGAGCGGTTCGGATATGAGGAGGGACTGGTAGACACAAAATGCTAGAGTAACGCAGCATCTGTGGAGAGAAAGAACGGGTGACGTTTCCTCAGACGCTGAAGATGGGTCTCGACCCGAAACGTCAGTTGTATAGGGCTCTGGTAAGACCACATCTGGAGTATTGTGTACAGTTTTGAGGAAGGACATCCTTGTGATTGAGGCAGTGCAGCGTAGGTTCACGAGATTGATCCCTGGGATGGCGTGACTGTCATATGAGGAAAGATTGAAAAGACTAGGCTTGTATTCACTGGAGTTTCGAAGGATGGGGGGGGGGGGGGTTCTGGCAGAAGCATATAAAATTATAAAAGGACTGGACAAGCTAGATGCAGGAAAAGTGTTCTCAATGTTGGGCGAGTCCAGAACCAGGGGGCACAGTCTTAGACTAAAGGGGAGGCCATTTAAGACTGAGGTGAGAAAAAACTTTTCACCCAGAGATTTGTGAATTTGTGGAATTCCCTGCCACAGAAGGCAGTGGAGGCCAAATCACTGGATGGATTTAAGAGAGAGTTAGATAGAGCTGTAGGGGCTAGTGGAATCAAAGGATATGGGGAGAAGGCAGGCACGGGTTATTGATTGGGGACGATCAGCCATGATCACAATGAATGGCGGTGCTGGCTTGAAGGGCCGAATGGCCTCCTCCTGCACCTATTTTCTATGTTTCTGTCACCCATTTTGTCTCTCCAGAGATGCTGCCTGTCCCGGTGAGTTACTCCAGCAATTTGTGTCTACCTTCGATTTAAACCAGCATCTGCAGTTCTTTTCTACACATGGATGGGTTGGGTTTCATGGAGGTGGCTGAGGGTGGACATTAGAGAGTTATTGTGAGCTATGAGGATCATAGACGGGTAAATAGTTTAAAAAAAAAGCTATTCCTTGAAAGATAGTTATTTAAAACAGAGGGCATGGGTTTAGAGTAAATGGTAAAAGGTTTAGAGGAAGTTAAGGAAGAACATTTTCTCCCAGGAGGTGTTTGGAATCTATGGATGTGAAGTTAGGTACCCTTACAGTGTCGAAGTAGCGAGACGAGCACTTGAATGCCAATGTGGAAGATTATTGACCAGCTGCTAGCAAGTGGGATTTGTGCACGTGGGTAATTAATAGTCAGCATGAGCATGGTGGATCGAAGGGCCTGCTTCAGTGATGTTTGACTCTGTGCCTATATCTATAGATAGCGTGGATGGTAAGTGGAATAGAAAGGGATTAACAATGGAAACTTGATTGTTGGTGTTGACTGTTCTTGTTCTGCACAGTACCATTCTGTTTCGATGACTGAGGATAATGAATTAAAGAGTAGGGCCTCGCAGGGACTTGAGGTTGAAGGTTGTTAATGGATCATTTGCACCTGTCTTTACAGATGTTGTAGTTGTAGAAATCTGTCAAATATTAAATAAATATGAATTTGTTAAAAGAAAGTAATACCTAACCAACACATTAATTTTTTAAGGGAAATATCAAGGAGGGTTGAGGAGACCCTGTGATTGATGTAGTCCATTTTAGCTAGGCTTTTGACCAAGTTCTTGCAATGTAGCCATGGTATAAAACTAGCAGTGCATGGGATCCAAGTGGATGTATAATTGGCTCAGAATTGGGAAACAAAGGATGGTGATTGATGGGTGATTTTTGATTACTGCAAGGGTTCTGCAAGGCTTGGTATTCAGTCCCTTTTTCCTTTAGGTATCAATGACTTTTAAACATCCTCTCAGCATATTAAGTTTTATGACGTACAGAGATAATATAGAAATTGTGTGGTTGCAGAACAGATGGGTGTGGTTGGGAGAAAATAAAGCTTTGGACAAGAGATGTAGATGATCTGTTTAATCGTGCAGAAAAGTGCTAATTAATTTAATCTAGAGAAATGAGCTACTACACTTTTGTATATGCAATGAGGCAAGCGAATAGGTTACAACAGGAGGTTATTGAGTGCTTTGAAAGAATAGGGGGATCTTGGTATACATCCATAGATTATTAAAGAACAGGGAGGTATAGTTTGAATTGTATCCCTTTTAGTATTCCCTTCAAGTCGAGGATGAATTTCTTCCACTTTAATTCTGACGTGTCTAATGTGGAAACAGCAGACACCACTGATGGAGTAGAAGCTGTCTGATGATGGGTGGGTAGATTACGAAATGCTGTGCTCCTTGTGTCTTTACAGTTATGTTATGTATGGTCCAGGATTATGGACATCCTCTCCAATAGCTTTCCTACCCCATCAATGAAATTCACCATCAGTTTCCATGCACTAGCAGAGTCTTTGAAATCTGGAGAAAAAGTGCGTTTGAAGATTAAGGCTAAAAAGCTGCAGTGATCACTGCTCTCCAATATGCTTCCTATACATGGATGTACATCAAGCACCTGCACATCAAACTAAGAGAGAGACATCGCCAAGGCTGCCTCATTAAAATACTTGATGAATACGAGAACGTACGCAGCTTCACTCCCAGCCATTATTCTCAGCACCAAAACCCCAATTACACTCGCTCAGCTCCACTGGGCAAGCTACATCATTTGCATCCTAATTTCCTATCACAGGAGGTTTAACTGGGAAAAAAATATTGAAGGATTTTCTCAAAAGCTTTTAAAAAATATTGGTACTTTTGCTCACTGATTCCTTGGAGTGCCGAGCCCATGACAAATCTAGAGGATGAAGTAGTAGGCAGGATGCCATGTCCATGATCCTGGACCATACATGACCAGATTTGTTCTTCATTATCCGATCTAGATAAGAGGTTGAACAGAGAACATCAGTACAAAATCGCAAAGGAACAGGCCCTTCGGCCCACAATGTGTGTGCCGAACATAATGTCCAACACTTAGCTGCTTGCACATAATCCATATTGCTCCATTCCCTGCATATCCAGTGGGAGCAATGAACGTGGGCCGTTGGCGTCAGCAGGATCCCACCAAACCCCACACTGCAGGAAAGTTTTGGTATTGACAATAAAATGCTGGCCCAGTCAACCATGGCTGCATCTCTTCAATGAGGTGCTTACACGTGAAATAAGAATCTGGACTTTTAGAAAAGACATATATTCTCTTATATTTTTCACATTACTTTGTGTTTCTCCTGGATGAAGGGTCAGTGATTGATTGCATTTTCATTCAAGGTTAACTTTTTTATTGACTTAACATTATGGAGTTAAGATTACTGTGTGTTGAACTGGTCACCATGAAGGGTTGCTCAGTCTTAGACTTCATGCAGTTGCCGGGGTATCAGGACAAGATTTAATAACTGCAGCAACAGTGGTATAGATGGTGGAGCTTCAGTGGGATAACAAGTTTCAGACTGATTTTGTTCTTTTAACAGGATATTGAAGTGCTTTTCATTTCAATATCAAGGTGTGACTTTCATATTACAAATGTAAATTTTATTTTTGTGTGTGAGGATTTGGAATGAATCCCATTTTGCTGGCAAGTTATCAAGTGAATTTAATTCTGGTATTAGGGCATTGAGGTAAATTTTATTCTAGTTCCTGAAATTTATGATAAATTCCATTAAGGTTTCTGGGTGAAATTTATTTATGGTGCTGGACTACAGAGGTGATCTTCACAATATTACCAGGATATCAGAATGAATTCCATTATTATACCCTGGTATTGAGGTGAATCTTTTGTGATGCAAGAGTATTAAAGTGAATCAAATTGTGGATGAGGGCATTGTGAAATTCATGAATAAAACACAGTTTGTTGGATCAGTCTAAAGAAGGACCATGACCCAAACGTCACCTGTCCATTTCCTCCACAGATGCCGCTGACTCACTGAATTACTCTAGCTATTTGTGTTCTACTCAAGATTCCAGCATCTGCAGTTTCTTGTGTCTCTATTGTGAATATCATCATGGTTTCAGATTTAATAAGGCACCACAGAATCGAGTTGAATCTTTGCATGGTACCAGGTTATTGAGATGGATTTTATAGCATCTTATCATGATAACTTTCCTTATGGTACTAAAGTATCAGCAACAAATTAATACTGATACCAGGATATGGGGATACATTTTGCATGCACCAGGCATAAATTGTAGGCGGAGCAGTGGTGTAGCAGGTTAAACAACTTTCTTCAGCTCAAAACGCAGCCCTTGTCTCAAGCAATGAAACAGTCAAAACTGAAGGTTGTTGAAGCAAGAAAGTATAGATAACCCAGTAAATTATAGGTCGGGAGCCACACAACAGTGAAAGGTAAGCTATTGGAGAAGATTCTTTGGGATAAGATTTACACCTGTTTGGAGGAATATAGGCAAGGCAAGGCAACTTTATTTATATAGCACATTTCATACACGAGGCAGACTCAAAGTGCTTCACATAAAAACATGTCATACAATAAAATGAAATAATAAAATGAAATAAAATAGAAGAACTAAAAGAAAAGAAAAGCAAAATTAAAAATGCATTATAAAAAGTGCAAAAGTTAAAAGTGCAATGTAGTTAAGATTTAGCTGAAAGCTAAAGTAAACATAAAAGTTTTCAATCTTGTTTTAAAAGTGGTCAAAGTTGAGGCAAGTCTTAAATCTTCAGGAAGTTTATTCCAGCTATTTGTTGCATAGTAACTAAATCCTGCTTTCCCATGTTTTGTATTTACTCTGGGAATCACTAACAGATTGGTTTCAGAAGATCTTAGCGGTCTAGAAGGCTTATATAGTGGAAGCATGTCGGTGATATACTTTGGTCCTAAACCATGTAGTGATGTAGTAAACCATGGTGAGCAGCAGGATTTTAAAATCAATTCTCTGACATACAGGGAGCCAATGTAAGGATTTAAGAATTGGTGTAATGTGTTCAAATTTTTTGGTCTTTGTTAGAACTCTAGCAACAGCGTTCTGAACAAGCTGTAGCTGCCTGACAGTTTTTTTCAGAAGACCTGCAAGGAGACCGTTACAATAATCTAGCCTACTAGTAATAAAGGCATGTACAAGTTTTTCTAAGTCTTGAGCTGACATGAGTCCTCTTAATCTTGCTACGTTTTTGAGGTGATAGTAGGCCGATTTTGTTACTGATTTGATGTGACTGTCGAAATTTAAATCTGAATCCATAATGAACCCAAGATTTCTGGCTTTGTTTGAAGTTTTCAGGGACAGAGAGTGAAGGTGTTGGGTTACTTTAAGCCTTTCTTTTTTAGCACCAAAAACAATTATCTCGTTTTGTCCTTATTTAGTTGGAGAAAATTTTGGCACATCCAGTCTTTGACTTGCTCAATGCACTGGTACAGCAGATCTATAAGGCGATAGTCATTTGGTGATAGCGCTACATAGATTTGAGTGTCATCGGCATAGCAGTGGTGGTCAATATTATTATTTCGCATGATTTGCTCTAGTGGGAGCATGTAGATGTTGAATAAAGAGGGCCCTAAGATCGAACCTTGCGGGACTCCACAAGTTGGCTGGTTCTGATACAAAGTCGCCAATGGAAACAAAATAGTTCCTATCTTGTAGATATGACCTGAACCAACTTAAGACTGTGCCTGAGAGCCCCACCCATTTTTCCAACCTGTCCAAAAGTATTGAGTGATCAACAGTGTCGAATGCAGCACTGAGGTCTAATAGCATTAATATTGAAACTTTGCCAGAGTCTGTGTTAAGACGGATGTCGTTTACAACTTTAATAAGGGCGGTCTCGGTGCTATGAAGAGGTCGAAATCCTGACTGGAAGTTGTCGTAGCAGCCAGTTGAAGCCAGGAAGTGATTAAGTTGCTGGAGGACAACTTTCTCAATGATTTTACTTATGAAAGATAGGTTTGATATTGGTCTATAGTTGTTAATAATAGAGGCATCTAGGCTCCGCTTTTTTTTTTTTTTTTTTTTTAATATATTTTTTTATTAAAGGTAATCAATTACAATGCTTCAAACAACTTTATATCAAATTAATTCAATTTGCATTAAGTAAAACACTAGTAATACTTATCTACTATTTTTTTAGAAATAATGATAGAGAAAGAATAGAACAGTTATAAATCATTAAGAGAGTGATTAAATAATAATTTGATTATATATAAGAAAGAAAAGAGAAACGAAAAAAAAAAAAAAAAAAAAAAAATTTTTTAGTAACCACAATATGTATTATTAATAACACTACTACAAGTGATAGTATCAATAAAGACATATATGTAATTCCAATATAAAAATGAATTATTCTCACCAAATCCCGCAGGGTGCACGTCGAGCTGTGTTGCCAAGAACAGCTACTTCTCTAAATACTGTATATATGGAGACCATATCTGTTCAAAAGAATTATACTTGTCCAATAGGACAAATCTAATTCTTTCCAGATGTAACGTCTCCATCATCTCTGTTGCCCACATTTTGGTTGTGGGGGATAATGTTCCCTTCCAAAATTTCAATATGATTTTTTTTCCAATTATTAAACAGTAATCAAAGAAATTTCTTTGATTTACTGTAAGTGATAGATGTAAATCCGGAATTCCAAATATTATTAGCTTTGGGTTAGGGTCCAATTTAACTTTGATGACTTCAGAAATAACTTTAAAGATTTCTGTCCAGTAATAATTCAATTTAGGACATGTAACGAAACTATGTATTAAATTTGCCTCTGCTTTCTTGCACTTATCACAAATAGCGGAGAGATTCGGAAAAATACTATTTAATTTAGTTTTCGAATAATGTAACCTATATAATACTTTAAATTGTATCAGTATATGTCTGGCGTTTAATGAACACCGGTGTATTCGTTGTAGACTTTCTTCCCAGTTTTCTTTTGTTATAGCCAATCCCATTTCATTTTCCCATGCTTGACGATATACTTCCGTTATTGGATTCTCCTTATCCAAAATGATGTTATATATATAGGCTATTAATTTTTCTGTATTTGGATATAAATTAAACAGTTCATCTAACAATCCTGCTTCTTTATTTTTATAATCTTGTGTATTAGATTTAATATAATCTCTAATTTGTAAATACCTAAACAAATGTTGTGGAGACAATCCATAAATATCTTGTAACTCCTGGAATAAAAGAAATTTTCCTTTTCTATACAGGTGTTCTATCCTTGTAATTCCTAAATCATCCCATTGTTTAAACCCCCCATCTAATATAGCCGGTTTAAACGATGGATTATTCATAATTGGTAATCTAAATGAGAGATTATCCAAGTGTAGAGTCTTAACTATTTGTTTCCAAATACGTCTATTATTATATATATTATTAGGTTGTCTTTATAATATTTTTTTTGTACTTCCGTTGGTGCAAAAATTATCGAACCTACATTGAAAGGTAGACAGTCCTCCTTTTCTATATTTAACCATGTCGGTTCATGATCCATATTTACCCACCAGAAATTCATATTCTTAATCTGAACAGCCCAAAAATAATATAAAAAGTTTGGAAGTGCTAATCCTCCATTTATCTTAGCTTTGCATAGATGTTTTTTATTTATTCTGTGATTTTTATAATCCCAAATAAAGCTATTGACAATATTATCAATTTTTTTAAAAAAAGTTTTCGGAAGAAAAAAAGGAATAGCCTGAAACAAATATAACAACTGCGGTAGAAATACCATCTTTATGGCACTTATTCTACCAATCATGGATATAGGCAGTGTTTTCCAATATAAAATATTTTTTCTAAGTTTATCTAATAGTTGAGGATAGTTGGATTTTATTAATGAGTTATGAGTTTTAGTTACGTTAATCCCTAAATATTTAAGTTTGTCTGTAACTACTTTTAATGGGTATTGTTGTAATGTATTAAGATTTATTCCTGTTATTGGCATAATCTCGCTTTTATCCCAATTAATCCTATACCCAGAAAATGCACCAAACTTAGTTATAATGTTTAGCAGGTTGGGAATACTAATTTCCGGTTTTGTAATATAAATCAAAACATCATCTGCATATAAAGAAATTTTATTAATTGTTGTATCAGTATTATAGCCATATATTTCAGGTTCAGATCTAATTTTTTCCGCCAATGGTTCTATCACCAATGCGAACAATAAGGGTGATAACGGACATCCCTGTCTGCATCCCCTAGAGAGTTTGAATTTGGCTGATAAAATTTGGTTAGTCAAAATTCTTGCCATAGGATTCGAGTATAAAATTCTTACCCATTTACAAAATCTATCCCCCAATTGAAACTTTTCCATTATATTAAATAAATACATCCATTCCACCTGATCAAACGCTTTTTCTGCATCTAGTGATATAACCGCTAGTTCCGTATCTCGTATTCTTTTTGAATATATAATATTAAACAAACGTCTGAGATTATGGGATGAGTAACGTTTTGGGATAAAACCTGTTTGATCATAATGTATTAATTTAGAGATCACTAAACTTAATCTCCTAGATAAGACCTTAGTTAATATTTTTTGGTCTGTATTTAAAAGGGCAATCGCTCTATATGATCCAGGATCTTCCAAATCCTTATCTACTTTAGGGATGAGTGTAATTGTGGATTCATTTAAAGATTCTGGTAATTTTCCTTGGTCATATGCATATCTATACATTATTTGTAATCTTGGGGAAATCAGATCTTGAAATTTTTTATAAAATTCTGCACTCAGGCCATCTGGGCCCGCTGCTTTTCCGTTCTTTAGCGAACTAATTGATTCTATAATATCTTTTACTGTTATTTCAGCATTTAACAATTCTCTACCTTCCTGATCTAAGCTATTGATTTGACATTCTTGTAAAAATATTTCCATACTATCTGTTTGTCCTGTTAGTTTTGACGAATAAAGATTTTTATAATATTGTAAAAATCTATCATTAATATCTTTTGGAGTAATTAATATATTTCCATACTCAGATCTAATTCCGTGTATCATCTTCTCATCTTCTAATTTTCTAAGCTGTCGTGCTAGTAATTTTTGTGGCTTATCTCCAAATTCAAAATACACTTGCTTAGTTTGTTGAAAAAGTTTAATCACTTGATTAGAATATATTTTATTTAATCTATATTTTACTGATGCAATTTTATTACTTAACTCTTTGGAAGGCTGTTTTATATTTTCATTATCTAGACGTTTTATCTCATTTTCTAAATTTTGTTCTATTTTTCGATTTTCTTTATTGAGATGTGCTTGTGCGGATATTATTGCGCCACGCATGAATGCCTTAAATGTGTCCCAAAATAGTGATGGAGAAGTTTCAGGATTATCATTAGTTTCAAAAAATAATTTAATCTGATCCATCACATATTTACAACAGTCATTGTCCTTTAATATCTGAGGGTTAAATCTCCAGGTAGTAGTTTTATTAGATATATCTTTTAATTTTATCTTAAATGTTAATAGCGCATGATCCGAGATGATAATATTATGATATTTTGCATCATACGTAAAAGGAAGTAATTTAGAATCTATTAAAAAATAATCTATCCTCGAATAGGTTCCATGTACGGGCGAGAAAAAAGAATATTCTCGTCCGGATGGATTATCTAACCTCCAGATGTCTTTAATATTAGATGTATTGATAAAAGCATTCATGAATTTACTTGATTTCGAGGCAGCTTTCCTTTTTGCGGATGATCTATCTAGATAATTATCTAAAGTACAATTTAAATCACCTCCAATTATTAAATTGTGTTGAGTGGATATAGGAATATTATTAAATATTTTCTTAAAAAATAATGGATTATCAAAATTAGGGGCATATATATTCATTAAAATTACCTTTTTTAAAAGAGGTTTAATAACTGCAGTTTTCAAGGCTTTTGGGAAATTGCCTGATTGAAGAGAGCTGTTAACTATTTGCAGTATGTCTATTGCTAGGCAGTCAAAAACATTCTTAAAGAAGTTGGTAGGTAAAGCATCAAGGCAGCAGGTGGATGGCCTTAGTTGTGTCACCGTTTCCACAAGAGTTTTAGAGTCTTGACATTAAAGCATGTCATCATTGCCACGTTACCTTTGCCTAAACAGGGTGGTGATCCAACATTTTTGTTTGAAGCGGTGATATTGATGGCACGTCTGATGCCTTCAATTTTATCTGTATAAAATAATGCAAACTCATTGCATTTCTGCGTGGAATGGAGTTCAGGTGGTATTTGTGTTGTGGGGTTGGTCAGTCTGTCAACAGTTGCAAATAGGATTTTTGCCTTATTAGTGTTGTTGTTAATGATATTGGAGAAAAATGTTTCTCTAGCACTTTTTAAGTCTAAATTGTAGGCACGGAGGCTCTCTTTATAGATGTCATGGTGAATATGAAGTTTTGTTTTCCGCCAGATGCGCTCAGCTTTCCGGCATTCTCTTTTCTGGGCTGTTACAAAAGCAGCTTTTCTCCAGGGTGCCTTTTGCTTACCAGAAATCGTTTTAACCGTAACAGGTGCAATGACATCTATAACTTTCACAATTTTGGAGTTAAAGTTATCTACAAGATCATCAGCAGAACATGGGTTTAGAGGTGGTAACAAGGAGATGGCATTTTTAAAGAGTACATTAGAATGTTCATTTATATACCGTTTTTTGACAGTATTTGATTTTGTCTGTATGTCGGGAATAAAAGATATATTAAAGAAAACACAGAAGTGGTCAGACAATGAAGGATCAGTCACGAAAATATCAGAAACAATGAGACCCTTTGTGATAATCAAGTCCAGGGTGTGCCCCTTACAATGAGTAGCCTCTTTCACATGTTGAGACAGTTCAAATGTGTCTAAAATAGTAAAAACATTATTTTGCACCCTTGTCATTCAAATCATCAGTATGAAAATTAAAATCACCAGTTATAACTAGACAGTCAAAGTCAGTGGAGATGCTAGACAATAATTCTGTAAAGTCATCGAAATAATTAGCATAATATTTAGGAGGCCTGTAAATAATTAATAGGAGAACTCTGGGGGAACATTTCAATACAGCACAAAGGTATTCGAATGATGGAAAATCACCAAGTGACATCTGTTTCCCCTGAAATACATTTTAAAATATAGCAGCAACCCCTCCACCTCTTTTTCCAGATCTACATACATCAAAAAAGTTATAGTTGGGAGGAGCTGTCTCGATCAGAATGGTTGCACTGTTATTTTGTTCTAGCCATGTTTCAGTTAAAAACATAAAATCCAGTTTAGAGGTAGTAATAAAATCATTGACTAAAAATGATTTGTTATTAAGAGACCTAACATTAAGCAGACCCATCCTGATGGTATTATTGATAGGCTTTATGGTTGGTTTTGGTTTGGAGGTAATAGGTATTAGGTTTGTTAGGTTAGCAGTGTGTCTAAGTTTCCCTTTGTTTACTCTCTTAGTAGTCACAACAGGAATGCAGAAGGTGCCATAGTTTGACGTAGGCGACCTTGGGTTCAGCTGATTATGCGGAACTTCCTTCGTAATGTGTCTACGGCTGAACCCTTTCTTGTCTCAGTAATATTCAGGACTGCTATCAATACAGGAGGGGGGCTGTGGCGCCCTCCGCTTGGTTGTTATCTCCCTGCGGCCGTGACGTGGCAATGGTACTGATATGGGGCGTGGGCTGAGCATCATAGACAGAGATGCAAGTTTAATGCCACCTTTTTCCTGTTTCTTCAATTCATATGGAAAATCATAATGGGAGGAAACAGTGGAGCTGGTGTTGTTATGGCTATGGGTGAGATGAGGGTGGAGGTCATCGTCGATGGGCGAGTGCAGAGGAGTGCTGATTAGGGATAGCAAGCATGGCTTTGTCTGGGGGAGGCCATGTCTTACAAAGTTGATTGAGTTTTTTGAAGAGGTGATCAATGATGAGAGGGCAGTGAATGTTGTATACACAGGTTTTAGTACGGTTTTTGATAAAGTCCCTCATGGTCAGCTGATCCAGAAGATTTAGATGCATAATATCCGAGCTGCCTTGGTTGTTTGGATTTATAACTGCCTCACTGATAGAAGACAGAGGATTGTGGTGGAAGGCTGTTATTCTGGCAGGAGGTCTGTGACCAGTGTAGCTCTGCTGGGATCTATGCTGGGACCTCTGTGGTTTGTGAATATGTATTATATAAAAAATGACTGACATCAATGTAGATAGTTCGGTTAGAATGTTTACAGGTGACATGAAATTTGGTGGAGTTGCAGACAATGTGGAAGGCTGTCAAAATATCCAGTAGGATATGCATCAGCACCAGAAATGGATGGAGTAATAGTAGATGGAGTTTAATCCAAAGCCCGTAACAGCATTAACAGAGATATCTTGGGGGTCCAAGTCCATCTCTCTCTGAAAGTGGCAACACAAGTAGATAGTGGTAGCGAAGGCCTGTGGAATGCTTTCCTTTATCGGTCTGGGTATTAAGGATTAGAGTCGGAAAGTAATGTTGCAGCTTTATAGGACTTTGGTTACGACACATTTGGAGTATTGTGTGCTGTTATGGTCACATCAATACAAGAAGGATGCCGCGACAATGAGGAGGTTTAAGGGCCTGTCCCACTTTCCTGAGTTACTCACAAATTCTCCCGTGTTTTCCCCTTGATTCAAACTCGGAGAATGACCGTAGCGAGTCCGTAGGAGGCTGTAGGAGTCTGTAGATATTTCGTAATGGCTCGTTATGCCAGCCGTAGGTACTCGGGGCATCAGGTAAGTCGGGACGTTTTTTCCAGCATGCCAAAAGTCCACGAGTAACAAGATAGTCGGGAGGAGGAGTTCATAGATCACAAAAATCTTTTAAAAAAATTTAAGGTCCTTTCAACTCGGCAGAGGACTCGGGAAAGTGGGACAGGCCCTTTACCAGGATGCTACCTGGATTAGAATTGGCTAAAAGTAGAAGCTGAACAAACTTGGATTGTTTTCTCTAGTGTGTCAGAGGCTGAGGGGGGACCTGACAGAAATATATAAAATGACGAGAGACATAGATAAGGTAGACGGTCAGAATAATTTTCCCAGAGTGGAAATGTCAATGACTAGACGGCATACCTTTAAGGTGAAAGAGCAAAGTTTAATGGATGTGTGTGGGACAAGTTTTTTGTTACTGATAGTTTGGTGGTTGCCTGAAATTCACTGCCAGAGGATGCAAGATTAATTGGTTAGTGTATATTACTCACATGTGGGTGGTTGGAGAGAGAAAGGCGTGGAGGGAAATAAAGTGGGGAATAGATTGATATTTTTGAGAAATACACTTGTTGGCTTCCAATGTCATAAGAAACATTTAGACAGGCTGCATGGATAGGACAGGTTTAGAGGGACATGGGCCAAACGAAGGCAGGTGGGACTAGTGTAGATGAGACGTGGGTCGGTGAGCAAATTGCGCTGAATAGCCTGATTCTGCATTGTATGACTCTCTCTGTCAATAAATATGATAATTCCATACTTCTGGAGGTTATCAGGATGATTTTTGTTGAAGTTTATTTAATGTGGGGCCAGTGGTTTGGGGTGAATTTTATCATAGAATGATGAGATGAGGAGGGATCTCTCAGTGCCATATTACAAAGTTGAATTTTATTGATATTCCACAGTATTGAGATACCTACAAGGGTATTAATGTGATTTTTATTGTATGATCATAGCATAATAAGTTTTAAATTCCAAAGGACCGATAACTACGTATTTGAGGAATTTTATAGGGACTAGGTAAGTATCCAGCTATTATATACCCCAATTTATTGCAAAACGCATCAATTTATCTTCACCAATATTTCAAATTCTGGCATTAATTTCCCGGCATTGCAGTATTTGTGAGAGGTGATTGACTTCATCTGTGATTTTTCTTTGTATTACACCCAAGTTGATGGAACACATTTGCAAGACCTGGTGTTTTTCAATCTTGGGTATTATCTCGTAGTTAAGGTATCTGGTTACGTTTCTGAGATAAGCAATTGTTCTCAGTTAAGTAAATGGTATACAATTACATAATCTTGCAGCATGGCAGAGAGAATGTTTAATCCATATGCCTGTTGGTACTGAGTAGTTAATTAGTACCATTCATCTTTTCATTCCTGTAGTCCACAGCTGTTCCATTATTTGCTGTTTGATCCAATTGTTAGAATGCGTTGGATTTTCCTTAAATTGAAACCATAGATAGTCCAAATTAAGAAACCACTTCCATAGTTGTTCCTTTAAATTTGAAATCAAGTAGCATTGTAAAATCCAGAAATTGAGGGCAGTAGCATTTTTGTGCAAATTTGGAAAGTGTCATGCCTTGATCTTCCTGTTGCCAAATGAACATATCTAGTTTTGCATATAATTCCACCATTATGTATTCATTGTATTATCGAGCATCTCCAGCGAGTGTGGAAGGTGGAGGGGTGTGTGAACACCACTTTGTACTCATCAGCAGGGGTGTTGCAGGGATGGTTGACAACTTCAATTTCCTTGACATTATCTCATCAGCAACTTAACCTGATCCTTTCCCAGGGGGAAATAGACTCAACTTGTTGGGGTTACTGACTATCTGCAGGTGCGTATATTCCAGACTGATGCAGTTCACTGCATGTAAATGGTGAAAGAGTGACGGCATGGTGGCGCAGTGGCAAAGTTGCCGCCTTACAGCGGCAAAGACCCTGGTTCGATCCTGACTGCGGGTGCTTGTCTGTACGGGGTTTGTACGTTCTCCCCGTGACCTGCATGGGTTTTGTCTGGGAGCTCCGGTTTATTCCCACACTACAAAGACGTACAGGTTTGTAGGATAATTGGCTTGGTAAAATTGTTAAATTGTCCCTTGTGTGTGTAGGATAGTGTTAGTGTATGGGGATCGCTGGTCGGCGTGGACTTGATGGGCCATGGGGCCTGTTTTCTCGC
Organism: Amblyraja radiata; assembly: GCF_010909765.2. Taxonomy (NCBI): domain Eukaryota; kingdom Metazoa; phylum Chordata; class Chondrichthyes; order Rajiformes; family Rajidae; genus Amblyraja; species Amblyraja radiata. The sequence goes on from NC_045988.1 coordinate 29,143,210, forward strand.
TGAATCTCTAAACTAAGTTGAGTGGCAGATGCTAACCCAACATCACTCCACTCTGTCACTGGATGCCGGGTGTAGTCCCATGAAATGCTGAAATTCGAGAGCAAACTACCTGGCTTGGTGTAGGATTGGAGTCGACCTTTGAATAGGATTCGTGACCTGGAATTCAGGCAGAAAAAGGTTATGTTTAGTTTTGCTTTGTGTTTTAATTTACAATTTTTATTTTTAAATGATTATTATTTAATATATTTATGTTTTTATATCTCCAAATAACACTTAATTTGATAATAATACCTAATTTAATTTGGATTAAAGATTCCACTCTCATTCGACTCTCCAAAAGAATCATTCACCAAAATCACTGACAAATTCATTCATTTAATTTTTTATGGAGGCTTAATTGTAACTTTAAAATTGGTAGAGTCAAGAGTGTTTTATTGTCATATGTCCCGGATGGGACAATGAAATTCTTACTTGCTGCAGCACAACAGAATATGTGAAAAAGTAAACAGAGTACATAACGGGGAAGAGAAAAAAAACGAAAAAGTTCAATAAATAACAAATATAGAGCAATAATACTAGTCTTTTGCAGTTCAGAGCACATTTGTCGTTGTGTTTAATAGCCTGATGGCTGTAGGGAAGAAGCTGTTCCTGAACCTGGATGTTACAGTTTTCAGGCTCCTGTACCTTCTTCCTGATGGCAATGGTGAAATGAGTGTGTGGCTAGGATGGTGTGGGTCCTTAATGATTTTGACTGCCTTTTTGAGGCAGCGACTAAGATAGATCCCTTCGACGGTGGGGAGGTCAAAGATTGGGCAGTGGTCACAACATTTTGTAGTCTTTTTCGCTCCTGGACGTTCAAGTTGCCGAACCAGGCCACGATGCAACCAGTCAGAATGCTCTCTACCGTGCACCTGTAGAAGTTTAGGAGAATCCTCTTTGACATGCCGAATCTCCGTAATCTTCTCAGGAAGTAGAGTCGCTGATGTGCCTTCTTTATAATTGCATCGGTGTGCTGGGTCCAGGAAAGATCTTCGGAGATATGCACGCCCAGGAATTTGAAGTTATTGACCCTCTCCACCATCGTCCCATTGATGTGAACAGGATTGTGGGTCCTCATCCTTCCCCTACCTAGCTTTGTACAGTCCTGATCACTACATTATACAAGGAAAATTGATTTATTTTCTAATTAGCGTAATCAATATTAATTAATTAAATAATAATTCGATTATGCTGCAGTACAGTTTGTTTTTTGGAATTTATAGACATTTCAAATTCAGAATTCAGTTAATTGCTTTTCAGTATTAACCCAGGATTGTGAGCAATGTTCACTGCATTATCTAAGTTACTATATCACTGTGAAATATTCTGGTGGGATTTCAGCCTGGTCTGGCAACTGCTCTGTTCATAACCGCCGAAACCTGCAGAGAGTGGTGAACGTAGCCCAGTCCATTACTGGCTCATTACTTCCGCTCATCCAGTCCATCTCCACTGTTGCATCAGGAAGGCTGCAAGTATCGTCCTGGATGCTTATCATTCCCTTATCTTTCATCTACCACCTTGGAGAAGGTGAAGGAACTTGAAAGCCCAGTAGTTCACACTTAGGAACAGCTTCTTCCTCACTGCTATCAGATTCCTGAACCAATTGCCTAATTACCTCCTCTTCCAGGAAATGTAAGATATATTTGACCTGCAACACCTCCAAACTAAAGTGTTCAGCTGTGTTCAAAACACAAAGTACTGGAGGATCTCAACGGGTCAGGCAACATCTGTAGATAAAGTGAACTGATAATGTTTTGAGCCAGGACTGTTCTTCAGACTGATCAAATGTGTTCAGATCTGTTCCTACGCTCAATCTAGACAGAGTGCCACTCCTTTTAATTTTCCTATTTTCATAAACCTTTTATCTCTTTGCAGTCATCTTTACTATCTTGTCAACTGGTTAATATATGCAAAGACTGGTTTCTAGCAGACCTGAAAATTTGCCTGCATACCTGTAGCGTATCTTGCAATTGTGCAGCTGACAAAACGGGTAGCGAATGCTGGATAATGGATTGATTTTTATGTGTGGGACAGCGTTTAATTTTATTTTAGGTCTATCCTTCTAGAAATATATTGTCCACTTTTTTTTGTTGTTTGGAATCTGCAGACCTATTCAGGATCAGGATACAATTCAGTCACATACTGCCCCCACAAGGTGGCAGCTTAAAAAATAGTGGTGAGAGTATTCTGAATCAGCATTTAGAGTGGGCAAGTGACTGATTGTGGTTGTCTAGACTGAGTACTAGTGTAATCATTGCATTAGGGTGAGAGCTGATGGTATACGGTTTCAAGTATATGATGTAATCATTGGTCTTTAATTTTTTTTACTCATGTGTAAGATGAGTGTTGTCAGCAAAGCCTGAAAACCTAATCCTCCAGGTTCAGGAACAGCTTCTTCCCAACAACCAACTACTGAGAACGGTATGGTGGCACAGCAAGTAGACCTGCTGCCTCACCGCGCCAGAGACCCAGGTTTGATTCTGACCTCGGGTGCTGTCTGTGTGGAGTTTGCACGTTATCCCCGTGGGTTTCCCCCCTGGTTTTCTCCCACATTCCAATGACATGCGGGTTTTTATGTTAATTAGATTCTGTGTGCGTCAAACAAAAAAATGCCCCTAGTGTAGGGACTGGATGTGAAAATGGGATAAAATAAAACTAGTGTGAAGGGTGATCGATAGTCAGTGAGGACTTGGTAGGCCAAAGGGCCTATTTCCATGCTGTATCCCTAAACTAAACTAAAACTACTGATACAATAAATACAAATCAAGCTACGAACTATCTTGGTTGCACCAGTGGCTTCGTGCTTTTGGTTCACATTGATGTTTTTAAAATATATTTAACTTTTTTTTTGTTTCTTCTTGATTCCATCCACACTTTACACTGCCTCGGCAAGGCCGCCAGCATAATTAAGAACCAGTTTCAACCGGGTCACCCCCTCTTCTCCCCTCTCCCATCTGGCAAGAGGAACAGAAATTTGAAAATGCATACCTCCAGATTCAGGGACCGTTTCTTCCCAGCTGTTGTCAGGCAACTGAATGGTCCTCTGATCAGCTACAGTGTGGTCCAGACTTCCCATCTACATAATAGAAACCTTTGACCAATCTTTAATTTGACTTCATCAGACTTCATCTTGTACTATATGTTATATCCTTCATCTGTATACTGTGGACGGCTAGATTGTACTCGCGTATAGTCTTTTATTTGACCGAATAGCATACAAACAGTAGCTTTTCACCACACCTCGGTACACATGTCAATAATAAAGCAAACTAAACTATATTTCCTTCTAAGCATTGTGTTTACAGGCCAATTATGTTGCTCCAAGTAAGAATTTAATTGTTCTGTTTGATGCATAAAACAAACATGCTTGTCTCTTGAAAGCTGCCATATATTGACCATTTCCAACTGTCTTTGAGAAGTTGGAACCACCAGTTGGAACAGTTGCAATTTTCTGGTGACATTGTGTGCTTACATCCTTATCCTCAGCAGAGATAACATTTGTAATTTGACTATGATGGTGTCATGAATGTCAAGAGTAGGGATGCAAGGCAGAGTCTGCCCTGCCAGATATGTTCATTGCTTGGCACTTGTCCCATGCAAATGTTACAAGTCAATTATTGATCTCTGCCTGAAGGTTTTTCAGATCTTATACATGCAGGTATGACCTTGTTCATTTCTGTAGAGCTCGGGATAGAACTGAACATGAAATAATCAGCCAACAATAATCAGCCTCTTATGTTATTGCTAAAGTTGCTGCAGATGGTTGGGCCTGGAACCGTGGCCTGATATTCTGGAACTGGCATCATTGACCTTCAGCAATCACATTTTTTTCAAGAGATGTGCGTTTTAACATTCAATAGATTTCCCCCCCTTGTGTCACAACTCAGGCCGATGCTGCCTTGATATTAAGAGTAGTCATTCCAGTCTTCCTCTGGAATTTGGGTTTTTAGGACCAAAGCATGAACGTTTTGCTACAAACTATTATTTCACTGACCAGGTAATTGCCAGCATTGGCTTCCATAATTGAAGGGGTTATCATGATTTTTGTATAGGGGCCCTACCTGGGTAGTCTTCTCATATTGTTAATGACAGATTCCATTGCTGCACCAGAACCGCTTAACCAGTTTCTAGTTGTTTCTTGAGGGCACGTTTTCATGGTTTTTGCCAAGGTTGTATCTGTTCCCTTAATCTTTCTCAAATGCATGCTCAAGAATCAGTCATACAGCATAGAAAAGGCCCTTTGACTTCACTCATCCATGCCAAACAAGATGCCACATCCAAACTAGTCCCATTTGTCTGTGTTTGCCCCATATCCTTCAAGCTTTCCTATCCATGACCTTATCCTGGTATTTTCCGAATGTTGTTTTGTCACCTGCTCAACTACCACCTCTGGCACTCATTCCATATAGTAGCAATGTTACAAAATTTTGAGATTTAAAAAATCAAGTCTGTAATTTATCCCATCAGATAAAGCATAAAAAGAAGTTTAATTTGACACCTAATTCACTTTCATATCTCAAGTATTTAAAAAGTTATGGCCATTTTCATACTCGGAAATTAGCATCTTGTTCCCTATTGATTTTCTATGGACATAACAAAAAAGCTGTGATCGTGTGCAGTCAAAAGCCCATAACCTTCTTAAACATTAAGAGAACTGAATGAAATTTTCAGTTATCGTAGATTGAACCATTCTGAAACAAATATAAAATAATCTTACTTGGATGACCTGAAATTAAAGCATATAATTAGTTAGTTACCCAAGTGTAGCTAATTTCAAACTTCAATTACTAGATCTAAACATCTATCCATTTCTTAATAAATGATGGAGTTTAATGCTGGTAAATGTGAGGTGTTACACCTTGGCAGGACAAATCAAAATAGGACGTACATGATAAATGGTAGGGAATTGAAGAATACAGTTGAACAGAGGGATCTGGGAATAACCGTGCATAGTTCCTTGAAGGTGGAATCTCATATAGATAGGGTGGTAAAGAAAGCTTTTGGTATGCTAGCCTTTATAAAGCAGAGCGTTGAGTATAGAAGCTGGGATGTAATGTTAAAATTGTACAAGGCATTGGTGAGACCAAATCTGGAGTATGGTGTACAATTTTGGTCGCCCAATTATAGGAAGGATGTCAACAAAATAGAGAGAGTACAGAGGAGATTTACTAGAATGTTGCCTGGGTTTCAACAACTAAGTTACAGAGATAGGTTGAATAAGTTAGGTCTTTATTCTCTGGAGCGCAGAAGGTTAAGGGGGGACTTGATAGAGGTCTTTAAAATTATGAGAGGGATAGACAGAGTTGATGTGATCCCGACCAAACAGGGTTTATCCCCAAACGGTATTCATTTTATAATCTGAGAAGATTATTTAATATTATATACTCCAATAGAATCCCTAACGCAGAGCTAGCAATTATCTCGTTAGATGCTGAAAAAGCATTTGACCAGGTAGAATGGCCATATTTATTTTCGGTGATGGAAAAATTTCAACTAGGAGAGAAGTACTGTACATGGGTTAAATTGTTATATTCTAATCCAACAGCTAGAATATTAACAAACAAAATGTTATCAACTAAATTTAATCTCTCTAGAGGCTGTAGACAAGGATGCTCACTATCCCCACTATTATTTGCTCTTGCAATCGAACCCCTAGCAGAAAGCGTTAGAAACCATCCAGGAATATTTGGATACAATACTAGAGACACAAGGAATAAAATCTCCTTATATGCAGATGATATACTAATATATATTACAAAATTAGAAACTAGTATTCCAAACCTATTAAATCTAATAACTCAATTTGGTCAGTTTTCGGGATATAGAATCAATTGGAATAAAAGCGAAATCATGCCAATAACAAAATTCAATTTACATACAATACAACAATCCCCTTTTAAAATAGTTAAAGATAAATTTAAATACTTAGGAATCTATGTAACTAAGACATATACCTCTTTATTTAAACTAAATTTCCCACCCTTACTGAATAAACTACATAAGAGTATTCAATACTGGAAAACACTCCCCATTTCTATGCTTGGGAGAATTAATGCTATAAAAATGATTTTTTTACCGCAACTGCTGTACCTACTTCAATTAATTCCGATATATATCCCAAAAACTTTTTCCAAAAAAGTCGATTCCATTGTTACAAGTTTTGTCTGGGATTATAAGAATCATAGAATAAGTAAAAAACATTTATGTAAATCAAAGATAAATGAAGGTCTGGCTTTGCCAAATTTCTTATTTTATTTTTGGGCAGTCCATATTAAAAACATGAATTTCTGGCTGGAAGAAATGGATCAACAACCAGATTGGCTAATGATGGAAAAGGAAGACTGTCTACCTTTTGAAATTGGACCGATCATATTTGCCTCCACAAAACTGCACAAAAAAACCTATAAAGAAAACCCCATAATACATAGTGGAATACGAATTTGGAAACAAATAAAAAAAGATTAAAAATTGAATAATATACCACTCTGCCTTCCCATTGTAAATAATCCTTTGTTCAAATCATCCTTTATGGACAAAGGTTTCACACAATGGAAAAATTATGGAATCAAAAATATAGGACATCTTTACGGGAAAGGTACTTTTCTTTCATTTCAAGAGTTACAACAGAATTATGGACTGCACTCAAATAATTTCTTCAGATATCTACAAATTAGAGATTATGTTAAATCTAATACACAAGTCTACAGGAATAGGGAATCAGAAATTCTTGATGAATGTCTGAACAAGCATCCTAATACTGAAAAACTAATAGCTTATATTTATAACACCCTACTAAACAACGAGGTACCACCGACCGAACCATATAGATACAAATGGGAAAATGAAATAGGTCATCCTATCACGAAAGATATGTGGGACGAAAGTTTACAACAAATACATCAATGTTCATTAAATGCCAGACATACTTTAATACAATTCAAGGTCTTACATAGACTACACTTCTCTAAAATAAAACTAAATAGAATCTTCCCACAAATCTCTCCTATTTGTGATAAATGTCTACATTTAGAGGCTAATTTAACACATACGTTTGCAAACTGTATAAAACTTAAACATTTCTGGACTGATATTTTTGAAATAACTTCAGAAGTTATTAATACAAAACTGGACCCAGACACAAAATTAATAATACTTGGAATATCAGAACAAAGCTTAACACTCACAACAAACCAAAGAAATTTCCTCAACTACAGTATAATAACCGGAGAAAAATTAATATTAAAATTTTGGAAAGGCCCTACAACCCCCACAATTAAAATGTGGATTACGGAAATGTCGGAGACCCTATACTTAGAAATAATTAGACTTGTCTTAATGGACAAACAAGATCTTTTCCATAAAATTTGGGCTCCATTCATTAACTATCTGAAGGGATAGATTGGCACAGCGTGAGGACCCAGCTGAAACATGAACTCAGGAATAGATGAAAAGCTATACTTTATAACCTACGAACCTATCTCCATTGATGTATTACATGTAACCCATTCCACCTCCCTTGTTTTTCTGTTGTATTTTTTTTTGCTTTCTTTTTTATTTGTAACTTTCTACCCTCTCTTTTTCCCTCTTTCTATAAAAAATAAAAACACTAGAAGCAGAAGTAATTGATAATGGAAAATTTTAATAATGTATGACTGATGTATATGAAAAGTTTTTTTACTATAATATGTAACTACATTTTATAATATGTCTACTTCTAATAAATAAATTTAAAAAAAAAAAAAAAATTGTACAAGGCATTGGTGAGACCAAATCTGGAGTATGGTGTACAATTTTGGTCGCCCAATTATAGGAAGGATGTCAACAAAATAGAGAGAGTACAGATGAGATTTACTAGAATGTTGCCTGGGTTTCAACAACTAAGTTACAGAGATAGGTTGAATAAGTTAGGTCTTTATTCTCTGGAGCGCAGAAGGTTAAGGGGGGACTTGATAGAGGTCTTTAAAATGATGAGAGGGATAGACAGAGTTGTTGTGATCAAGCTTTTCCCTTTGAGAATAGGGAAGATTCAAACAAGAGGACATGACTTCAGAATTAAGGGACAAAAGTTTAGGGGTAACATGAGGGGGAACTTCTTTACTTAGAGAGTGGTAGCGGTGTGGAATGAGCTTCCAGTGGAAGTGGTGGCGGCAGGTTCGTTGGTATCATTTAAAAATAAATTGGATAGGTATATGGATCAGAAGGGAATGGAGGGTTATGGTATGAGTGCAGGCAGGTGGGACTAAGGGAAAAAGTTGTTCGGCACGGACTTGTAGGGCCGAGATGGCCTGTTTCCGTTCTGTAATTGTTATATGGTTATATGGTTATTAACATTTTTAAATAGCCTAAGTGTCCAAATAATATTCATAAATAATTCACAATAAAACATGATTTTTAAATCTCATTTACATTAATTTATGGGCCAAATGGAAGGAATTTAGTGTTTAATTGCTGTAAATGAAAGTCCATTTTAAATCAGCTTTCTAGTGGGATCCTGTGAACGCGCTGGTTTAGAACGTTCACATTGCGCAAGATTTGTGCCTCAAATGCCCAGAAAAATACTGCCGGATATAATGGGCCCAAAATGAGCTACTCGCAATATTAAACTTTGTATAAAGGGACCTTAAGAAGCCCTTTTTAATGTAAAAATATGCAGCCTACCTTCTGTTATTTGCTCTATGCGACCCTGACAGCTGCCGGTGGTCGCGGGTTTAGAGGTTGATTTTTAAACTACTATAACTATTATACGAGGCCTTTAAAACTAATAATAGCTTTTGCGACGAGGTCTTCCAGCGATTTTTCGTTAATAATGAACTAGGCTGAACATCTTCGATTTGAACAGCCTAGAGAAAATCGCGTTTTAAACCCGCCCCCCTCTAAACAGCGCCAAAATCGCGCACACCCGCAGCGACAGATTTTCAGCGACGCTTCAGGTAGGCTTTGCAACATACCTACATATAGCCACTACACTCAGTGAAAAAGTTCATATTAAACCTGTCCCATCTCATCTTAAACCTATGCCTTCGGGTTTTTGATTCTCCTACCCTAGGTAAAAGACTTGATTGGCGGCGCGACTCACCCGTTGCAGCGGCCCCTACAGCCTGTCTGTCTTTTTTTTATTTTTTGTCTAGTTAAATGTAGTGTTGGTGTTTTTTAATATTGGTTTTAAATGTGTATATGTGGGGGGCGGGGGGGGGGGGGGGGAAACTGTTTAAAATCTCTTCCCTGTCCGGGAGACCCGACCTTTTCCCTGTCGGGTCTCCGTTGTCATTGGGGCCTAGCACCGTGGAGCGGCCTCCAACCTGAACGACCCGGGGGCTCGGGAGACTGCGGAGCAGCGGACTACTCACCATCGTGGGGCTGGCCGGCCTCGGAGCGTGCGGAGCGGTGGTGACTCGCTGCTGCGACTCGACTCCTGGGGCTCGGAGGCTCCAGCAACGCAGCCGCAGGTCCGGTGGACTGTCGGGACATCGGGAGCTCGCGGGTCCGGGGGGAGAGAGAGACCGCTTCCCGGAGCTCCCGCAACGCGACTTCTCCAGCCCGTGTCGCGGGGTTGGAACGACCTGGAGCGGGGTCGTACATCGCCCACCACGGCTTCATGGCCGTGGGACATTCCAGCGCCCGCCGGGGGCTCCAACTTTGTGACATTTGGACCGGGAGCGGGGCCGTAAATCGCCCGGCACGGCCTAAAATGGCTGTGGGACTTATCATCGCCCGCCTGGGGCTTGGACATCGGGAGAGACATGGAGAACAGGGGAGAGAAAAGACTTTGCCTTCCATCACAGTAGGTTCACTGTGATGGATGTTTGTGTGAACTAAATTGTGTGTATGTCTAGGAATTGTCTTTGTTTGTATGGCTGTGGAAACGGAATTTCGTTTGAGCCTCACTGAGGCTCAAATGACAATAAATTGTATTGTATTGTATTGTATTGTTTATATGGAATGAACCATTTGGCTGCAGACTGGTTTACGTAAAGGTAGGATTTCATAAAGACGCCAAAATAGCACAAAGTAGACATTTCTGACTATATATTTTAGTTGTTACCATTGGCACTCATGCACCGGGTTCTTGATTTCCATTTCCATTGTGATTTTTGCATAGAGGCCCTACCCGGGTACTCTTCCCACATTGTTGATGATAGATTTCATCGTCTTTATTTGGTTTCCTGTCACCATGCCAGTTTTGGATGCATTTTACCACTCTGACTTGGCTTACAGCTAGTCATGTATGACATTGTCTGAAGTGCCATATTACCTCGAGTGCACTGCCTTCATTCTCCACATTAAAAAAAAAATATTTTCATAGGGACTGAAATAGAATCTCAAACAGAAGTACTTAGTAGGTCAGACAGCATCTGTGGAAAGAAAAACAGAATTAACATTTCACATTGAAGACTTTTCATCAGACCAGTCATTGACCTGAAATGTTAACTTTAAAAATGAGCAAACTGAGTGTTTCCAACGTTCTCTTTTTGTTTCACATTTCTAACCTATTTGTTTCTTTATTCGTCAGACAAGACCTTCCCTTATCGAATTGTTTAGTTTAGAGAAACAGCATGGAAACGGGCTCTTTGGCCCACTGAGTCTGCGCCGACCAGTGATCATCCCGTACACTAAACGCTATCTTACACTCTCGGGACAATTTTTACCGGAGCCAATTAACTTACAAACCTAAATGTCTTTGGAGTGTGGGAGGAAACTGGATCACCCAGAGAAAACCCACCGTCACGGGGAGAATGTACAAACTCCGTCCAGACAGCACCCATAGTCAACTCTACCACTGCACCACAATGCCACCCTATGCGCCACCGTGCCACCCATGTTGACAGTCCATGATTAATCTATGCATTGGTGAATGAATGTTTACGGATGATTAGAATTGACCAATAATTTGTCTGCTGCTTGTTAAACCCCTAACTGGCATGTTACTCAGTTTATCGCTTCCTCCCATTTCAAACAATGGTGCACTGCTGAAGCTGTTGCAATCCTTTGGCATTATGATGTAAAAAGCTTACACAATTTCCTCCTCCTGTCATCAGTCCAGGACATATATTTTAGTTGCACCAAGTAAAAGTGGATAAGTCTCCAGGTCCTGACAGGATATTCCCTAGGACATTGAGGGAAGTTAGTGTAGAAATAGCCGGGGCTATGACAGAAATATTTCAAATGTCATTAGAAACGGGAATAGTCCCCGAGGATTGGCGTACTGCGCATGTTGTTCCATTGTTTAAAAAGGGTTCTAAGAGTAAACCTAGCAATTATAGACCTGTTAGTTTGACTTCAGTGGTGGGCAAATTAATGGAAAAGATACTTAGAGATAATATATATAAGCATCTGGATAAACAGGGTCTGATTAGGAACAGTCAACATGGATTTGTGCCTGGAAGGTCATGTTTGACTAATCTTCTTGAATTTTTTGAAGAGGTTACTCGGGAAATTGATGAGGGTAAAGCAGTGGATGTTATCTATATGGACTTTAGTAAGGCCTTTGACAAGGTTCCTCATGGAAGGTTGGTTAAGAAGGTTAAACTGTTGGGTATAAATGCAGGAATAGCAAGATGGATTCAGCAGTGGCTGAATGGGAGAAGCCAGAGGGTAATGGTGGATGGCTGTTTGTCGGGTTGGAGGCAGGTGACTAGTGGGGTGCCTCAGGGATCTGTGTTGGGTCCTTTGTTGTTTGTCATGTACATCAATGATCTGGATGAAGGGGTGGTAAATTGGATTAGTAAGTATGCAGATGATACCAAGATAGGGGGTGTTGTGGATAATGAAGAGGATTTCCAAAGTCTACAGAGTGATTTAGGCCATTTGGAAAAATGGGCTGAAAGATGGCAGATGGAGTTTAATGCTGATAAATGTGAGGTGTTACACCTTGGCAGGACAAATCAAAATAGGACGTACATGATAAATGGTAGGGAATTGAAGAATACAGTTGAACAGAGGGATCTGGGAATAACCGTGCATAGTTCCTTGAAGGTGGAATCTCATATAGATAGGGTGGTAAAGAAAGCTTTTGGTATGCTAGCCTTTATAAATCAGAGCATTGAGTATAGAAGCTGGGACGTAATGTTAAAATTGTACAAGGCATTGGTGAGACCAAATCTGGAGTATGGTGTACAATTTTGGTCGCCCAACTATAGGAAGGATGTCAACAAAATAGAGAGAGTACAGAGGAGATTTACTAGAATGTTGCCTGGGTTTCAACAACTAAGTTACAGAGATAGGTTGAATAAGTTAGGTCTTTATTCTCTGGAGCGCAGAAGGTTAAGGGGGGACTTGATAGAGGTCTTTAAAATGATGAGAGGGATAGACAGAGTTGATGTGATCAAGCTTTTCCCTTTGAGAATAGGGAAGATTCAAACAAGAGGACATGACTTCAGAATTAAGGGACAGAAGTTTAGGGGTAACATGAGGGGGAACTTCTTTACTCAGAGAGTGGTAGCGGTGTGGAATGAGCTTCCAGTGGAAGTGGTAGCGGCAGGTTCGTTAGTATAATTTAAAAATAAATTGGATAGGCATATGGATGAGAAGGGAATGGAGGGTTATGGTATGAGTGCAGGCAGGTGGGACTAAGGGAAAAAAGTTGTTCGGCACGGACTTGTAGGGCCGAGATGGCCTGTTTCCGTGCTGTAATTGTTATATGGTTATTATATGGTAAGTAGTTATTCACTTTCAACTTTCTCAGTTTCACTTTCTCAGGAAGTACAGGTAATGATGAGTGGTTTTGTGACCACACATTTTCAAAGATATTCGCGCCCATGAATTTGAAGGTGTTGACTCTCTTCACCATCATCCTGTCGATGAAGATGGGCTCATGGATCCCCAGCTTTACCCTCCTGAAGTCAACAATAAGCTTCTTGCTAATATTGAGGGCAAGTTGTTGTTCTGATTCCATTCAATCAGATTATTAACCTTCCTCTGCACTGTGACTCATCGTATCAGTTATTCGTCTAACACTGGTGGTATTGTCATGAATTTAAAGATGTCATTTGTTTATTGAGGAGGAAGTATTGTTGTCATTTCACACTGATTGTGGTTTAACGATGAGAAAGTTGAGGATCCAACAGCATAGTGTCAAGCAGAAAGCTAGTTGTTTGAGTTTGATAATAGGTTTGGATGGGGCGATGATGTTGAATGATGAGCTGCAGTCGATAAACTACAGCCCGACTAACGTGTTCTTATTGTCCAAGTGGCCCAGGGCAGAGTGGAGAGCTAGCAAGGTCATATTCCCTGTTCATCTGTTGCGGTTGGTGGGAAATGTTAGTAGGTTCTTCTCTTAGTAATTATCTTGGTCTTCATATATTATGAAATATCTGGGCCTCCTTTCATTTATTTCCTATTATCTTTTTAGTTGACATTTCCTAATATGTTTCTATGCTCTTTCCCTATTTACTAGACTCACTGTTGTACTATGATAGTGTGAGCATTGTACCGTTGTGTCCAGACATTTTTTTAATCTTGTCCTATACTCAAGGCACAATGTAATAGTCTGTATATTATTGCTCTACTTAGCACTGTGTTCCACACCAGATGATGTCTCCATGTCACTGGGTGTTGTGAATTAATGCCACATACTAGTGCACACTGACCTGTTCCATATTATTGGATACTAAAGCCCCTGTCCCACTTAAGCGATTTTTTCCGCGACTACAGGTGATTAGGCTGTCGCCACATGGTCACGTGGTGACGCCTGTATGGTCATGAGTAGTCTCATCACGTCGCCTAAAGAGTCATAATGTTTTTCTGGTCGCCGCGACTGTTCGGCGACTGTGGGCTTGTCGCAGCTTGTCTTCTCCTGTTGTAGATGCTGTTGTGGGCAGGATGACGCAGGTTGTCGCCAGGTGTTGTTCGTTGTCGCCGGGTGCCGACTTTGGTGAATTCCATTGGCGACTACCTACATCAACCTTCTCTCTCTCCCTCCCTTTTTAAAAAGTGGGGTTACATTAGCTACCCTCCAATCCTCAGGAACTACTCCAGAATCTAAAGAGTTTTGAAAAATTATCACTAATGCATCCACTATTTCTGGGGCTACTTCCTTAAGTACTCTGGGATGCAGCCTATCTGGCCCTAGGGATTTATCGGCCTTTAATCCATTCAATTTACCTAACACCACTTCCCGGCTAACCTGGATTTCACTCAGTTCCTCCATCTCATTTGACCCCCGGTCCCATGCTATTTCTGGCAGATTATTTATGTCTTCCTTAGTGAAGACAGAACCAAAGTAGTTATTCAATTGGTCTTCCATGTCCTTCTTCCCCATGATCAATTCACCTGTTTCTGACTGCAAGGGACCTACATTTGTTTGTTTTCTGCTCAATGAAGCATTCACATATTATTTCTGCTTCAAATAAAGTCACAAACTAAACATATTCACCAATCAAGACATGATATATACCACAAAGACATGCAGCAAAATTATAATACAGTATCTCAACTCTTTTTACACGTTGCAACTAATGCAATTTCTATTATTTCTTTCCACTTCCAAACAAAAATGTGGTTGGATTATTCAGCGTATGATCAACCTGTGTCAATAAATCCTGGACCATGGTAACATATATGCTTAACCATGCATACTACAGATTGATGAATCGGTTCTCTGTGAAGGACCGAAAATTATCATGACATGGCCATAGCATGGGTCGTTATTGCTATTGGTACAGAAACACTCTCGCTTCCCACATAATTTATCCACAACAAAATATGCAGGTTGCAAGGAAATATCAAAACTACATTTTATGATAATAGCTGTTAAAACCGACAGGTTAAAATCTGACAGGTTAAACATCACACTAACTGACAAGAGATGGTCAAAGGACATAACTGCAGCAAATGTTCTTTTGGTAATATATTTAAAGGTGTCAAAACGCCACATTACCGGACATTCAGATTAGATGTATGTGTTATGAACAGCAATAAAGATACCCAGTTTGCACGAACCAGATTTAAAAAAAATTATTGATAAATGCTGTTTCCATCATTCCCACTTCGGAATCAATGTTAAAATTTTAACTGAAATATCTCCTGACCAAATTAGTGATGTATATGACCAACTGTAAAAGTAAAATCTGGATAAATCCAATGTATAGTTGTGAATGTTTTCATTAAATCACTACTGTGTTTATACTCCAGATTAAGAGCATTGATTTGCCGGTAAAATGAATTCTGTAATAACGTGTCAACGGTGCAGTGACAATCGAACACTGCGGTTTTAATGTTTCACGTGTTCACAATTATATTAATCCATCTTTAAGGATTAAAAACAAATAATAACATTGGGAATTAAAACACATTTGGGGGGAGGGGGGGGGGGGGGGGGGTTTGAGAAGGCAATCGGTGCGGAATGGATGGATTGAGGCTGGGGAATTAGTGCGTGTTGGTTGGAGTAGATGAAATTGTGAGGGGAGAGCGCGGGGGATGTCAGTGCGGTTGAATGGGGGGATCAGTACGGAATGGACGGGGGGATCTGTGCAGGATGGATGGGGGGGAATCAGTGCAGGGTGTATGGGCGGGGGGTCAGTACAGGATGAGTGGGGGTAGACAAAAATGCTGGAGAAACTTAGCGGGTGAGGCAGCACCTATGGAGCGAAGGAAATAGGCAACGTTTTGGGTCGCGACCCTTCTTCAGACTGATCCCCCCATTCTTCTTGAATGGGGGGGGTCAGTACAGGATGAATGGGGGAGGTCAGTGCAGTGTGGATCGGAGGGTCTGTGCAGGATGAATGGGGGGGTCACCACAGGATGAATGGGTGGTCCACTACAGGATGAATGGGGGATCGGTGCAGGATGAATGGGTGAGCAGTGCAGGATGAATGGGGGTGTGGCAGGAGAATCAATGTGAGGTGGATAGGGAGATAAGTGCAGGATGAATAGATGGGAGGGGGGGGTAGATGGGGAGGGGTGCCAGTGAGGACTGAATAGAGGCGGGAATGGGGATCAGTGTGGGATTGAGAGGAGGGGTTCCAGGATAAAGGGGGGGGGGGGGGAGAGAGAGACAGAGAGAGAGACGGAGAGATGGAGAGGGGGGGAGAGAGACAGAGAGGGGGGAGAGAGACAGAGAGGGGGCAGAGGGACGGGGAGAGAGAGGGAGGGGGAGGGAGGGGGAAAGAGACAGATTCAGAGAGGGGAGAGAGACAGAGGGGGAGAGAGACAGAGGAACACAGAGGGAGAAGGAGAGGGAGAGGGACAGAAGGAGGGAAATGGACAGACGGAGAGGGAGAGAGGGACAGACGGGGAGAGGGAGACAGAAGAAATGGGGAGGAAGGAAGGTCAGCGCTCCTCAGACAACATCGGCATCATTGCCCTGCAGCCTTGGCCGTCCCTGTCCGCCGCCATAGGGGGAGGCAGTTGGGATCTCCTCGCCACCGTCTCCCCGCCTCCGTCAGCCAAGAGGAAGGTGCGGTGCAGACGCTTCAGACGGCGGAAGGGGGCCACCCGCTCTCCCGCTCGCTCCCTCCCTCCCTCCCTCCCTCCCTCCCTCCCTCCCTCCCTCCCTCCCTCCCTCCCTCCCTCCCTCCCTCCCTCCCTCCCTCCCTCCCTCCCTGCCTCGGCGTGCAGGAGGGTTCGTTTTGAATGCACTGCTGGCGGAGTGGCAGGCAGCGCCCGTCATCATGCCGGGCGGGGTGCGGGAGGAGATGGAGCCGCTGTCGCGGCCCCTGCTGCTGCTGTGCGGGGCCCGTCATTCGCTCTGACCCTTCATCCTAGTATCTTTGCCCTGCAATACAGCCGCTGCTGACACAAAACGTCACGTTCCTTTTCGCCAGAGATGCTGCCTGATCCGCGGAGTTATCTTCGGCATAAACCAGCATTTGCAGTGCCAAGCTGGGCAAAATGAGTCGGCGTTCAGGTTGCCCGGCGGCACTTTGGGTGGTCATTGGCACCCGGGCAACCGCCAATTTCGAGCCCTGTTAATACTTTGGCCCATATAGGTTGTATTGGATTTCAAATGCCATAATAAGGGCACATTATTCGGCATGTTGTAACTCGATGACAAGTACTGAGAATTGCTTATGCCGTACATCATTTTACCTATATATTTTCATAACTCATCATAGATTTGATGGGCTGAATGGCCTCCTGTTTTGCAATATGAGGACTCCATATGTAATTTGAGATTCTAAAAGGGATAGAGCACTGATGTTTCTGGAAATACAGTTACAAGTCTGCAGATACTGGAAAATTAATCAAAAATCATAGAGTCCAGACCCAAACCGTCTGTCCATTCACCTCTCCAGGTTTAGGTTTATTATTGCCACGTACTGAGGTGCACTAAAAAGCTTTGTTTTTCAGTAGCAGATGCTGCCTGACCCATTAAGTTCTTCCAGCAGTTTTTTATTTCCTGGAAATAAAGATAGGCAAAATATTTAAAATAGTAATGCAGATTAATGTCAAAAATCCAGACACATTTCAATTCAGTTAGAGTAACACCGTGCAGAAACAGGCTATTTGGCCCACCATGTCCATGCTGTCCAGAAGCTATACTTACCCATTCATATGGTTGGTGGCTTTCTATGCCTTGGCGATTCAAGTGTTTTTATAATCTGGATATGTTTTAAATATCATAACAATATCTACCTCAACCATCTTCTCAGGCAGTGCTTTGCAAACACCCTCTGAGTGGGGGAAAAAAATCCAAGATCCCCTGTAACCTGCTTCTCCTTGAGCTTGTATAGCGCCTTATCATAACAAAGCAGGAGGTTACATAGAAACATAGAAAATAGGTGCAGGAGTAGGCCATTTGGCCCTTCGAGCCTGCACCGCCATTCAATATGATCATGGCTGATCATCCAACTCAGTATCCTGTACCTGCTTTCTCTCCATACCCCCTGATCCCTTTAGCCACAAGGGCCACATCTAACTCCCTCTTAAATATAGCCAATGAACTGGCCTCAACCACATTCTGTGGCAAAGAATTCCAGAGATACACCACTCTCTGTGTAAAAAATGTTCTTCTCATCTCAGTCCCACAAGACTTCCCCTATATCCTTAAACTGTGACCCCCTGTCCCGGACTTCCCCAACATCGGGAACAATCTTCCTGCATCTAGCCTGTCCAACCTCTTAAGAATTTTGTAAGTTTCAACAAGATCCCCCCTCAACCTTATAAATTATAGCGAGTACAAGCCGAGTCTATCCAGTCTTTCTTCATATGAAAGTTCTGACATCCCAGGAATCAGTCTGGTGAACCTTCTCTGTATTTCCTCTATGGCAAGAATGTCCTTCCTCAGAATAGGAGACCAAAACTGCACGCAATACTCCAGTGGTTACAGGTTTGCGTGCGATGGAATTTTAGATTTTGAGTATCTGCAATTTTTGATTTACCTTTATGGTGAAGTTAGTTAATAACAAAGGGGAGAAAGATTGTGTTGTTGAGTTTGGGGGAGTTTTAATATGGGAGCACCAGCACATGGGCTAAGTAGCAACTTTATGGTGGAAATTTATATGAAGAAGAATAATTGTGTTTCTGACATGATTGTTGATCGAAGTCTGCCTTTTCCACCCACAGGCGAGGAGCGCTGATATTACTGATCTCCCTGGAGAACTCCCACTCCGTCCCTGCGGAAGCACGGCCAGCATGAAAGTCAAACACGTCAAAAAGTAAGATTGATTGCATTCTTGTTTATGCATGTTTGGGCTCATCTGAATCCCGTCTTTTAGGATTGCACGTTGTCCTCTGAGCATTACTTTATTCCCTCATTTGATTCACCACACAGCTAATACTCACTTCCATCCAATTAAACTCAGTTTATGTGTTCATAAACTTGGTTTGTTTGATTTACTGTGTTAATGATTCCTTTGATTGGATAAATATAAGTGAAGTTGCGTTCAGTGACATACTTGTGTTCTGGTAGTTGCACTGCATTTTGAACATTCCATAGTTTATATGTTGTACTCATGGGGCTTGCAATGTGCAATTGCTTGATTAGAAATATAAGCAAAAAGTCAGAAATGAAATAACCTTCAATTTTGTTTCCCATGGTAACGTTGAAAAAATATGCTTTGATGCTAATCCCAGTCAAGCTATTAAATTGCTAGATATTCTCAAGCAGAAACTCCTAGTGTTGTGGGCTCTGGAGATGAAGCAAGAAATTCTACAAGCGGTACTGTAAAAGGGGCCATGTTTGTACATGCTGATCTGTAGAGGGAGTTCTCAACACCTGCAATCTGATCAGTCCTGATTCATGGGTTGCCTCCCCATGCCAGTCCGAGTGCCAGTATTAGTTAGATGGTGTCAGGTTTGAATAATGTCACCAGGTACATGGAATTTATTCCAATTATCAATAAAAATTAGAATATGTAAAACAATGTGGCTTTGATGTGATCAATTTTTGCAGTAAGAAACTAATTATACTTGTTATACAGGTAAGAGAAAAGTTTATTGAGTGAAAAATACAAGGTGTAAGGTTGTAAAAATGAAAGTCGGGTTTAAGAAGATGATATCAGATAGAGCATTTGCGTAATATAAAGCAAAAAGGAAAGAAAATGAGATTAGAAAGGACTAAAGAAGCCTTAAGATGTATTTGGCAAGTTGTATTAAAGGACATCTAAAGGCTTTTAAAAACAAGGGAGACAGTAGGACCACTCGAGGACAAAAGAAGGAATTTCTGCTTGGAATCATAGGATGTAGGTGATGTACTAAATTAGTATTTTGCATCTGATTTCACAAAGAAGGATATGGAGGACAGTGAGATCAGTGTGGGGAATTCCCAAATGCAAAGGCCTTTTGAGATCAAGAAGGTGGTGGTTTTGGGACTTAAAGAGCATGAAGGTGGATAAATCCTCAGGGCCTGATGTGATCTATCCCAGATTAATAAGAGAAGCAAAAGAAAATATTGAAAATATGAAAATGTTATGTTCTTTAATTAAACTAATTAATTTTAGATTGTTACCACTAAGTGTGGAGATTTTGAAGGAGGTTATTTGGCAGGGGTGCGGGAGAGGGTGGATAATGATTCCTTGGAAGCAAGTTAGGGTTCATAGTTATTTTCCCCATGGGCAGAGAGAGGCAGAGTTGTTATAGAAAATGAGCCCAGAGAATTGAAGCAAGGGGTGAATGAAAGACGGTGCTTATAAGTGAAGATAGGATCTTGGCCAAAAAATAATTTGTGGATTTCAGAAGTAATTGAGTACAAACTGAAGGTTGCAGACTTGGAATGGGCTGCAACCAAGGAGGAATTTGAAGTTAAAGGCACCAAATTGAAATTTGAAATTACATTGGATTAGCAGGGACAGAGGTGATGGGAGAGAAGAGAATTAGTGCAGGACAAGATATGGGTATAGAGAACGGATGATGAGTAGTGAGGAATGTTATCTCAAGTGGCAGTGCTGGTTCTGAAGATGGATAGGGTCTGTGGTTTGAGAGGGAACAGATTTATTAGATGGTTTCTGGCATGAGGAACACCATATTCAGAAAAATGTGAAGAATTTTGATTGGGGATAAGGAATGATATCCAAGGGATTATTTAAAGTTAAAAGCTTAGGAACCAGCATGTAGATAATATGGATAAATTGAACTGCGTGCAGATCAGCAATGAAGTTTGAGCAACTGAGCAGCCTCTTGCTTTTCTTATGCTTGTTGGTTCACAGTGGATGAGAAACATGTATGAGAGTAATGTTAGGGGAATTAGGTGTGAGAGGTGGAGAAGCATTTTTTAAATGAGGCTGTAATAAGTAACTATTCTAATTTAATTTACTGCCAAAAGCATGCACGTAATGATAAGTACAACAATAAATGCAGTGATGGAAAGCAGCAGAACGGTGCAAAGATTGTAGCAGGGCTCTCAATTAACTTTTTTTCTCTGATGGCAGACGGGCAACCTCGGCAGTTTTTTAGGTTGCCAAATGACAGTTTAGGTGGTCATTTAAGACGGCTGGCATGACGTGTGCGATAATGTGCTCGGACGAAGTGCGTAGTTACCAGTCGGAATTATGGTCAATGAAGCATTCACATATTATTTCTGTTTCAAATAAAGTCACAAACTAAACATATTCATCAATCAAGACATGATATTCATCCACAATGACATGCAGCAAAATTATAATACAGTATCTCAACTCTTTTTACACATTGCAAGGAATGCAATTTATATTATTTCTTTCCACTTCCAAACAAAAATCTGGTTGGATTATTCAGCGTATGATCAACCTCGGTGAGACAAAGTAAAGGCTTGGCGATCGCTTCGCACAACACCTCCACTCAGTTCACAATAACCAACCTGATCTCCCGGTGGCTCAGCACTTCAACTCTCCCATTCTGAATCCGACTTTTCTGTCCTGGGCCTCCTCCATGGCCAGAGTAAGGCCCACCGTAAATTGGAGGAACCGCACCTCATATTTCTCTTGGGTAGTTTTCAGCCCAGCAGTATGAACATTGGCTTCTCCAATTTCAGATCGTCCTTGCTTTCTCCCTCCTTCCCCTTCCATTCCCAGCTCTCCCACAGCCTACTGTCTCCGCCTCCACCTCCCTTTCCCACACTGACCTTTCTGTCCTGGGCTTCCTCCATTGCCAGAGTGAGGTCCAGCGCAAATTGGAGGAACAGCACCTCATATTTCGCCTGGGCAGCTTACAGCCCAGCGGTATGAATATTGACTTCTCTAACTTCAAGTAACCCTTGCTTTCCGTCTCTCTCTATCCCTCCCCATTCCTGGTTCTCTGACCGGTCTGATTATCCCCCTGATTAAATTTTATCTCTATGTTTTATTGTCACCTTCTAACTAGCAATGATCTATTCTACATTTTCTCTGACCCTCATCTCCTTTCATGTTTCAATTTAAACTGAATTCAAACCTTTAATCGGCCTACTGTTCTGCTCATTTATTTTTTTCCCTTTATTTTGTACAACTCTACAATTCTATTCAGGATGGCACAGTAGGGGAATATCCAAAGCTACTATTGAGTTGAGCCAGTTCCAAAGAAGCAGCAATGTGTTTCCATGGATGATAAAGATGCTAACAGCACGTTCTTTCCTGGTGAGTATTAATGGTGTTCTCTTCTCTTGCAGGCTGGCATTCGCGAAAGGGCACTTTCCCAAGCTTGCCGAATGTGCCCATTTCCACTACGAGAATGTGGACTTTGGCAGCATACAAGTGAGTGACACTTTATAGATACCACATTGTGGACATTGTACCTTGCTGTACTCTGGCACCAATAATTTAAAAGATTATGAAATAACTCAGTATTGATTTATATCTCTGCAGCAATATAATCTAATGTAGTCAATTTGTCTTGTCAAAGCATCTTTCATTTGTGCATATTAATGAGCAAATAAAAGAGCAAATGCCCAAAGGTTTGGTAAAAAGGAAGCTTTAAAAGTAATTAAAAAAAGAGATTTACAAAAGGAATTCCTGAACTCGTGCTGTTTGTTGAAGGCAAGGTGGCCAGTGGTCACAATTCAATTTGGTGATGCATTTGAGACCAGAAATGGTGACATGGCAGAATTTCTAGGTGATGTTGCTGGATAAACAGGATTGGCAGAAATTAAAACACGAGCGGTATGATTTAGATGAGTTTATGGGACAGCAGAAGGAAGGCCAGGCCGGAGCTTGTTGGTACATTGCATTTACGTGTAACAAAGGCATGCATGAGCTGAGCAAGGTTGACATTACTCAGTAGTACAGAAGTGGAGATGGGCATATTTAGTGGCGAAACAAGGAACTGCAGATGCTGGTTTAAAAAAAAACGACACAAAATGCCGAGTAACTCAGTGGGTCAGGCAGCATCTCTAGAGGACATGGATAGTCATCGCTTTGGGTCAGGACTCTTTTTCAGACTGAGAAGTGGGGGAGGAACAAGGCCAGACAAGTGATGGGTGGACACAGGCGAGGGGGTTTGATTGGCAGATGGGTGGACAAAGGCCAGACATAATAAGGAGACAATAGGATCTAAAATAAGGAGCGAAGAAAGTGAAATATGAAGCCGGGGGGGAGGGGGGATGGGGGGGGGATAGGGGGGATAGGTGCACAACCTGGTGAGGTACATGGAAGAGAGGATGGAGAAGGTGTGGGCTTTTTGTTACCTAAAGTTGGAGGATTCATTATTCATACAGTTGGGTCGTAAACTATGTAAGTGGAATATGAGCTGCAATTCCTCTGGTATGCGTCAATATGGGAGTTAAAATGGTTAGCAACCAGGAGATCCAACAGGCCCAGATACACTGAGTGCTAATGTTTGGTAAAATAGTTGCCTAGTCTATGCTTTGTCTTGCTGGTAATTGAAGGATGATGATGCACATAAAACATAAGCAGGAGTAGACCATCAAGCGAGCTGGAATATCAAGCCCAATATCACCTCGTGCTGTCTGGAATACTGCAGGAAGGCACTTTCTAATCTCACCAAATGAGCCATGTCCTTAGAAAGATGTAAAGTCCAGAAGAGAGCCAGTCCAATAAATTACATGAAAAAAACTGGACTAATTCTGTCTTCACCCCTCAGATGATGTTAACGCGTCCACTGAATTTATTATAGAAGAATGCAAGAATATATTAAATGTTAATCTATTTTTCTATAATGGAAAATAAATATGTAACGTTTGCCCTCGGAAGAACAAGTCCTTTATGTTTATACATCTTTCCCTGCATCCATCTAAATCCTTCTAATGAGGATTTTATTTATCTGTCCTATATTCTGCACATTTAGTGGCCATCCAAGATCAATGACCAGGTCATTAATATGGGGGAATGAAAAAGATTAGCAAATCTAAGACCAATCTCTTATTGGAAGTGTGGTTAGTGTTTATTGTTGAGGTTGTGGTGGTATGTTGTGAACACTATTAGAAGGGAAGCGAAAATGTTGTAAGGAAGTAAATGTGGGATTGGGATTAATAAGAATGCTCTGAATGTTGCAAAATGGGATTAATGTCCTTGTGCATTTGATGGTCGACGCGGACACTGTAGGTTGAAAGCGGGTTGACTGCATTCTGGCTCATCCATTGCCATTGGGTGCACCGGCTGGCCAAAACTAAATTTCTTCTGCATATATTGATCCAGATGTTTCTATCTGCAAAATGTATGACATTGCTGGTTCATTCAGTGAATGTTGACAATCAGAAAAACTCTCAAGGCTGCATCTTGTCCACTTGGCTCCCAGGAAATAGTAAGGTCCTATTTCATGAAGTAACAACATTGACATTCCCCATGAGGAAAGCTTTCTGAAAGGCCAGGGTAATTTTGACAATATTCTCCATGATATATTTCAAAACATATACTTGTTCAGATTTTGGAGACATTACATTTTCTGACAAGATCATAAGATCGTTTTTCAACAGCATTTTAAAACTGCATTTGAGACATAGTTCCCTGGCTTGACCATAGTCACTATTAAATAAAACCCTGAGTTACTTCACGTAAAAGTAACAACGTCTGATGCAACTGGCATTTTGATCCTTTTTTTAAGGTCCGTGTTTGGTCCTGGCTATTTCTGCCTCTATAGCATTTGCTAGCTCCACACCCTTGTGAGTAATAGGAATGAAAGCATAGTGGTTAATGTTTTAGACTAGAATCAGCAGCCTGTCGGCAGCGTGTCGGTTTTTTTTCAATTGAGGGGGCGCTGCACTGCAGCAGCCTGTCGGCAGCGTGTCGGTTTTTATCCAACTTTTTTTATTTTTTTAGTATGTTTAAAAGTCTGTTTTTAATGTTTCTTTGTGTGTTATGTGTGGGGGGTGGTGTGGGGGGGTAAGGGGGAAACCGTTTCGGCCGCCTCCTCCATGGAGAGGCGACTTTTTCCAGGTCGCCTCCCCCGTGGCCTAACAGCAAGGATCGGCGCGGACTTTCCCGGAGACGCGCCCGGGGCTTCAGCGGCGGGCGCAGCGTGGACTCTCGGCGTGGAGCGGGTGAGCCCTCGCTGGAGGGGAGCGCTCCGTTACGCTGGCCCGCGGCAGCCGGCAGCCGGCAGCCTGAAGCCGCAGTCTGCAGAACTCCAGCTGGTGCGGCGTCTACAGCCCGGGATCCCTCGTGGAGGACCCGGGTGGAAGAAGAAGCTTTCACTGCCGGCCCGCGGCCATCTTCTACCGCGGGTGCGGCATGGACTTACCATCTCCCCTGGAGGGGAGCTTCGACCGCCGGCCCTGCAGACTGCGGTGCTTCCGGCTGCGGCACGGCAGGTACTTTAAAACTTTGACCGCCGGCCTGCGGCCTACACCAGCCTGAAGCCGCGGTCTCTGGTTGGGAAGAGCCGATCCTGGACTCACCTTGACTTTGACTTTGTCCCTTACCATCTGGACGCCCGCAGCAACGGCTGTGGAGGGTGGAGGTCCCGACCACGGGGGGAAATGGAGGAGGACTGGCCAAGCTCTGTGCCTTCCACCACAGTGATGAATGCTGTGGTGGATGTTTGTGTAAAATTTTTATTGTGGTTGTGTTCTTTATTACTGTACCGCTGCTGGCAACCCAAATTCCACCGACCTTGGTTGTGTGGCAATTAAATTATATCTATCTATCTATCTATCCTGGACTATTTTCACAACATAAAATGTTACATTTTTAGCCTTTCTCCATTCTAGTGATAGGTCATCGACCTGGAAGATTGACTTTATTTCTGTCTCCACAGATGCTGATTAACCAGAATATCTCCAGCATTCGCTGCTTTGCCTGTGCTGGATATCTCAGCATTTTTTGCCCATCCCAAATTTATTGCCCATCCCTAATTACTTTTAGGGAGTTGATGCTTTTCTCAAGTACTGCTTGACCTGTGGAGAAAATGCTCTTGCAGTCTGATTGGGGAGGGAGTTCAAGAAAATGCAGATGAAGTTATAGTGAGGGAACGGTAATATGTTACTCATCGGTATGATGGGTAACTCGGAGTTGATGGAGTTTCATACACCTACTGCTGTTAGAGTAGCTCGGGTGAATAACTGCTATGCGTCTTGTGGATGTGCACGCTGTGTACTGGTGGTGGAGGAATGGATGCATTGGGTGGTTGATGTGTTCTCAGTCCAGTTTTGGATGATGATGAACTTCTTGAAAGATATTAGAGCTGCAATCATTGGGGCAAAGGCAGAGTATTCTATCACATTCCTTCTTGTATGGTACTGAGTCTCTGACTTGTTATGGAGTCATACAGCATGGTAACAAACCGGGAAGCCCAACTTGTCCATGCTGACCAACATAGCCCATCTGATTGCATTTGGCCGGTTTCCCTCCAAACCTTTTCTATCCATGTGCCTGCCCAAGTGTCTTTTATTTGTTGTTATTTTACCTCCCTCAACTATCTCCTCGTTCATTTACCATACCACAGAGTGAAAACGTTGCTCCTCAGGTTCCTATTAAATCATTCCCTTCTCACCTTAAATATATGTTCTCAGGTTCTTGATTCCCCTGTCCTGGGTAAAAGACTGCATTCACCCTATCAATCCCCCACATGATTTTATACACCACTGTTTATTGTCCAACTTCACTTTGCGATGGCCATATTGCTTAACACTTATTAGACCAAATGTGAATGTTATCTAGGTCCTGCTGCATGTATAAATAGACTTTCATTTTGCAAAGGAATTTTGAGTGGTATCGACCATTGTGCGGTCATCTGCGAACATCTCTCTTCCTGACCTTGTGATGTTTGATCTCCGAAAGTTACAACTACCATCCTTTGTTTCAGATATGATTCTAACAACAGGAGTTCTTTCTCTTTTCCAGAATTTGCAGCTGGTTTCTCTGGAGTCATTGTGCTAGTCATGTTCGTAAGTTTTTGGAGCAGAATTAGGCCATTCAGCCCATCAAATCTATTCCTTCAATCCCATTCTTCTGCCTTCTTCCCATAATAGTGAAAGGTGGGTTGGCGGCGCGACCGACGTCGCAGCGTCCTCTGCAGTCCGTCTGTCTTTTTTTATTTTATTGTCCTGTTGAGTGTATAGTTTGTGGTGGGTTTTTGACTGTGTATGGGTGGGGGGGTGGGGGGGTGGGTGGGGGATACTTTTAGATCTCTTCCCTGTACGGGGACCCGACATTTTCCCTGTCGGGTCTCCGTTGCTGTTGGGGCCTAGCACCGTGGAGCGGCCTCGAACCGGAACGACAGCTCAAGTCACGGAGCCTGCGGAGCTGCGGAGCTGCGGACCTACCATCGTGGAGCTGGCCAGCTTCGGAGCGTGGAGAGCTGTGGTGGCGCGCTGCGGCGACCCAACTCCGGTGGATGGTGACACCGGGAGTTCGCGGGTCCCCGGTGGGAGACTGCTTTGCGGGGCACCGGCAACGGCGACTTCTCCCGCTCGAATTGCGGGGTTGAGAGTGACCTGGAGCGGGGCCTTACATCGCCCGGCGCGGCTTTAGATGGCCGCGGACTTGCTAGCGCCCGCCGGGGGCTCTGACATCGGGACCCGGAGCAGGGCCTTACATCGCCCGGCGCGGCTTTAAGTGGCCGTGGGACTTGCTAGCGCCCGCCGGGGGGCTTTGACTTTGACTTCGGGAGAGGTATGGAGAGCAGGGGAGAGACAAGACTTTGCCTTCCATCACAGTGAGGAGGAGATTCACTGTGATGCATGTTTGTGTAAATTGTGTTGGTGTGTGTCTTGGTTCTTTTCTTGTATGACTGCAGAAACCAAATTTCGTTTGAACTTCATGTGAGGTTCAAATGACAAATAAACGGTATTGTATTGTATTGTATAAGCCCGGACACCCATGCTAATCAAGAATCTGTCAATCACTGGCTAACATATATTCATTGACGGCCTCCATAGCTCTCTGTGGCAATGAATTCCACAGATTCACCATCCTCTGACTAAAGAAATTCCTTCTCATCTCCTCTCTAAAGGTACGTCCTTTTATTCTGAGGCTATGTCCTCTAGTCCTAGACTCTCCCACTAGTGAAAACATCCTCTCCAAATCCACTATCCAGGCCTTTCACTGTTCGGTAGCCGTTTCATTCTCTAGCAAACTCACAACATTGTGTTTCTTCTAATTTAGTGATGCCTGTCATTCAATAGACAATAGACAATAGGTGCAGGAGTAGGCCATTCGGCCCTTCGAGCCAGCACAGCCATTCAATGTGATCATGGCTGATCATCCCCAATCAGTACCCCGTTCCCGCCTTTTCCCCATATTCCCAGACTCCGCTATCTTTAAGGGCCCTATCCAGCTCTCTCTTGAAAGCATCCAGAGAACCTGCCTCCACCACCCTCTGAGGCAGAGAATTCCACAGACTCACAACTCTCTGTGAGAAAAAGTGTTTTCTTGTCTCCGTTCTAAATGGCTTACCTCTTATTCTTAAACTGTGGCCCCTGGTTCTGGACACCCCCAAATGGGAACATGTTTCCTGCCTCCAGCGTGTCTAAACCCTTAACAATCTTATATGTTTCAATAAGATACCCTCTCATCCTTCTAAACTCGAGTGTACAAGCCTAGCTGCTTCATTCTCTCAGTATATGACAGACCCACCATCCCGGGAATTAACCTTGTAAACCTACTGCCTCAATAACAAGAATGTCCTTCCTCAAATTAGGGGACCAAAACTGCATACAATACTCCAGGTGTGGTCTCACTAGGGCTCTGTATAACTGCAGAAGGACCTCTTTGCTCCTATACTCGACTCCTCTTGTTATAAAGGCCAACATGCCATTCGCTTTCTTCACTGCCTCCTGTACCTGCATGCTTACTTTCATAGACTGATGAACAAGGACCCCCATATCCCGCTGTACCTCCCCTTTTCCCATCTTGACGCCATTTAGATAGTAATCTGCCTTCCTGTTTTTGCTACCAAAGTGGATAACCTCACATTTCTGCACATTAAACGTCATCTGCCATGCATCCGCCCACTCCCCCAACCTGTCCTAGTCACCCTGCATTCTCATAGCATCCTCCTCACAGTTCACACTGCCACCCAGCTTTGTCATTCATTATCCTAGCTCCCATTGTTCAACTTTATTTGCTTGTTTCCCTGTTGCCTTCTGTCCCACATTGGCTATCAGAAGGTACACAAAAAAGCTGGAGAAACTCAGCGGGTGCAGCAGCATCTATGGAGCGAAGGAAATGGGCAACGTTTCGGGCTGAAACCCTTCTTCAGACTGATCGGGGGTGGGGGGGGGGCGGGGACAAGAAAGGAAAAAGAAGGAGGAGCCCGAAGGCTGGGGGATGGGAGGAGACAGCAGGGGGACTGAGGAAGGGGAGGAGACAGCAAGGACTAACAAAATTGGGAGAATTCGATGTTCATGCCCCCAGGATGCAGACTCCCCAAGCGGAATATGAGGTGCTGTTCCTCCAATTTCCGGTGTTGCTCGCTGTGGCCATGGAGTAGATCCAGGACAGAGAGGTCGGAGACGGAGTGGGAGGGGGAGTTGAAGTGCTGAGCCACCGGGAGATCAGCTTGGTTATTGCGGACCGAGCGGAGGTGTTCGGCGAAACGATCGCCCAACCTCCGCTTGATCTCACCAATATAGATCTGCTGACATCTAGAGCAGCAGATGCAATAGATGAGGTTGGAGGAGATGCAGGTAAACCTCTGTCGCACCTGGAACGACTGCTTGGGTCCTTGAACGGAGTCGAGGGGGGAGGTAAAGGGACAAGTGTTGCATCTCTTGCGGTTGCAAGGGAAAGTGCCCGGGGAGGGGGTGGTATGAGAGGGAAGGGAAGAATTGACAAGGGAGTTATGGAGGGAGTGGTCTTTGCGGAAGGCAGATATGGGGGGAGATGGGAAGATGTGGCGAGTGGTGGGGTCACGTTGGAGGTGGCGAAACTGACGGAGGATTACTTGTTGTATGTGACCAACGTGACCCCACCACTCGCCACATCTTCCCATCTCCCCCCATATCTACCTTCCGCAAAGACCGCTCCCTCCATAACTCCCTTGTCAATTCTTCCCTTCCCTCTCATACCACCCCCTCCCCGGGCACTTTCCCTTGCAACCGCAAGAGATGCAACACTTGCCCTTTACCTCCCCCCTCGACTCCGTTCAAGGACCCAAGCAATCGTTCCAGGTGCGACAGAGGTTTACCTGCATCTCCTCCAACCTCATCTATTGCATCCGCTGCTCTCGATGTCAGCAGATCTATATCGGTGAGACCAAGCGGAGGTTGGGCGATCGTTTCGCCGAACACCTCCGCTCAGTCCGCAATAACCAAGCTGATCTCCCGGTGGCTCAGCACTTCAACTCCCCCTCCCACTCCGTCTCCGACCTCTCTGTCCTGGGTCTCCTCCATGGCCACAGCGAGCAGCACCGGAAATTGGAGGAACAGCACCTCAGCACCGCATGGGGAGTCTGCATCCTGGGGGCATGAACATTAAATTCTCCCAATTGTGTTAGTCCTTGCTGTCTCCTCCCCTTCCTCAGTCCCCCTGCTGTCTCCTC
The DNA here is from genome assembly GCF_010909765.2 of Amblyraja radiata. Lineage (NCBI taxonomy): Eukaryota > Metazoa > Chordata > Chondrichthyes > Rajiformes > Rajidae > Amblyraja > Amblyraja radiata. The sequence continues at coordinate 29,173,513 of NC_045988.1, forward strand.
CCATCCCCCAGCCTTCGGGCTCCTCCTCCTTTTTCCTTTCTTGTCCCCGCCTCCCCCACCCCCGATCAGTCTGAAGAAGGGTTTCGGCCCGAAACGTTGCCTATTTCCTTCGCTCCATAGATGCTGCTGCACCCGCTGAGTTTCTCCAGCTGTTTTGTGTACCTAAGGTTTATTTCATTCCTCACTGACTACAAGCATTAATTTCTGAGGAACTTTGCAATATGCTGAGTTGTGAATTTGCCCCAAAACATTTTGGGTGGTGAGTCTCATGACTCAACTGAGATGACGTTGATCTTATCTAACTTTTTCCAAGTGATACAGCTGCCCTCTGTTGGTCACCAGTGCCCGTATGTTTCCTGCACACTGAGTCCATTGCTTTCGTCTCCAGATGGCAGCATTTGCCTTCATTTACCTTTTTGTACCTTCTGACCTTGATCCATTTCTCATGCTTAATATTTGAAACACTAGCAGTATTTGAGAACATTTAAATGCTGCGCACTTTCTGACATGGAATTTACATTTATTTTGTAGGGTGAGGGTGTTGCCCTCGCGTGGAGAAGGTCATGGTCTTCAGCCATGCAATCCTTCTGTTGTTAGCTAAAGGTTTCCAGGATTTCGACCTAAATATTCCCCTGGAAGCAAACAATGTTTTTACCAATAGATTTCCAGTTGTTGCGTATCATGTTATTGGTAAACTAAGTATACCTGTTTAAGATTGTATCGTCTCTCGCTATGTATCAACAGTTTAGTTTAGTTTAGAGATACAACGCGGAAACAGGCTCTTCGGCCCACCAATCCATACCGACCAGCGATCCCCGAATATTAACACTATCCTACACACACCAGGGACAATTTACACTTCTACCAAGCCAATTCACCTACCAACCTGTATGTCTTTGGAGTGTGGGAGGAAACAAGATCTCAGAAAACCCACGCGGTCACGGTAAGAACGATAAACTCCTTACAGACAGCATCCGTAGTCTGGATCAAACCCGGGTCTTTGGTAAAGCAGCAATTCTACTGCTGCGACTCTGTGCCACTGATTTGAAAACTGATCTAAATTAACAGTACATGGTTATCAATAACGTGGGATGAAAATCTACTCATCACGACTCTATGTGAAATGGGAATCTGATGACAGAAGCCCTGCTCTCGGGCTATGGAATCACATCAGTACATCACAGATCGTACAGAAAGTAAAGAAAATGAGCCAAGAAAGTATGGAATGCTATAGTCAGTAAACAAACCTGCAGCTGTCTTTAGAATGAACCAAGTCCATCAGCACCTACCTGTAACATGCTTCGTTAACAACAAGACAAACTAAAGGCGTCAACATATCTGCACGCATCGTCCATGGGCTTCAGGTACTGCACAATGCTTTGTATTTCGAGATACGGCTTTTGCCTGATCATGACGTCTGGTTCAATTGGTTCTTCAGAGACTTAAGTAATAAAACCTAGGGTCCCAAGCAGTGATGAAGGAGTGCAGTGTATCCTGTGCCAGCGCTCAGAAGCAATGTTAAAGGCTCTGTGTATATTCTCAGACAGTGGACCGTAGGGGGTCTGAATTCAAATGCATTTGATGACAGGGGTTCTGAATTCACAGGACGTGGGGGAGAGGCTTGGTAAACTCATAGGCATCGAAGGAATTTAGAAGAAGTTCTGAATTCCAAGGCAGTGGGGGAGGGGAGCTGTATTAATTCATAGTAATGGAGAGTGTCTTTGTGAATTCATATGCCGTGTGGGGAGGGGCTTGTGAATTCAAAGGCAGTAGGGGAAAGACCATATCTGAGGGAGGATGTGCTGGCTCTGGAGAGGGTCCAGATGAGGTTTACAAGAATGATCCCAGGAATGAGTGGGTTAACATATGATGAGCGTTTGATGCCACTTGGCCTATAAACTCAATGGAGTTTAGAATGGGTGTGGGGATGTGGAGCTGATGTTTCCACCAGTGGGAGAGTCTAGGGCCAGAGGTCATAGCCTCAGAATTAAAGGATGTTCCTTTAGCAAGGAGATGAGGGGGAATTTCTTTAGCCAGAGGGTGATGAATCTGTGGAATTCTACGGGGGGGTCATTGTTTTTGTCAGTGCTCTTATTATTATTTTTTCACATATGTTGGACTTTTTTTTTGTTTATAGAGTACTATGTTTATATGTCTGTTGTATTACTTCAGAGTGACATTGTTCCGTTTCAGGGCATATGACAATGAAACACTCTTGAAGGAGCTCTGAATTCATTGGCAGTGAGGAAGGGGACTATTGAATTCCAAGGCAATATGGGCAAGATTAACTCTTTCTTTTGAAAACCTCATGCAGCATTGTCAAATTAACCTCTTCATGGTTGTTAACATTAATTCCTAGCACAGAGTTTTTTATTGGTAGGTAAAGACATATGGGAATGGATTCTTACAATATGTACATCATCTGTAAATAGAAAGCAGGGAGCATTCACTCTTGGATATGGTAATGAAAAGGGGCAAGACGGTCAGGAAACATCAATGCATCATAATATGATGTGCAGCACAATGATAAAATAACAGCCTTGATGGCAATTATACTAATGGATTGGAGAAAAGCTGATTTTGAGGGGCTGAGAATGGAAGTTGAGAATATATAATGGACAATGACTTAGGAGTGCATCTTGAAGTTAGGAAGGATGCCAAAAAACAATTAAGAACGCTAAGTAGAAGCATGAAATCACATTATCAAGGAACATAAAAAATTATCATAAACCTTACAGGCACATTAAGCTAAAAGGTTGGGATGGGAAGAGAGCCATGAAATAATAGAATGGAAATATCGCAGGGTGCAAAGCGGAGATAGCAGAAATATTCAATCATTATTTTATTTCACCATTAACCAGGAAGATGAAACAGTTGATATGATACTCTACAATGAGATTATTGATGAAACTGCAGAAATGGGTGGAAAAACGACATGGATCCAAGCAAGTGTGAGGTGTTGCATTTTGGGAGCTTGAATGTAAGGGGAAGGTGTATGATTGATGGCAAGATCCTTAACAGCATTGATGTGCAGGAGGAACTTGCAGTCCATGTACATAGTTCCCTGAAAGTGATAGCACATCGCACGTGAAGAAAGCTTATGGTTTTATTGCCTTCATTGGTTGGGGTTAGACCTAAATGCTAGCGTAACTCAGCGGGACAGGCAACATCTCTGAAGAGAAGGAATGGATGAAGTTTCAGGTCGAGACCCTTCTTCAGACTAGTCAGGGGAAAGGTAAACAAGAGATATAATCGGTGAAGTAGAGAGATATAGAACAAATGAATGAAAGATATGCAAAAACGTAACGATGATAAAGGAAACGGGTCATTGTTAGCTGTTTGCTGGGTGAGAACGGGAACCTGATCTGCATTGGATGGGGGTGGGATGGAGAGAGATGTAGTTCAGGGTTTACTTGAAGTTCGAGAAATCAATATTCATACCACTTGGTTGTAAGCTGCCCAAGCGAAATATGAGATGCTGTTCCTCCAATTTGCGATTAGCCTCACTCTGACAATGGAGGAGGCCTAGGACAGAAAGGTCAGTGGGAATAGCATTATCTAAGAGTCAAGAAATTATAATGCAGCTCTATAGATCTGGATTGTCTGCATTTGGAGTATTGTGTACAGTTCTGATCGCCCGATTACAGGAAGAATGTAGAGGCCTTGGAGAGAGGACAGAGTAAATTTACCAGAATGCTGTTTCAATTAGAGGGTACTAGACCAAGTCCGGATCCGTTGGGTCCCGTTCCCCTAACGCAATATTCCACCACTCACGCATAGCCCCCAACTGCGCAGGTGCGGCTGACATTCTTATAGTTTAAATGGCAATAACTTGTAAAATAGAAGATCAATGTGGCCGCATCTCACACTGCCTCTTTAGTCCCCTATTCCCCCCTCCATTATCCTCCCCTCCCCACCCTCTACCAACCCTCCTCTGCTTCCTCCCCACACCCCTCCCTCCCCTCCTCTATTACCACCCCATCCCTCTTCTTATCTCTATTCTCCTTCATTCCCCTTCATTGCCCAGCACTCCCTCCCCCACCTCTTCACCCTCCTTCTTCTTTCCCCTCTCCTCCTACCCTCCCCCGCTCCCTCCCTCACCTCTCCCTCCCTCTCTTTTCTCCTACCCTCAGTCACTCCCTCCCTCCATAACCCCTCTCCTCTCCCTACCCCTCTCCTCTCCCTCATTCCCCCCAGGCACCCTCCTCACCTCCCCAGGACTTCGATGTAAACCACCGCCGGCCCCGTTTGCTCCACCATGCCAGCGATGAAGTTGTAGTTGAGGTGGGGGCTGTCTGGGACGGGCCGAGCGGCCTGAAGCCGGGGGAGGGAGAGGCCGAGGCTGCGGTCTGGAGCCGCGCGAAGGGGAGGTAGAGGCCAAGACTATGGCCTAGTTCTTGCCCCGGGTCCCGCTCCTTTCCCTCCCCGCAGGCCCGGAGCAGCAGCCCCCGGACCCTGCACCGGATCGAACCTCGTTCTTTCTCTCTTTCTCTCTCTCTTTCCCCCTCTTTCCCCCACGTTCCCCCTCGTTCCCCCTTCCACCCCCTTCTCTCCCCTTTCCTCCCTTTCCCTCCCTTTCCCACCCTCTCTCTCCCTGAAGATGATGCTCAAACTCTCACGACCGCTTAGCCCAAGCATTCTTTGAAAACATCTTCTTGTTTTCCTAAGCAGGGTTCCAAATACGGTGCTGCATAATTTAGCTGACAGCACCATTTCAGCTCACAGTCTGTTTAACTTACATTACAGGTGGCCCGTGTACTGGCCTCTCAAGTATAATTGTGTGTCACGTAGTCTAATGCATCTTCTGTGAACTGAAGAGTGACATTCTGATGATTTGATCCAATCTAACTCCGTTGAGACTAGATTAAAGAATGTGTTGGTTCTCTAAAGCCTGTCGTTTTCAACAGATGTTCTATTAAAAGCCAATCGCCACGATGCCCCTGTGATTGCCCCGACTGAAATCTGCAGTAATGTGGAACCTCCAATCATGTTGCCATTGTAACTGTATGGTTGCAAGTTAGATCGATGCTTGTCCTTTAAACCTTATGCTGAGTTGGCTCTATGCTGTAGGAGCTTTTACACTGCTAATGCGTACAAAAACGGGAGGATGTACAACTTCCTTTCTCATTAAAGAGATATTCATATGGGAATTAAGAGAGGAAATAAGTACCAAATCTTCAGACATAGCTCTCTTTTCATTCAATGAAAGCTCTGTGTTCCCAGTTTGCATTTCTTGGTGATGGGGATTGGGCATTTTAGGGATGGGAAGAAACCTGATCATTTTCTACAAACAAAACACACAAACCTGGAGGAACTCAGAGGGTCAGGATGAAGAAGGATCTTGGCACAAAACCTCATCTGTCCATACCCCCCCCCCCCCCCCCCCCCCCACTGCCTGGCCCGCTGAGCTCCTCCAGCACTGTTTTGCTCAAGGTTCACAGTTTCTTGTGTCTGCATTTTCTACTTAATTAAGAAGTGTGATATGATTTGGCTGTATCTTACCTGGTTGTGTGTGGAATACTGCTTGGAGTGAGTGACCTTTCATACATCGTGCATATGGACTGCAACAGTTCATAACCATCATACTCATTCACAGGCTTGATCAGATCTGATACAGGTAGAGGTTAAGAACATTTAGTTTAGAGATACAGTGCGGAAACAGGCCCTTCAGCCCGCCGAGTCTGTATTGACCAGCGATCACCCTGTACTGTTGTACACACTAGGGACAATTTACAATATTTACCGAAGCCATTAACCTACGTCTCTGTACATCTTTGGAATGTGGGGGGAAACTGGAACACCCGGGGAAACCCCATGCGGTCACGGGGAGTACGTACAAGCTCCGTACAGGCAGTACCCATAGTCATCATTGAACCCGGGTCTCTGGCGCACTAAGGCAACAACTCCCCCGCTGCGCCTCTGTGTTATTTAATATTAGAGAGCTGTTCACTCCCTGTACAGTGCTGATTGTAATTCACTATCCCGTCCTCTATGCTTTGGGATTCCTAAAGTACCCCGAACTCTTGGACTTTTTGTCAGATTGTTAGTTTTTGGAAAGCCTGTAATCTGATTTTGCGGCTAGAACATGTAGGCAGAATTGTCCATCTGTCAATGCTTGCATGTGCATCTTTTTCCTTATCTAAAGATGAGCCATTAATAACACCAATCAAAGTTGCAGGTTTACACAGAAACGGAGTGGGCATTTTTTCAACCGAGTTTGAGGCTTGATGAGGTACCTACTGTGCCCTAGTAAATGCATAGTAGTGCAATTGAAAGTAGATATCTGAGAGGAATGTTGGCTATGATTAACCTTGGGATGCCTTGATTGGGGTGGCACTGACAGGGTATGAAAATATGTTATACAGCTGAAAACCTGTGGGTGTTATGCAATGATATTCTCTCTTTGGACATTTCTCCCTTCTCCCTAGCCCTGGAAGGATATATCATGCTGTTGCTTGCTTGCACTGACACTTGCTCTGACAGATGCCCTGTCCTTTAGCATAGATATGGGAATATTTGATCTGTAAATAGCTTAGATTTGGTGCCCAGCTCTCTCCACGTATTCCTGTGATCTGTTTGAAAGAGAGGGTGTCCACAGTGCATTCAAAGGTGATTTCCCCCCTAAAGAATACTTATAATGGATGACCATGAAGTCTGAAATCTCAGATGGTTTAAAGTCTACAGTTGTGAAGTCAGCGTGGATAAACCAGGCCTCTGTAAATAAAGTGCAGGCACATTGTGATTCATATGTTTAATTTATGTTAAATTTAAAAAAAAACTTTCCATAGAAACATAGAAAATAGGCGCAGGAGGAGGCCATAGGTCAGCCTGTCTTTTGAAACTGCATCCATTTTGGAGTAAAATCAGAAAATGCTGGAAAAATTCAGTAGCCCAGGCAGCACCTGTGGAAAGACAAATAGTTCATGTCTCGCAGGACGCCAAGAACTTCATTTGGCCAGGCAACACCATCAGGACAACAGGCCTTAATGGCCAGCTGCACTTAAAGCAACTTGGACTTTGAAAATGGTGCCAAAATCTGTTTAACTTACACCTCCTCCAGGTTTTCGTTCTCACATCGCTAACAGCTACCAAAGGCCTGTTTCCTTTATCATTGTTACTTTTTTGCATATCTTTCATTCATTTGTTCTGTATCTCTACATCATCGTCTATACCTCTCATTTCCCTTTCCTTCGACTTTCAGTCTGAAGAAGGGTCTCGACCCGAAACGTCACTCATTCCTTCTCCCCAGAGATGCTGCCTGTCCTGCTGAGTTACTCCATCATTTTGTGTCTATCTTCGACTCTTGCATGTTATCTCGGTCGACTATTTCTATGCACTTTGTGCTTAAATTTGGGATTGTGCTTATGTATAGTGATAATTTACTGAACTGTATGCAATAAAAAGAATTTCACTGTACCTTGGTACATGTGATAACAAAGAACGATTAGATAGATAGATAGATAGATAGACCCACAGACACATAGAGATAAATGCGTGCACGGGCACAGACAGCCACAGGCACACAGAAAAGATTCCAGTCTGAAGAAGGGTCTCGACCCGAAACGTAATCCATTCCTTCTCTCCAGAGATGCTGCCTGTCCTGCTGAGTTACTCCAGCTTTTTGTGTTAATGGTTTAAACCAGCATCTGCAGTTCCTTCTTACAGGCACACAGAAAAGATTCACTGATTTGTGTGCAGGGTTGTCTTGATCTGAAGTGGGGGATGGGTTATAATTATAATTATAAACCATTAAAGTTACAGTTATAATTAAACAATTTTAATTGTTAATAATATGTTAATGTTTCTGTTAGAATTCATGTTATAAATTTTAATTTACTGCACGATCCAATGAAAGGAAACGTTTGGTTAGTCTTATTGCAGCTAACTTCCCAAGTAGCTCTTCATCTCTCTGGATTACAGCTCGGAGGTCCTTATGGAGTATAATAGATGATGGCTTTGCTGCCTGAGTTGGAAGGAAGAAATAGCAGAATTTTAGCAGCAAAGTTGCAAACCTGATATGTACTTTCTAACCCCACGGGTGAAATGCATCACTGATGTTGAACTAGCCCAACGGCAATAACCCTTTGCAGGCCCCCCTTTCAAATTACTCATTGGGTTTCTGAGTTGGTGAATGTCTGGAGTTTCAGGCAATTCATTCACTGTGATTAGCACATCTTGTGCCATTTAGATTGTGGAGTAGTTCTATAGTTATTCTGAAAGGGTTAATAAGCTTCAATATGCTTGAAGCCTCATGTCTTGTGTCTGTGGTAGAATCACATGAAGACTGACACAGCTTAATTCAAACTGCCTTTCATTTTCTGCCCACGTTGTCTCAACTGGTTTTTATATTTCTGAAGTGTACTTCAGGGCAACCTTTAAAACTGGACTTTAAGCTTGGAGCCAGCTTATTATTTTGAAATGCTTGTTGGTCTTTGTTGAATTTCACTTTAAATAGAGAATTGCTGCGGTAGGTCAATGCCATGTGCAATTTGTACATGGAGGGGGAGGAGAAGGGGCAGTCAACTAGCATGAAATCCATTACCGGAAGCTGAAGACCAGCTTATATAAGCCCCGTGTATGGCTCAATTGAATTAATTCCTATTCCAGTAAAAGAAAATGAAGAAGAATGACAGAATAAAACTATCAGGACTCAGCAAACCTCTGCCTTTCTGGTTCAAAAGGAATTATGTTTTCTGACAAAATCTCAACATGAGTTTCCACACATAATCGATCTCAACAGTGCTGCATAGCTGCTCAGAACCCAAGCCTCGTTTTTATTTAACGAGCAAATGTCATGTTTTGGATAAAGATTCTTACGCGAACCGCTCATGTCCCCACTGAGTTCTTTGAGCAGTGAAATGTCTGGCAGGCAAATCATTGCTGCACGTACTCCTGTGTTGCTCTTGGCTGTTGCTGAGCTCCATGCTGTCGTTCCCCGTCCTGTGGGACTGTTGCTATTACAGAGCAGCTGCCTTAGCTAAGCAAATTGAGCATGAAACGGGCAGCGCAGAGCCGGGTTAACGGGGAGCTCAGCCGTGGGTTGTAAGTCATCTGGATGAACATCATGAAGGTTGCTCGATGCAGGCGATGGATTTTTACACTGATCTTTTGCCTTTCGTACTAGCATGTGGAGGATGAATCTTTTACTTGTTCTACTGTTCTACCTTTTAGTTTGTGCCTGGACATAACCCAGAGCTGCTAGACCTCTGCTGGTCTGTATATTGTGAGAAAGACATTGTTAGTAAAGGGTAAGTGCAAGGGTGCAGTGGGATTCTCCCTCTTGATAGGGAGCTGCTTGATGCATGTTGAGCTTTGATCATTCACAGCTTTATTTAGAGAACCTTTTGTTAACTAATTAATGTACATCGTCAGGACACTTGACATGATCCATGAGATTTTCCTCCTAACTAAAACCCCGTGTTTCACAATAGTCATCCAGCCATTATTGTAGTCCTTCACAGTTAACGCAAAGAGCATGTCCTTCTCTTCGCAAAACTCGTTGTAGGGTGAAAGTGAAAGCATGAATATATGATTTTTGTTAAGATTTGTAAATTCCAACTTTACTCTGGGTCCGAATTGTAAAAGCCAACAGAAGATTTGTGAGGGTAAATGACTCTGATGACATTTAACGGTGCTGTGTGGTTTTTATTTGGAGAGGCTGTGTGTGTGTGTTTAATCGGAAAACTAAAAAATAGCAGCACTTTAGATTGAACCTGTGTGAAGTTAGCTTTCTGAATTGCATTTCAAACGAATATTGAGTCTGGTTGAAATTAATGGACAGATGAAAGGCCTGATTAATCAGCTGTGTTATGACATCACCGATCATTCTAAGATGTTAACTCCCACCTCTACTGTACTCTCCCCTGCTTTAGTCACTACTTCTTTTCCCACCTCCATTCTGTCCTTTTTCCCCTGCCCCCCCCCCCCCCCCGCATCCTACTTTATTGATGCCCATCCACTTTCTCTAATGTACTTTCAGATGCAGAGCACTTTGGAGTCAGCAGTATCTGTTAGGCAGCCATGCATTATTTACTGAATTGTTTCTGTTGACCTAATTTTTCTTTATTTTTCTCTTCCTTCCAACCCATCTCCCCGTTCTAATTTTTGCCATTATATAGCTGGTGCTGACAGAGGAACAGAGTGATGTGAGCAGGAATGGTGCTGACACCAAAGACCTCGTGTTTCTGGTTCAGGTCTCTTGTCAGGTAAGGTTGCATTGACTGCTCAATATTGTTTTAACATTATTAATGTGTATCAATCTGTGTTAATGTGTCCTATGTAATATGATGGAGTACTTGTGAAGGAAGATGATTTAGAGTGACCCAAGGAACTGTAGATGCTGGTTTACTAAAATAGATGCAAAGCGCTGGAGTAACTCGGGAGATCAGGCAGCATCTCAGGGGAACATGGATAGGTGACTTTTCGGGACAGGAACCTTCTTCAGACTGATTGTGGTGGTGGGGGAGATGGAAAGCTGGAAGGGAAGTGGTGGCTGGACAAAGCCTGGCGAATGATGGTGGATACAGGCGCATCTGGTTTTAGGTTGGTAGCTGGTTGGAAAAAGGACAGATGAAAAGACAGGTGTGAAGTAAGGATAGAAGAGATGCAAACCATGAAGCCAGAGGAAGGAACATTGGTGGAAGGGGGGAAATGGGTGCGAATCCAGGTGGGTAACTCAATGTGAAAGTTAGAAAAGTATTTTAGTTTCTACTGAACAGTGTTAAATCTGTGGACTACACCATTGATCAGCTGGCTTCATGAAGTGATTGGTCCTGTGGAGAAATCAAGAGTTTTCTAATCACTGGCATTGAGGATATTTCATTTTGTATTTAGATTGTCTTCACCGACCTTGTTGGTGTTCCTTGTTGATGTCTGCACACTGACCTATATAAAGTACAGTCTTGTATTGATTAATAGTTGGACCACGCATGGTCTTCTGGTCTTATAAAAAGAATATAAAGACATCAGAAAAGAGGGCAAGAATGATTTACAAGGAAATATTAAAACTGAGAGGCAGGACTAATCAAGACCATAAGACATAGGAACTGAATTAGGCCATTCGGCCTATTGATCCTACCCCGCCATTCAATCATGGTTAATCTATATTTCCCTTTCAACTCCATTCTCCTACCTTCTTCTTGTAACCTTTAACGCCCTTACCAATCAAGAACCAATCAATCTGCACTTTTATAATATTTTTTAAATATCTTGGCCTCCACCACCACTGAAAACAAAGAGGGACCATTGGGACTCTAATGAGTACTTTGTAACTTTGTCGGGCCATATACTCTGCGTGCTTTGTGTATTGTATGCAAAAACAAAAAAATTCACTGTACCTCTGTACATGTGACAATAAAGTATTATTGAATCATTGAGAACTTTTTTCCCCGGGTGGGAAAAGGGATCCATGGGAATCTTTCCTGGATTAAAGCGTGGCTTTAATCTGAAAGAGGCAAAGTGTACAGGAGATGTGCAGGGCAGGTTTTTGTACTCGAGGCCTAGTGAGTGCCCGGGGCGTGCTGCCAGGAGCAGTGGTGGAAGCAGATACAAGAGTGGTGTTTAAAAAGCTTTTTGCTGGGCACGTGGCTAAGCAGGAACATGATGGGGTATGAATCACACGCAGGGGGCACTGAATAAGCTGAGGCAGCATTTGGAACATGATGTGCTGTTCATGTGGCACCATTCCGGAGTGGCGGCGCTGCACTGGCAGCAGCGGCTCATCGGCAGTCCCGTTTTGTTTGTATTTTTTGTCTTGTTTATTTTGTTTGGTTAGTCTAGTTTTTGGTTCTTAGTTTGTGTTTTGGGGGGGGGGGGTTGAAACGGGTTTTGCAGTCTCTCCCTGCGGGGGAATGCGACTTTTTTGTCGTATTCCCCTTCTCTGCCTCCGCCTGCACTGAGGCCTAAATGGAGCTGGCGACCTCGAGGCTCTGGAGGCAGAGCCCGTCAGGACTCGCCCTGAGCTCGCTCCCGTGAGGGCGGTCCGGCTCAGGGCTGGAACAGTGCTCCCGTGAGAGGTTGTCGGGGCGGCCCGGCCCGAGGGAGAAGCGACGCCCAAGTCGGGGCGGCCCGGCCAGAGGGAGAAGCGACGCCCAAGTCGGGGCGGCCCGGCCAGAGGGAGAAGCGACGCCCAAGTCGGGGCAGCCCGGCCAGAGGGAGAAGCGACGCCCAAGTCGGGGCAGCCCGGCCAGAGGGAGAAGCGACGCCCAAGTCGGGGCGGCCCGGCCAGAGGGAGAAGCGACGCCCAAGTCGGGGCGGCCCTGCCCAGGGAAGAAGCGACGCCCATGTCGGGGCGGCCCGGCCCGGTGGAGGTTCGGCGCCCATGTCGGGGCGGCCCAGCCCGAGGCTGAAGACGGTACGGTACTCACGTGAGGGTGGCTGGGACGATGTTCTGGCGGTGGTGACCTGAGTCCGGGGTTCCGCCGCGGGCCAGCGGCTGCGTCTGCAGGACTGGTGGGCGGCAGCTTCAACCACCCCGTGTTTGAGCCGCGGGACTGATTGTAACATCGCCCGGGGGGTATCGCCTCGGCGCAGAGGGAGAAGAGGAGGGAAGAGACTGCAGACCTAAGACTTTTGCCTCCATCACAGTGAGGAGATGTGGGGTGGACTCACTGTGGTGGATGTTAATATGTGTTTATTGTTGTTTTTATTGTATTATATGTATGACTGCTGCAATTTCGTTCAGACTTCGGTCTGAATGACAATAAAGGCTGTCTGTCTGTCTGTCTGTCTGTCTGTCTGTCTGTCTGTCTGTCTGTCTGTCTGTCTGTCTGTCTGTCTGTCTGTCTGTCTGTCTGTCTGTCTGTCTGTCCTTGGCACCATGTTCAGCACAGACATTATGGGGCAAAGAACTAGTTCTTGTGCTCTATTTTTATTTTCCATGTAATAGAAGACTAGCAAGGTGGGGCAGTGCAGTCTGATAGACGCTTCCATTGTTGCAGGGAGTCCAAAACTGAAAAAGCCTCCAGCATTCAGCCTATGAAGCAACACGGGTGGCAAGAGAAACGGCTAACAATTCCGAACAGGATTCTTTCCTGAGCCTGCTTCTTTCCAGTAATTTCTATTTTTTATTTTGAATTACCAACAGTTGAGTGTGTTTGCTTTCGTTCCTAGTCATGAATATGAGAGCAATTAAGGAGGATTGCCTTCAAGAAAAGTGTGGAAAATGGCATTTGCCATCATCTAGAGCACAGATATATTCTATGAAAATGGTGAATTATGAAGATGAAAGGAATGGATGCTAATGATGTTGGGATTTGAATACAGTGCCCTCCATAATGTTTGGGACAAAGACCCATCATTTATTTATTTGCCTCTGTACTCCACAATTTGAGATTTGTAATAGAAAAAATCGCATGTGGTTAAAGTGCACATTGTCAGATATTAATTAAGGCCATATTTATACATTTTGGTTTCACCATGTAAAATTCCAGCAGTGTTTATACATAGTCCCCCCCATAATGTTTGGGACACAGCAATGTAATGTAAATGAAAGTATTCATGTTTAGTATTTTGTTGCATATCCTTTGCATGCAATGACTGCTTGATGTCTGCGATTCATGGACATCACCAGTTGCTGGGTGTTGTCTCTGGTGATGCTATGCCAGGCCTGTATTGCAGCCATCTGTAGCTCATGCTTGTTATGGGGGCTACTCCCCTTCAGTTTTCTCTTCCGCATATAAAAGACATGCTCAGTTTGGTTCAGATCGGGTGATTGACTTGGCCATTCAAGAATTTACCATTTTTTAGCTTTGAAAAACTCCTTTGTTGCTTTAGCAGTATGTTTGGGATTATTGTCTTGCTGTAGAATGAACCACCGGCCAATGAGTTTTGAGGCATTTGTTTGAACTTGAGCATATAGGATGTGTCTATACACTTCAGAATTCATTATGCTACTACCATCAGCAGTTGTATCATCAATGAAGATAAGTGAGCCAGTTCCTTCAGCAGCCATACATGCCCAGGCCATAACACCCCCACCATCGTGTTTCACAGATGAGCTGGTACGCTTTGGATCTTAGGCAGTTCCTTCTCTACTCCATACTTTGTTCTTGTCATCACTCTGATATAAGTTAATCTTCATCTCATCTGCCCACAAAACCTTTTTCCAGAACTGTGATTGCTCTTTTAAGTACTTCTTGACAAACTGTGACCTGGCCATCCAATTTTGCGGCTAACCAGTGGTTTGTATCTTGCCGTGTAGCCTCTATATTTCTGTTCATGAAGTCTTCTGCGGACAGTGGTCATTGACAAATTCACACCTGACTCCTGAAGAGTGTTTCTGATCTGTCGGACAGGTGTTTGGGGATTTTTCTTCATTATAGAGAGAATTCTTCTGTTATCTGCTGTGGAGGTCTTCCTTGGCCTGCCAGCCCCTTTGCGATTAGTAAGCTCACGTGCTCTCTTTCTTCTTAATGATGTTCCAAACAGTTGATTTTGGTTTCAGGTTTTGCTGATGTCTAACAGTTTTATTCTTGTTTCTCAGTCGCATAATGGCTTCTTTGACTTTCATTGGCACAGCTTTGGTTCTCATGCTGATAAACAGCAATCAACGTTTCCAAAGGTGATGGAAAGACTGGAGGAAAGACTAGATGCTGAGAGCTCTCTTATACCTGCATTAAGGAAGCAATTAAACACACCTGAGCAATTACAAACGCCTGTGAAGCCATGTGTCCCAAACATTATGGTGCCCTGAAATGGGGGATTATTGGGGGAAATATGTATAAACACAGTTGTAATTTCTACATGGTAAAACCAAAATGTATAAAAATGGCCTTAAATAATTGAATGGCAACCAAGTTGAAAAGGGACCAGTGAATAGAGCTGATATATTTATTTACATCTTGGGTCAAGATGGTTCCGGTTTTTGAAGCAGCCTGTAATCAATACTCAACCATAAGCCATAGACAAATATTTCATGTAATATGTGTCAAACCATGCCTTTACACCTGGATGAGTTTTGAATCAAGTACTTCCCGTGGCTCATCTCCCCTCAATGCCATGGATTAATGTTTTATTAGAGTGTGGTAGGACCAAAGAGCTTTGACCTGATCCTTTGACTATGAGGTTTCATGGCTTTGTCTGCTGCATGCTTCTTTTGATGGTTCACCTGCACCTCCTCCAACCACATCTACTGTGTCCGCTGTTCCAGGTGTGGACTCCTTTTTTTATCGCCGAGAACAAGCACAGGCTCGGCGAACGTTTCGCTGAACACCTCTGCTCAGTTTGCCTAGGCTTACGTGATCTCCGGTTGCTAAACACTTTAACCCCCCCTCCCATTCCCATACTGACCTTTCTGTCCTGGGCCTCCTCCACTGTCAGAGTGAGGCCCAATGCAAATTGGAGGAACGGCACTTCATATTTCGTTTTGGCAGTTTACAACTCAGCGGTATGAATATTGATTTCAGCAGTATGAATATTGATTTGTCTAACTTCATGTAACCCTTGCTTTCCCTCCCACTCCGTCCCTCCCCCACCCTATTTCTCCGACTAGTTTCACAGTCCTCCTGATTAAATGTTACTGATTGCATGCCTCGTTGTCACCTTCCCGATATCTAACAATGAATCATTCTACATTTTCCTTGATCATCGTCCCCTTTGATCTGTGTTTTCACACCTTACCCTTCCATGGTGTAAACCAGCATCTGCAGTTCCTTCCTACGCACTTCTTTTGATGGTTATTGGTCACGTAGACATTTGCAGCTTCACTCAGTGTGCAGCTGGTTGTCAGTAAGCCTGGTGCAGCACCCAGCTTGGCTTTCTGTGTCACTCACTGAACCAGGGCCAGGCCATGTGTTACAGATCTTGATAGTGTATATTTTCGCTGTTGCTGATTGATTGCTGTTGCTACCCAGTGGTGATTTGTTCTCAGTCTATCCATTGTCTTGAATGTAGTGAAATGTCCTCAAGGTGACGATAGCACGTTCCCTCCATGTGGACTGTACGGTGGTCACTCCCACCCGCTGTGTCTCGGCTGATGAGTCTGCAACAGGTAGCTAGGTGAGAAGTTCATAAGTTCTAGGAGCAGAATTTGGCCATTCGGCACATCAAGTAAACATTCAATCATGGCTGATCTATCTATACAGCCATCTGTGGCAATGAATTCCACAGATGCAGCACTCTCTGACTAAAGAAATTCCTCCATCTCCTTTCTAAGGGTAGGTTCATTTATTCTGAGGGTAAGGCCTCTGATCCACTAGTGGAAATATCCTCTCCACATTTACTCTATCCAGGCCTTTCACTATTTGGTAAATTTTAATGAGGCTCTCCTCTCATCCTTCTAAACTCCAGCGAGTACAGACCCAGTGGATTCAAACGCTCACCATATGTTAACCCAATCATTCCTCGGATCGTTCTCGTAAACTTCCTCTGGATCCTCTCCAACGCCAACACATCCTTCATCTGATATGAGGCCCAAAACTGCTCACAATACACTAAATGCAGTCTGACCAGTGCCTTATAAAGCCTCAACATTACAGCCCTGTTTTTTTATTCTAGCCCTCTGGAAATAAATGCATTTAGGTAGGTTCCTCACTTCCTGCAATGGATCCAGTCTAGCACCTATGTTCCTCAGTTAATGGTGGTGTTGCCAAGCTACTGGGTAATATACACTGAAGTTGCCATGCCGAGCACAATGTTTGCCCCTGTCACTGCAAGTGTCCCTTATATTTTTCAACGTGGAGGAGCTGCGATTCATCAACTGAAGGAGGACGGAAAGTACTAATGAGTAGTACGGCAGCATGAGTCGACACTCCACACTTGTCCTGGTTTCCCATTCCTGGAATTAGATGGCAGGTATAGCAAAGCCTCAGTTGGTGGATTGCTGAAACTTTGCCCCTGAGTCACCTTGACAGAGCATGAGGTTGGGACACAGCCTTGCATTTAGTTTAGTTTATTGTCACTTGTACTGAGGTACAGTACAGCTACATTACAAGGTACAGCTTGTTTTGTCAATGTGGTCATAGCCAGACATGTTTGAGAATAAACTTAAATAATTGTATTAAAAATTAACATTGATTAAGTAAATTAGAGCAATAATAGATAAAAGCAAAATAATGTAAAAAGGCAACAGTAGAAAACTTCATATTTTCTTTCTAATCTCCATTTTGAGATTCTTATTCAAGTAAAATGTGATTCTGATCTAGTGCAAGTGATGGGTGAACAAAGGCTTCTTTGGTTAAATGGTACGTTATTGTGGTGGGGAGTTGAGGGAATGTGGAAGGTGTCGACGGCGTGCTTATCTTTGAAACCCCCAGATAGTAGAATCTGGGCTAACTGAGAGGGTCCAGAGGAGGTTTACAAGAATGATCCCAGGACTGAGTAGGTCCACCAATGTTGAGCGTTTGTCAGCACTGGCCTGTCCCTGCTGGAGTTTAGAAAAATGAGGGGGGACTTCATTGAAACATACAGAATAGTGAAAAGCTTGGATAGAGTGGATGTGGAAAGGATGTTTCCACTAGTGGGAGAGTCAAGGACTAAAGGTCATAGCCTCAGAATTAAAGGATGTTTTTTTAGGAAGGAGATGAGGAGAAATTTCTTCAGTCAGAGGGTGATGAAACTGGAATTATTTGCCACAGAATGCTATGGAAGCCACGTCAGTGGATATTTTTAAGGCAGAGATAGATAGATTCTTGATTAGTACAGGTGTCAAAGGTTATGGGGAGAAGACAGGAGAATAGGGTTAGGAGGGAGAGATAGATCAGCCACAAATGAATGGCGGAGTAGACTTGATGGGCCGAATGGCCTAATTCTACTCCTATCACTTATGACCTCATGAACCAACCCTTTTACATTTTCTGGTCACCATGAAGATTTCCAAATTCTCTCCCTTACTTAGGCCATTCCATGAGTGCTCCAGTTCACTTGAAGCAATCGATTCTATTGGATTGTTTTAGTCCGAAAATGAATGTAAATTGAAAGAATGTACGAAGCAAAGATAGTATGAAACAATTACAAATCCTCATTGACAATAAATTGAAATGTTGAACTGATGATCAGACGGTTGGGTTGCATCCAACAGTCATTAATAAACTAACAAAGTAATCTTACTGCTTTATAAATCAACACCGAACAACTGCACCTGGAATACTGAGAACAAAATGAGGCGCTGGAGGAACTCTGGTGAGCCAGGCAATATCTATGGAGGGAAATGAACTGATGACATTTTAGGTAGAGACCCTTCTTTAGCCAAGTGCAATCCCATCAACAAATCTGTCAATGTCCCTCCACAGGCTGCCTGGCCTGCTGAGTTCTCCCAGCACTTTATTTTTTTTTTTCCCTCAAAATGTGCAGGCTTGAGACATCTGGAGTACTTATTGCCACTGAACAGAAATTAAGTTGTAGCTATTAACAGTTATGGAGAGAGACTAATGTCATGTCTCCCCCCTCGACTCTATCCAAGGATCCCAACAGTCTTTTCAGGTGAAGCAGAGGTTCACTTGCACCTGCTCCAACCTCATCTACTGTATCTGCTGTTCCAGATGTCAACTTCTGTACATCGGCGAGAACAAGTCTGCCTTAGCCTACCTGATCTCCCGGTTGCTCAGCACTTTGACTCCCCCTCCCATTCCCAATCTGACCTTTCTGTCCTGGGCCTCCTCCATTGTCAAAGCGAGGCCCAGCGCAAATTGGAGGAACAGCACCTCATATTTCGCTTGGGTAGCTTACACCCCAGCGGTATGAATATTGACTTCTCTCTGTGCTTTCCCTCTCTCTCCATCCCATCCCCTTTCCCAGTTCTCCCACCAGTCTTACTATGACCACATGGATTTCCTCCAGCTGCTCCGGTTGTTCCTGTATCCCAAAAAAGTACGAGTGTCAGATTACCCGGTGACGATAAATTGCCCCCAGCGTGTCGATGGAACAGTAGAATCTGGGTAGATTTGATGGGAATTCCCCCCCAAAAAATGGCAGAATGTTACTACACTTCCATTAAAATAAAACAAAATTATTTGGTTAAATGTTTTGTTATAAATTGTTCCATTTCTGATATTGGCCATCACGGACCTTTTTCTTTTTACATACCTTTTGACATGTTTAAGCAATCTGTGTTCCTTAGCTACCTGATTGGTGTAGTCTTCTGACCCTCTCTTAATCCAACTATTGTGCCTTGTGTTGAATTCTAAACTCTCCCCAACCCTCGGGCCTGCTCCCTTTACTGGCAACTTCATATTGATTCTTTTTTGGATCTAATAATATCCTAAACTACTTTTATTACACATGGTTGTTTACCTTTTGTATTTTTGCTCCATAAAGGAAACCTGATTGTTGCATTTCTTGCACTCATTTCATAAATGTTAGCCATTGCATATCCACTGCCAGGACATGTCATGTTTATTGTCAGGTAGACACAAAATGCTGGAGTAACTCAGTGGGCCAAGCAGCATCCCTGGAGGGATGGAATAGGTGATGTTTCGGGTCGAGACCCTTCCTCAGACATTGTCATTGTCATATGCACATGTACCGTGAGGTGCAGGTATGATGAAGATCTTGCTTGCAGCAGCTTTTGAGCACATCGACTCAGACAAACAAAAGCATAAATTATGCTAAATCATACAAAAAATTCTACAAGAGATTAAAATAAGACTGTGTAAAAAGAACAAGACATGGAGCAAAATCAAACTAGAAAAAAAAGCCCATGGCAGTGCAAGAGCTGGATTGTAGTGTTCTGTTGTCGAGGTTGCATTATGGTTTGTGTGCGCTAGTTCGAGAACATGATCGTTGTAGGAAAGTAGCAGTTCCTGAACCTGATGGGTTAGGACTCCTGCCCGATGGTAGCAGCAAGGAAGAGATAGCCTGGATGATGGGGGAATCTTGATAGATGCCTCCCTCTTGTTTTAGTCCTTCACGCGGATGTTTTCAATGATGGAGAGAGCTGTGCCCTGTTCAATGGGCAGAGTCCACCACTCTCTGACTCTTGCATTTTGTGTGTTGCAATTGTCGTACCGAGCCATGATGCAATCACAGAATACTTTCTGTGGTTGCATTTGTAGGAGTTTGTTAGAATATTTGGTGACATGTTGAATCTCTTAAAATTTCCAAGGAAGTAGGGGTGCCGGCGTGCCTTCTATGTGATTGGATCTATGTGTTCCGATCATCTGCGATGGTAACACCGAGGATTTGGAAGCTGCTAACTCTCTCCACTGCCAACTCACCAATAAAAACTGGCATGTGATCTCCTGACTTCCCCTTTCTGAAGAAGACGATCAATTCCTTGGTCTTCCTGACTTTGAGCGTGGGGTGGTTAGGCTGACAGAAATCTGGAAATGTAGGTTCATGTCTCTAAAAGTGGCTAGAGAGGAGGACAGGATTGTGAAGACATGATTTGGCAAACTTGTTTTCATTGGGAGGGCTTTTGAGTACAAAAGTACAGACATCATGATGCAGCTGTATATCATTAGTGAGACCACACTTGGAGTATTGTGTGCAGTTCTGCTTGTCCAGTGGTGCAGAAATAGACTTTTCAGGAAGTTACCTGGAGTTGTGTTCTTCAGTTACTAGGAGGGGCCGGTTGGTCTGAAACATTTTTTTTGGAGTGTAGGAGGCTGAGGGATTACCTTATTGAGGTGTACAAGATCGCGAGGGGTATGGATAAAGTGATCGCTCAGTCTTCCCCAGCTCCCCAAACGAGAGGGTGCAGGCTTAAGGTAAGAGAGGAGAGATTTAAGAGGGTATCTCAGGGGCAACCTTTTTACTTTGGGGGTAGTCCGTATCTAGATTGAGTTGCCACAGGAAGCAAGAGAAATGTATACAATCACGACTTTCAAAATACATTTGTACAGATATATGGATAGAAAAGATTTGGGGGGATATGGACCAAGTGCAGGTAAATGGAACTAGCTTACTCTGCGAACTTGGTTACATGAACAAGATAGGCCGAAGGGCCTGTATCCATGCTGTAACCATGACTCTTATGTGCAGGATGTAAGGTATTGGTCACAGTGGAACTGGCAATTGGTATTGTTTATCCAAGTAGTTAGCCAAGTTCTGGTCTTTGCTATTTTAAAGCAGATAATAACTCAGATTAATTAACACCAGCTGATGTTTACACATCCGTAAAATGTAAGTAATACTGTTCATTTGCAGGTTCTTTTAACCTTATTTACAAATGACCACATGGTATTGGGGTGAATCTTGATTTTATTTTACTGTGATGTTTGGCTGTAGAGTCAAATTCCCAAGTACGCTGTCATCTAGTATAATATTTTTCCTTGCACTTCATGATGGTATGTGAAGGCTTGAAGTTGATGCAGGATTAATAATCTGCCATGGTAACAAAGAGCACTGAAACTGCAGGCTCAGCAAGGTGAATTTTGTACATTTGTGAACATGATTTTCCCAGTGTGTCGAATTAAATCATTTCTCAACATGGAAATTATATATTCACATAATGAGTAGCTTATCAAAGACCTGTTCTGTATTTCAATTAGTCTGAATGTTCAGTGTGATTCAATAGAATTACTTTGTGAATTCTGATGAATTTGACTTATTCAGCATTTGGTGAGCTTTGTGGCAGCTTTCAGTCAACTGGGGCTGATTGTCCCATCTGCTAAACTGAAGGCTGTCATTTTTCAGTCTCATCTCTAAAAGTCTGGTCAAGAGAGTCTAAAAGACATAGGTTGATGAAGGCTTTTCAATAGCGGTAATATCTCTGGAGTAGTTGTACACAGAGGGAGGTGACCAAAAAGAGAGGGGCGAGGAAATAAAAACAAGGCTTCAAGGACTGTGGGAAGAAGGCAGGAGAATGGGGTTGATAGGGAAAGGTAGATCAGCCATGATTGAATGGCGGATTAGACTTGATGGGTCGAATAGCCTAATTCTGCACCTCTGTTTTTATTGTTTTAAGTATGTTTTGAATGTACGTTTCATTGTTTCTTGGTATGTTTTGTGTAGGGGGTGGGGATCGGGGGAAACATTTTTCAGCCACTTACCTCGACGGAGATGCGATATTTCTCCGTGTCGCATCTGCGTCCCCCCTGCGGCTTAATAACGTGGAGTGGTGCGGCCTTTCCTGGAGATCAACCCGGAGCTTCAAGCCGTGGGCGCGGCGCAGACTTTAACATCGCGGAGCGGGCGATCCTTTGCTGAGGATCGCCAGCGAAAGTACTCCGACCGCAGGGCCTGTGGACTTTAACATCATGAAGCCCGCGATAAGAAGCGGCCGACTCGGGAGCTCCATGCCGATCCATCCCGACGCCGGAGTTCCGATTATCCCGACGGGAGTGCTTGAACATCGGATCGTCGGCAACGGCGACAGCGGAGGGTTCAAAGGCTCTGACCATGGGTGAACAATGGAGGAAGATGACTGAACTTTAGTGAGGAATGTTGATTCCACTGATGTTAAATTTTATTTTATATGGCTGTGTGTATTGTTGTTTTTCACGTAGTATAGCTGTATGGTAACTCAAATTTCACTGTACCTTAATTGGTTGTGATAATAAACTCGAATTTGAATTTATGAAGGTTGAAACAGTGAAAGGCAAACCATGGTTTTTGGTGGATATCTGAAATAAGGGAAAATTACTGGAAAAGCCAAGCTGGTCAGGTAACGTCTTTGAAGAAAGAAAAACTAAGTTAACATAACAGGCTGAGGACCTTCCAGCAGAACTGGCCAGAAATATAGAAACTTTCAGTTGCTGAAAAACTGAAACTAAAACAGAAAATACTCAGCACACCAGGCAGCATCTATGGAGAGTGAAATGGAGCCATTTTTCCAGGGTAACACCATCCATCAGAAAGGTGTTACTTGCCAAAACGTGTCCCCTTCCTACAGACATCACTGACCTTGTCAAATAATCCCAGCAGCCCTGCTCTTATACCCAACCAGATGGTTCTGACACAATTGTGAAAGCCTGGTTATCAAAAATGCTTTATTCAGTGTTAAATCCTCAGTGCTGCAGTGTGCTGACATAAGATGTCATTCCTCAACCTTGTGTGGGAGTTCATGGAACAATCCAAGAGGCCATAGGGAGAGTGAAGGGACTGTCCCACTTGGCGATTTTTTTCGGCGATTGCCGACGTCATATCAGTGTCGCCAAAAGATTTTGAACATTTCAAAATCCAACGGCAACAATAAAATGTTGCGACACTTGCAAAAACACCGCGCGTCATAGGTCATCACGCCTCAAACTTTTCGGTGACCTGATACGTTGGTCAATGATGCCGGCAGTCGTCGAAAAAATTGTTTTCTCTTGTTTTCCTGTAGTAGGGCATGTCTCTTTTAAATATACTTTCAAAACATCTGGTCAGCCTTTATTGTATAACCATATAATATAACCATATAACAATTACAGCACGGAAACAGGCCATCTCGACCCTTCTAGTCCGTGCCGAACACGTATTCTCCCCTAGTCCCATATACCTGCGCTCAGACCATAACCCTCCATTCCTTTCCCGTCCATATAACTATCCAATTTATTTTTAAATGATAAAAACGAACCTGCCTCCACCACTTTCACTGGAAGCTCATTCCTCACAGCCACCACTCTCTGAGTAAAGAAGTTCCCCCTCATGTTACCCCTAAACTTCTGTCCCTTAATTCTCAAGTCATGTCCCCTTGTTTGAATCTTCCCTACTCTCAGTGGGAAAAGCTTATCCACGTCAACTCTGTCTATCCCTCTCATCATTTTAAAGACCTCTATCAAGTCCCCCCTTAACCTTCTGCGCTCCAAAGAATAAAGCCCTAACTTGTTCAACCTTTCTCTGTAACTTAGTTGCTGAAACCCAGGCAACATTCTAGTAAATCTCCTCTGTACTCTCTCTATTTTGTTGACATCCTTCCTATAATTAGGCGACCAAAATTGTACCCCATACTCCAGAATTGGCCTCACCAATGCCTTGTACAATTTTAACATTACATCCCAACTTCTATACTCAATGCTCTGATTTATAAAGGCCAGCACACCAAAAGCTTTCTTTACCACCCTATCTACATGAGATTCCACTTTCAGGGAACTGTGCACAGTTATTCCCAGATCCCTCTGTTCACCTGCATTCTTCAATTCCCTACCATTTACCATGTACGTCCTATTTTGATTTGTCCTGCCAAGATGTAGCACCTCACACTTATCAGCATTAAACTCCATCTGCCATCTTTCAGTCCACTCTTTCAACTGGCATAAATCTCTCTGTAGACTTTGAAAATCTACTTCATTATCCACAACCCCACCTATCTTAGTATCATCTGCATACTTACTAATCCAATTTACCACACCATCATCCAGATCATTGATGTACATGACAAACAACAGTGGACCCAACACAGATCCCTGTGGCACCCCACTAGTCACTGGCCTCCAACCTGACAAACAACCATCCACCATTACTCTCTGGCATCTCCCATTCAGCTACTGTTGAATCCATCTTGCTACTCCACCATTAATACCCAACCATTGAACCTTCTTAACCAACCTTCCGTGAGGAACCTTGTCAAAGGGCTTACTGAAGTCCATATATACAACATCCACTGCTTTACCCTCATCAATTTCCCGAGTAACCTCTTCAAAAAATTCAAGAAGATTAGTCAAACATGACCTTCCAGGCACAAATCCATGTTGACTGTTCCTAATCAGACCCTGTTTATCCAGATGCTTATATATATTATCTCTAAGTATCCTTTCCATTAATTTGCCCACCACTGACGTCAAACTAACAGGTCTATAATTGCTAGGTTTACTCTTAGACCCCTTTTTAAACAATGGAACAACATGCGCAGTACGCAAATCCTCCGGCACTATTCCCGTTTCTAATGACATTTGAAATATTTCTGTCATAGCCCCTGCTTTTTGTACACTAACTTCCCTCAATGTCCTAGGGAATATCCTGTCTGGACCTGGAGACTTATCCTCTTTTATATTTCTCAAAAGTGTCAGTACTTCCTCTTCTTTGAATCTCATAGTTTCCATAGCTACTCTACTTGTTTCCCTTACCTCACATAATTCAATATCCTTCTCCTTGGTGAATACCGAAGAAAATAAATTGTTCAATATCTCCCCCATCTCTTTTGGCTCTGCAGATAGCTGTCCACTCTGACTCTCTAATGGACCAATTTTATCCCTCGTTATCCTTTTGCTATTAATATAGCTGTAGAAACCCTTTGGATTTACTTTCACCTTACTTGCCAAAGCAACCTCATATCTTTTAGCTTTTCTAATTTCTTTCTTAAGATTCTTTTTACATTCTTTATACTCCTCAAGCACCTCATTTACTCCATGCTGCCTATAATTATTGTAGATCTTCCTCTTTTTCCGAACCAAGTGTCCAATTTCCCTTGAAAACCATGGCTCTTTCCAATTTTTACTATTTGCTTTCAACCGAACAGGGACATAAAGATTCTGTACTCTTAAAATTTCACCTTTAAATGTGCTCCATTTCTCTTCCACATCTTTCCCATAAAACAAACTGTCCCAATTTACTCCTTTGGCATGGCATGGCTTGGTGAGTCTGGAATCACAAGTCAGTCATCTTTTCTGACTGGCTTTATTTTGTAGCTTTATGGTGGTATTCTTACTACCTTGTGTATGATGAACAATGACATCTCTCGTACCAGCAGTATCTCCACATTATAGTTTGTGTCTGTGCAGTTGTAGGTCAACCTCAGTGCCATATTCTCATACATCGTCCTTCGTTAAGATCCTATGGCAATATTTTGATGAAGAACTATTCTTATTAATTTGAATATGTATTTGAGTCATTAGTAATTATTGTTTGCTAATTGGGGAAGTTTCAAGAAGACCGCCAACGAAAAATGACAACCATCCAGTGGGTCTGAAATCCACCATTATGAAGTGTTTCAAGAGACTGGTGATGCCGTATATTAACTCCAGATTCCCAGTCAGCCTTGAGCCACTGCAGTTTGCTTACTGTTGCAGCAGACCCACAGCAGACATAATTTCCCTGGCCCTAAACCCATCTCGGAAGCACCTAGACCACAAGGACTCTGGCGTTAGACTAGACATAGGAACTGCAAATGCTAGTTTACAAGGTGATGGAGTAATTCAGAATGTCAGGCAGCATCTCTGGAGAACATGGATAGGTGACGTTTTGGGTTGGGACCCTTCAGAATGATTGTGGCTGGGGTGTGGAGAGGGGGCGGGGAGATAGACCATTCACTCGCAAGGCTCTGTCCTTCCCCTCTTCCAGCTTTCATCCCCCTCCCCACTACAATCAGTCTGAAGAAGGGTGCTGACCCTCTTTCAGCACTTTGCATCTTCTACATTAGACTCCTATTTATTGACTAGCTCTGCCTTCAACACCATAATCCCATCTTTTATCTCCAAACTCCTCGACCTAGGAATGAGTTCCCCCTTATGCCACTGGACTCTTGACTTTCTGACTCAGACTACACTCAGTGAGGATAGGAGGCAACACCGCCACAATTCTCAACACCAATCCCCACGAGGATGTGTTCTCAGTCCCCGACTATACATTCACGATTGTCCGGTCAAATTAGTCTCTTACTCCATCTACGTTTGCAGATGATACCATTGCTGGATCATGAACAAAGATGAGATGTAGTGCAGGAAGGAGATAGAGAACTAAATAATGTGGTGTCAGGACAGCAATCTCTCTTTCAATGGCATGAATGAGCTAGTTGTTGACTTCAGGAAGCGTGGTGGAGTATAAATGCATCTATGTGACAAAGTGGAAAGGGTTGATAGCTTCACATTCCTTGGTATTAATATTACCAATGATCTGTCGTGGACCAACCATATCGATGTGACAGCGAAGAAAGTACACCAATGCCTCTACTTTCTTAGCAGACTGAGTAAATATGGCAGGTAGACACAAAATGCTGGCGTAACTCAGAGGGTGAGGCAGCATCTCAGGAGAGAAGGAATAGGCGACATTTCGGGTCGAGACCCTTTTTCAGACTGATGTCAGGAGGGGGCGGGACAAAGATAGAATGTAGGCGGCGACAGTAAGACTAGTGGGAGAACTGGGATGGGGAAGGGGATGGAGAGAGAAAGCAAGGGCTATCTGAAGTTAGAGACGTCAATGTTCATATCGCTGGGGTGTAAACTACCCAGGCAAAATATGAGGTGCTGTTCCTCCAATTTGTGCTGGTCCTCACTCTGACAATGGAGTTGCCCAGGACAGAAAGGTCAGATTGGGAATGGGAGGGGGAGTTGAAGTGCTGAGCCACCGGGAGATCACCGGGAGTAAATGTGGCATGTCTCCAATGACACATACGGCATTCTACAGAGGCATAGAAACATTGAAAATAGATGCAGGAGGAGGCCATTCGGCCCTTCGAGACAGCACCGCCATTCATTGTGATCATGGCTGATCGTCCCCTATCAATAACCCGTGCCTGCCTTCTCCCCATATCCCTTGAATCCACTAGCCCATAGAGCTCTATCTAACTCTCTCTTAAATCCATCCAGTGACTTGGCCTCCACTGCCCTCTGTGGCAGGGAATTCCATAAATTCTCAACTCTCTGGGTGAAAAAGTTTTTTCTCACCTCAGTCTTAAATGACCTCCCCTTTATTCTAAGACTGTGGCCCCTGGTTCTGAACTCGCCCAACATTGGGAACATTTTTCCTGTCTCTAGCTTGTCCAGTCCTTTTATAATTTTATATGTTTCTATAAGATGCCCCCTCATCCTTCTAAACTCCAGTGAATACAAGCCTAGTCTTTTCAATCTTTCCTCATATGACAGTCCCGCCATCCCAGGGATCAATCTCGTGAACCTACGCTGCACTGCGTCAATCACAAGGATGTCCTTCCTCAAATTAGGAGACCAAAACTGTACACAATATTCCAGATGTGGTCTCACCAGAGCCCTATGCAACTGCAGTGTAGAAAGCATAATGTCGGCCTGCGTCACAGCTTGGTTTGAGAACAGCACTGCCCAAAGCTGCAAGAAATTGCAGAGTTGTAGATGTAGCCTAGACCATCGGACGTGCCGGTCACCCCATCATTGAC
The DNA here is from genome assembly GCF_010909765.2 of Amblyraja radiata. Lineage (NCBI taxonomy): Eukaryota > Metazoa > Chordata > Chondrichthyes > Rajiformes > Rajidae > Amblyraja > Amblyraja radiata. Next base: position 29,201,435 of record NC_045988.1, read on the forward strand.
TCCATCTACACTTCAATCTGCCTTATAAAAGCAGCCAACTTAATCAAAGTCCTGTCCCATCCCGGTCATTTCCTTCCCCTCCATGCATTTATCGAGCAGAAGATGCAGAAGCTTGAAAGCTTGCACCATCAGACTCAGAACAGCTTCTTCCTCTCTAATCAGGCATCTGACCATCTTTTCATCAGCGGGGTAGTGTCCGATTCACCTCTTTCCCATTGAGGACATTTTTCTATGGAGCGATTGTGCTTCAATGCTAAGATCTATATTCTGCTCTCTGTCTTCCCCTTTGCTCTACCTATTATACGAGATTAACATGATTGTACTTATGTATAGTATTTTCTGATCTGATTAGATAGCATGCAGTAGAAAGCACTGTACCTCGGCACGTGACAATATAGACTTAATCTGAAACCTAAACCAACCTAGCAATGCATAAATTGGCTGCTGCAATTTACAACAGTGACAGCACTACAACAGTACTTTTTTTGGAGCAAAGGAAATAGGCAACGTTTCGGGCCGAAACCCTTCTTCTGACTCATCAGGCTATATTAAAGTATTGTTTTCATATTTGAGTTATATAGTTGGGGTGTCAACAATACCAGTATCAGGCAGTTTTGCCCTTGTAGTTGTGCAGACGACAGATGACAAATGAAGATAGGCAGTGAATGAGTTAAAAACACATTCACCCACATTGAAACAATTTAACTTTTAGCCATTTTAGATCTGGGAGATCCAATTCAAGAAAGCAAACCAAAACGATCAATAATTGGATCACAGCAGTCCATTCATCAGACGGATCCTGACAGAACAAAAGGATTACAGACTATGCACAAATGCTGAGCTTGCATTCACCATGTGAATGCAGTTTGCAGTGAGAACATTAGCCACAAAGCCCCGCCTGATTATTTCAGCAATCAGGCAATAGTTTATTCAGAGTTTAACGTTCCAACAGGAAAAGTATGTTTTGTTCCCCCTTCAACTTTCAGCCGGTTCATATTACTTATCTTCGCACTTGCTTTGTCTGTCTCACCTGTCACATCATGATGCCTCTAATGGGGTAGGTAATTCCTGCAGACATCCTGAAACCACACAGGCTGGAACTTGGACAAGTAACTTGGACATAAGGTAACATCATTGTGGCGTCTGGTATGCATTTCTACACCGTGCAGGTGTTCCTTGCATTACAGCTGTTGAGGTTACGGAGATGTGCCCGAATAGAATTCATCAATCACCACTCAAAAATGTGAGGTATGGAATAGAATTTGCTCTCATGGAATCTGTGTGGGAAAAAAAAGTAAAAGTAACCGATTGAACACAAAATGTATGTATTTGTTTCAACTCAAGTTTCTTGACTGTGCTTGACTTGACGTGGCAAGGGATTATGTAAAATCCAGATACAGCCCATTTTGTAATAACACAACAGGGCTGCCTGTGCCAGGTTTGCTTTTGGAACTCTGCACAAGGTGGTGACAACCTCAGTTTTGCCTTAACCTGTCTGATCTCGTGGGTTTATTAATGTCAGTTAGTGGTAAATGGAATTAAATGACTCTTGAGTATTGAGAAGTTTGCCTTGACAACCTCGCTGATGTATTTGAATGTTCAGGCATTGCTGCTGGATTGTTAGACACAGAGATGAGCTGCCCATTTCCAGAATGGTGGCAGGAGAGGTGAGAATGATGGAATGCAATCTGGGTCATTGTGTTCTGACCAAGGGATCTAAGCTCCATTTTCTCGTTCTTCCTCTATATCTATCTATATACTTTAAAAACTCTGTGTGTGTGTCATTTTACCTTCGAAACGCATCTCCTCGAAAACCAGACGCAAAAACGCGGAGATTATTACATATTTCGGTAGGGATTTAACTTATGATTTCAGAAATCCACTCCTCTCTAAATTTGGTCAAATATTTCCCCAGATTTTGAATACAATTGTTCACACAACTCACTTTAAAAAAAAATAATTGCCGCTTGCCAGCTGCTGAGGTCACAATGCCCACATGCCCACCAATCGAGGCCCACCTGCCTCCTGCCCCCCCCCCCCGCCACTGTGGATTAATGCAGCTGCTGTCAATGCGCATGCGCAGTTTTTCACGAGGTATGTTACTCCACGCACCCCCCGTTCTTGTGAATTTTTCATTTTTCTGCAATTTGTGGTCAGATATTCCGAGCAATGGCCTGAATAAAAAATACTTTCCCTCGTCCTCGATTTATTCTTTTGATTCCCACTCCACCACAGGATTTTTCCAAATAGCAACCAGCTCAACCAGCCACTCCTTTCTTAAGGGCCTGTCCCACTTTCACGACCTAATTCCCGACCATTTTTACTCGTGGACATTTTTCATCAGGCTAGAAAAACGCCCTGACCTACTTGATGCCACGAGTACCTATGACTAGCAACCTACCTACGACCTCGTGACGACCATGCTGCGAGTATGAGTCAAGGGCAAACTCGGCAGAGGTTGTGAATTAGGTCGTGAAAGTGGGACAGGCCCTTTACTTATATGCAAAGTACAGTACAGCACAATAACAGGCCCTTCAGCCCCATATATGTGTGCTAAACATGATGCCAAGTTAAACAAATCTCTGCCTGCACTTGATCCTTATCCCTTCATTTCCTGCATATCCATAAGCCTCTTAAATGCAACTATCGTATCTGCTTCCGCCACCATTACCCCTGGCAGTGGGTTCCAGACACTCACCATCCTCTGTGTGAAAATAAACTTCCCCACACATCTTTTGTAAACTTTGCCCATCTCAGTTTTTTTTTTAAGGGATGTTGCTTCACATGGTGAGCCAGGATTTAATTGTGCATCCATCATTGCCCTTGAGAAGTTGCTGTTAAGCTACGTACTTGAACCGTGAGGTGTGGGTATACCCACAATGCTGTAAGGGAGAGCTTTCCCTGTAAGGGGTCCAAATGACAATAAATTGAATTGTATTGTAATTGTATTAATTGTATTTTGACACAGTGATGATGAAGGAACGACAATAAATAGTCCTTGGCATAGTCTCTTTGCTCTTTATTCAAAGGAATGAAGGCTTGAGCAGTGAATGTAAAGCTTAGCACATCGCTTTCTCCTTCAAAGCTGGGTGTCATCAGCATCCACATGAAAATTCAGATTTCAAGTAACATCCACATGTAGTATGTAGATGAGAAATAGGGCTGGGGCAAGGTCACTTGACTTCTTTGCTGCCTCTAAAATGATTTAAAAATATAATTCATCCCTAGATTCGTCTACTAAAACTGCTTATCCCACTTTGCCGTCATTTACGCGACAGGCCGGTAGTGATGGACGCACGCGTCATCATGCGTCCACACAGCTGTCTGGAGCGCGTGACGTCATTTGAAGATAGACACAAAATGCTGGAGTAACTCAGCGGGACCGGCAGCATCTCTGGAGAGAAGGAATGGATGATGTTTCGGGTTGAGACTCTTCTTCAGTCTGACGTAGGGTCTCAACCCGAAACGTCACCCATTGCTTCTCTCCAGAGATGCTGGTCCCGCTGAGTTACTGCAGCATTTTGTGTCTATCTCCAATCGTCTATACTTTTCTGTAATTAACACCCCATTCTGTAACCAATCCTGATCAAGCATTTGCAGCAAGGCTCAACTCTTTCTGCAAAACCCTCATACATATTAACAATTGAGGGGATATCTGGACATTACCCTGTACTTAGCTTCCTCCCAGGACCCAGACATTCTGGAGCCATGAACATCACAGTGCCTTTTGCAGAAAGATGCCAAGCAGATTTTGCAAAGGCAGAAATCCTCCATTTTGTCACATACTAAATTGGCCAATATTATCATTCCCCTCTTTTATCATACTATGATAACCAATAACACAAAAAAGATAACACAATTCTAGCCAGATATGATGATGCTGATGTAATTTCTCAGAATTTCAAAGAACTTCCTGAGTTTGCATGGCCGTTGCCTTGTGACTTCTGGCTGATGAGTCTTCACCTCTCAAGTTTTCATGGGCGTGAATCCCCTTCATCCATCTTGTTGGCTGTATCTGTTCTTGACTCTCGATGGGTATGATGTTACCTAAGACATTTCTAGATAAAATAAGTTAGCAGCCTACTCTTCCACTGATACTCTTGCAGTAATAATAATAATAATAAATTTTATTTATGGGTGCCTTTCAAGAGTCTCAAGGACACCTTACAAAAATTGAGCATGTAGAGGAAAAACATGTAAGGGGAATGAAATAAGTAGTAGAGACATGACTAGTACACAAAGTAAAGACAGAATTCAATACAAAACACAGTATGAGGCAATTAATGCACAGATGAAAAGGGACGGGGACGTGGGGCTAAGGATAGGCAGAGGTGAAGAGATGGGTCTTGAGGCGGGACTGGAAGATGGTGAGGGACACGGAATTGCGGATCAGTTGGGGGAGGGAGTTCCAGAGCCTGGGAGCTGCACTGGAGAAGGCTCTGTCCCCAAAACTGCGGAGGTTGGACTTGTGGATGGAGAGGAGACCGGCTGATGTGGATCTGATGGACCGTGAGGGTTGGTAGGGGGAGAGGAGGTCAGTGAGATATGGGGGTGCCAGATGGTGGAGGGCTTTGTAGGTGAGGACCAGGATTTTGTAGGTGATCCGGTGGGAGATGGGAAGCCAGTGAAGTTTTTTGAGGACTGGAGTGATGTGATGCCAGGATTTGGTGTGGGTGATGAGTCGGGCGGCTGCGTTCTGGACCAGTTGGAGTCGGTTGATGTAGGTGGAGCTGATGCCAAGGAGAAGTGAGTTGCAATAGTCCAGTCGGGAGGAGATGAAGGCATGGATGAGTCTTTCAGCAGCAGGCGGTGTGAGAGAGGGTCTGAGTTTGGCGATGTTGCGGAGATGAAAGAAGGAGGTTTTAATGACATGGCGGATGTGAGGCTCAAGGGAGAGGGTGGATCAAAGATCACGCCAAGGTTGCGGGCCTGGGGAGATGGGGAGACAGTGGTGCCGTCGATGGTGAGAGTGGGGTTATTGATTTTGCTGAGTGTGGCTTTGGAGCCTATGAGGAGGAATTCTGTCTTATCGCTGTTGAGTTTGAGGAAATTATGTTGCATCCAGGTTTTTATAGCTGACAAACAGGAGTTGATATAGGAGAGGGGGGGGGGGGGGGGTTTTGGGGGGATTTGGTGCCAAGGTAAATCTGGGTGTCATCAGCGTAACAGTGGAAGTCCAGATTGAAGTGGCGGAGTATCTGACCAAGGGGGAGGATGTAGATGATGAAGAGGAGGGGGCCGAGTACGGAGCCTTGGGGAACGCCTTGAGTGACTGCGGCTGTAGCAGAGGTGTGGTTGTGGAGAGAGATGAAGTGGGATCTGTTGGAAAGGTAGGAACGGAGCCAGCTGAGTGCAGAGCCTTCAATGCTGAGGTCTTTGAGTCTGGTGAGCAGGATGTTATGGTTCACTGTATCGAAGGCTGCGCTCAGGTCGAGGAGGATGAGGATGTTGAGGGAACCAGTGTCAGCAGAGGTGAGGAGGTCGTTGAGGACTTTGAGGAGAGCAGTTTCTGTGCTATGGAGGGGGCGAAAGCCAGATTGGAGGGGTTCAAGTAGGTTATACGCAAGGAGGTGGGACTGAAGTTGTGACGCAACAATACGCTCCAGGGTTTTTGAAAGAAAGGGGAGGTTTGAGATTGGGCGGTAGTTAATGAGAGAGGAGGGATCAAGACCAGGTTTCTTTAAGATTGGTGTAACGGCAGCAGTTTTGAAAGCGGAGGGGACAATTCCTTGGGACAATGAGGAGTTGAAGAGATTAGTGAGGTAGGGGCAGAGAACGGGGAGGCAGGACTTCAACAGGGGAGTGGGGAGAGGGTCGAGGGAGCAGGTAGTGGGTTTGGAAGAGCTGATGAGTTTGGAGATTTCAATAGGGGTGACCAGGTCAAACTGGGAGAGGAAGCAGTGTGGAGGAGGGGTAAGGAGGTCAGTGGAGATGTTGAAAGGAAGGGCCTTGGTAGGTGGTGGAGTAGATGCTGGGGAGTCGGGTACAGGGGATAAAGATTGATAGATGGTGCTGATTTTATCAGCGAAAAAGTGGAGGAATGAGTTGCAAAGATCCGGAGTAGAGGTAGGGAGAGTGTTGGCTCGAGGCTTGAGGAGGTTGCCCACTGTGGAGAAGAGGGTTCTGTGGTTTAGGCAGGGATCGGTGAATATGGAGGAGAGGTAGGCAGATTTTGCAGCAATGAGAGCATCTTTGTAGTCAGTGAGGTGGAGTTTGTAAGCTTCAAGGTGGACTGTGAGAGATGATTTCTTTATAAGTCGTTCGCAGTGGTAGAGATGCATCCATGCATTTCTACCTTCTACCTTCACTGCTGTTGGAGTCATTAGGAGAACCTGTTATAGTCCTTCACAACAAACCTCTAACCCGTTTCTTACCCAATTCTTCATGAGGACATAGTTTCCAGGCTCCACCTTAGTAGAAGAAATCAACAGAGGCAACTCACCGTACGCTGCTCGCATCCTACAATGCAGATCTCTCAGTGCTAGAGTTGAAGCCAGAATGAAGTCGGTCATCTCCACAGTCATAGGATGGAAATGTATAACTTTCATTGCATTCTGGTTCCAAGGAGTTCTCAGGGGTCTATCATAAATAATTTCAGCTGGGCTCAGTCTAGGTTTCCCTGCAGGCGTGACACGCATCTGAAACAAAGCCATGAGAAGTAATTTGATCCAACCAATTCCTTGCTCCGCCTTCAATTTAGTTTTCAGGGTCTGATTTGCCTTTTCTACAAGTCCAGCAGCCTGTGATCGATAAGCACAGTTTAAATGCTGCTGAATGCCCAGCTGTTCACAGAACTCTTTATTAATTTACCCAATAAAATGTGGAATAGGGATACCAAACCTGGGGACAATTTCTCTCATTAACACCTTGATAACAGTAGCTGCTTTGTTATCAAGGATGCATTAGTGATAATTTTTCAAAACTCTTTAGATTCTGGAGTAGTTCCTGAGGATTGGAGGGTAGCAAACGTAACCCCACTTTTTAAGAAGGGAGGGAGAGAGAAAACGGGGAATTACAGACCAGTTAGTCTAACATCGGCAGTGGGGAAACTGCTAGAGTCAGTTATTAAAGATGGGATAGCAGCACATTTGGAAAGTGGTGAAATCATTGGACAAAGTCAGCATGGATTTACGAAAGGTAAATCATGTCTGACGAATCTTATAGAATTTTTCGAGGATGTAACTAGTAGAGTGGATAGGGGAGAACCAGTGGATGTGTTGTATCTGGACTTTCAGAAGGCTTTCGACAAGGTCCCACATAAGAGATTAGTATACAAACTTAAAGCACACGGTATTGGGGGTTCAGTATTGATGTGGATAGAGAACTGGCTGGCAAACAGGAAGCAAAGGGTTGGCGACAGATGGCACAATGGGCTAAGTGTTCGGCTGGCGACCGGAAGGTGGCCGGTTCGAATCCCGCTTGGAGTGCATACTGTCGTTGTGTCCTTGGGCAAGACACTTCACCCACTTTTGCCTGTGTGTGAATGTGTGTGAATGTGTGTGAGTGATTGGTGGTGGTCGGAGGGGCCGTAGGCGCAGAATGGCAGCCACGCTTCCGTCAGTCTGCCCCAGGGCAGCTGTGGCTACAGAAATAGCTTACCGCCACCGAGTGTGACTGAGGAGTGAATGAATAATGCGATGTAAAGCGCCTTGAGTATTAGAAAGGCGCTATATAAATCCCATCCATTATTATTATTAAAGAGTAGGAGTAAACGGGTCCTTTTCACAATGGCAGGCAGTGACTAGTGGGGTACCGCAAGGCTCAGTGCTGGGACCCCAGCTATTTACAATTTATATTAATGATCTGGATGAGGGAATTGAAGGCAACATCTCCAAGTTTGCGGATGACACTAAGCTGGGGGGCAGTGTTAGCTGTGAGGAGGATGCTAGGAGACTGCAAGGTGACTTGGATAGGCTGGGTGAGTGGGCAAATGTTTGGCAGATGCAGTATAATGTGGATAAATGTGAGGTTATCCACTTTGGTGGCAAAAACAGGAAAGCAGACTATTATCTAAATGGTGGCCGATTAGGAAAAGGGGAGATGCAGCGAGACCTGGGTGTCATGATACACCAGTCATTGAAAGTAGGCATGCAGGTGCAGCAGGCAGTGAAGAAAGCGAATGGTATGTTAGCTTTCATAGCAAAAGGATTTGAGTATAGGAGCAGGGAGGTTCTACTGCAGTTGTACAGGGTCTTGGTGAGACCACACCTGGAGTATTGCGTACAGTTTTGGTCTCCAAATCTGAGGAAGGACATTATAGCCATAGAGGGAGTGCAGAGAAGGTTCACCAGACTGATTCCTGGGATGTCAGGACTTTCATATGAAGAAAGACTGGATAGACTTGGCTTATACTCGCTAGAATTTAGGAGATTGAGAGGGGATCTTATAGAAACGTACAAAATTCTTATGGGGTTGGACAGGCTAGATGCAGGAAGATTGTTCCCGATGTTGGGGAAGTCCAGGACAAGGGGTCACAGCTTAAGGATAAGGGGGAAATCCTTTAGGACCGAGATTAGAAGAAACTTTTTCACACAGAGAGTGGTGAATCTCTGGAACTCTCTGCCACAGAGGGTAGTTGAGGCCAGTTCATTGGCTATATTTAAGAGGGAGTTAGATGTGGCCCTTGTGGCTAAAGGGATCAGGGGGTATGGAGAGAAGGCAGGTACGGGATACTGAGTTGGATGATCAGCCATGATCATATTGAATGGCGGTGCAGGCTCGAAGGGCCGAATGGCCTACTCCTGCACCTATTTTCTATGTATCTATGTTAGATAGGCCTCGAACCACCTGCTGAATACATCCACTATTACGGGTATATATCTGTATCCCTGGCATTTTTCTAGCTTGATATAATCCATCTATCAAATTTCAAAAGGACCCATGGGCAAAGGTGTCTTCCTGTCTCCACAACCCACTCCTTTTCCAGGATTGTATTTCTGGGAAATAAGGCAACAGTTACTCACTTTCTGGGCCAAAGTTTGTAATCTTGGATGCCACCAAGTAGATAAGAGAGCATCTCCAATTGCTCTCATACTGCAATGAGTCGCAAAATGCATACACTCCACAACCCAAACTGCAAGAGGATCTGTCATACAGGTCTGCCCTGCCGGAGTAGTCTATAACCCTGTCATACAATCTATTGTGTACCCAAGCTGTTTCCATAGTTTTACATCCCCTTCAGAAGCCTCTTCCTGCAACTGAATAATTTCCTGGATGGTTGGCATTGGCTTTTCCGAGGGAGACTTGTTACCTAAACTATTAGTCTGCCTCATTTTTGGCACCACCATCTTACGTTCCCGGGATACTTCCTTTGCTGCTTGATCAGCACAACGATCACCAATGTCTGTCGGGGTCTGTCTTGTGTGTGCATTACACTTCATGACTGAAATTTGTCTGGCTAGAATCAGGGCCTTTAATAAATCTGTCACCAATTGCTTATTAGATATTTGAGTTCCTGCCGAGGTTAGGAATCCTCTATTCCTCCGTAGTTGCCCGAAATCATGTACTACTCCGAATGCATATCTAGAATCTGTATATATGTTCACCCTTAAAATTTTCCCAATAATGCAAGCCCTAATTAAAGCAAGCAATTCAGCCTGTTGTGCTGAATAGGGTGACTCAAAGGCAGTTGCTTTTACATTGTTCCCATCTTGATCTATAATACCATTCCCAGACAATTTCTCACCCCAGGGTTCAATGGATGCACTCCCATCTACGTACAATGTCATGTCAGGGTCCTCTATAGGAGCGTCTCTTAAATCCTCCCTTACAGATGCCTCCTCCTGGATTATAAACAGTCATGTCCCGCCTCTGACTGCTCCTCTGGAGGTGAAACAAGAAAAGATGCCGGATTAATTGTGGTACAATGTTTAAATTGGAGTTTTGGATTGTTCAATAAGTAAATTTCATATTTATTTTGACGAGCCATTGTTAGGTGCTGAGTTTGGAGCTGTCCTAACAAGGCTGCCACAGAATGAGAATGGTATACTACTATCTCCTGCAGTAAGGTCAAATTTGCAGCAGATTGTAAACTATTATAAATGGAGGTCAGGATCTGGGTGCATAATGGGTGTCCCCTTGCTACTGGATCGAGTTTGGATGAATAATATGCCACTGGTCTGTGCCCGTGGTTTTGGGTGAGGACTGCAGTCGAGTACAGTAGAGTTGGAAGGATCTGTCACAGAGTGGTCTTCCTAGTGCTGGGGCCTGCATTAATGATCTCTTCAGACTTCAAACGCCTCCTGAGCCTCTTGGATAATTGGAATTTTCCCTCTAAACTGGTATAGGGTGTCAATTCTTTGGTATCTAGTGCAATATTAGGAATCCAGGGTCTACAGTAATTCACCGTACCATGAATTGTCTCATTTGTTTTGCTACTTTAGGAATAGGAAATTCACAAATTGGTTCGAGTCTGCTCTTTTCTAAACTTCTTTCTGTAGCCGAAATTATCACTCCTAAAAATGTCACTCTTTGTTGAGCCATCAATACCTTGGACTGAGAGACCACATATCCTAAATTTGCCAGATGATTCAATAATTGAGCAGTGTCCTCACGATTACGTTGCTCATCTATACTAGCTACCAACAAATCATCCATGTACTATACCACAGTGGATTTTCTTTTAAAACTTAAAGTGCTTAACTGTTCTTGAAGACATTGAGAAAACAAGGTAGGCAAATTAATGAATCCCTGAGGTAGCCTTGTTCATGTATATTGTTGTCCCCTGTAAGTAAAGGCAAATAAATAGAGGCTGTTCTTATGTAGAGGTAATGAGAAGAAGGCATGTTGCAGATCTACAATGGAAAAGATTCTTGCTTCTGCTGGAATTAGAGCTAGGATATGAGCAGGGTTTAGCACCAGAGCATGGAGTGGTTCCACAACTGCATTAATAGATCTTAAATCTTGGACTAACCTGTACTGACCCTCTTTTCCTGCTTTTGGCACCACAAGGATTGGTGTGTTGCAAACAGACTGGCACTTCACTAAGATGTCTTATTCCAGCAATCCCTAAATTAACTTGTCTATGCTAGGAATGGCCTGTTATTTCAATGGGTACTGTTGTACAGTGTCACCCCTTTCTGGAGAGCTACTTGGATGGGATCAATGCGAACACGTCCTACCTGAGCTGCTTCATCTGCCCACACTTGCAGGTCCACATACTCACATACCTCACTCCCCAGATGCTGGCGTAGCTGGGCAACAACTGTCCTCCGGGCCTAATAAAACTTAACAGTACATTGGTTAGACAAGTTCTGTTCTTCGTGCTTATTCGGGTCTGCTAGATCAATTGCTTTCTTCACCATTGCTCCCAAGTCTTTTGCACTTGCCGGAAAATTAACCTTTCTTGTAATATGTGGAGCAACCTCTGCAGCTTCAGAGGTACTTCAGCATACTCTGCAGTCCCTCCTTTCCTGTCACTAGTGCCAAAATGTTTATATTCCACTCTTTTCCATCTTGTTAATAGCAGTTACTTTGTTTCCCATCTCAGTTTCTCTGTAACTTCCCCTTTGCGCTTGTCATGATCTTTTCTCTTCTGTACTCTTGATGGGCATTCCCTGCTCCAATGGCCTAGCTGATTACAATTAAAGCAAGCACCTGATGCTACAACTTTGCCAACTTTAAAACACTTCTTCAGGGGAATATGCGGTTGTCTATTATCTTTCCATGATTTGTGAGCATTCTTCATCACATTTTTCCTTGCACAATTTTCAGTCGTTATTATAATGGTATGTTTGATTTTCTTATCTTGGTACATTATTTTGATCAATCCAGGGATAGGAGTCCGGCAATCTTGTCCACTGACTTTGACAAACTGGCTAATCAGGACTGTGTACATGGATTGGTTTGAGAGAAGGGTGTTTGTCTTCTCTGGCCAGCTCATTCTTTGCTCTCTCTGATCTCTGAAATCTCTTTGATCTTGAAATTCTTCTCTGACCCCCTCCTTCACTTCGTCCCCTGGTTGGGCATGCCATACTCCAGTGTAGCATTGGTCTGGTCCCAGTATTTTATTGCTTCTCCAATTCGGTCTTGGGGGAATTGGTTCTAAAGCAGGCATGTCATCGTAAAAGTGATCTGGATATTCTGGTACCTTTGTCCAAACTTTTATTCCATATTTAGCTCTTGTTTTCGGACTCCACAAATCTAAGTCAGACCTTGGCGCCTCCTTCTTAATCACATACTCTGTTTTTGCCTTTACTACCGGTTGACTTTCCTGTTTTTTAATATTCTTCCAGTGATACCTCACTGCATGAGCCATCTGACTAGAACTGTTTTCTGACCAATCCTTGTTGTTTGTTCTAATTGCTTCAGCCACACTATTGGCAGTTTAATATTATTGCGCAGTACTGAGAAGAATTTCCCATTCCGAAAATTGAGATCTCCTGACAGGTCCATATATAACTCCGAAAACCTTTCTAAAAACTTATCTTTCTTTGGCCTCACATCCAGAATCCTAGCATTATCTATCGGCTTCTGAAAAGTATTCGCAAGGGCAGTTAAAACTGCATCTTCTCTTGCATTATTATCAGTGATCACAGCAGCGGGCTCTCTGGCTCTTACATTGCATCACGTTCTACTTGGTTTCCCATTGTTACCAACAATGGCCACAATCTCTCAAACGATTCACACTTCCTCAGACTTAACAAGCTCGCTCCCAACAAAGTCTCTCACACAATCAAAAATCTCCATTCAACCCGGGTACCCCAAAAATATATTGACACACAAATTCACACAAGCTTTCAATCCTGTAAACAATTTCAAGTCTGTAAGCAATCTTCAGTCGGCAAACAATCTAAAATGCTTTAATCTAAGGTACAACAAAACAAACACTCTCCAGCAGCAATTCTCCTACACTCGAAACACTTAATTCTAGACAAAGACAAATGAGCTCATAACACCCAAGCAAAATCGTACTTTTTACTACTTATTACTATCATGCAAAAATATGGAACGCAAGCAATCATCTAATATCTAATCATTGACTAACTGTACAGTCCAAAGACTAAAACAATCACAATATTTTTTAAACCCAATAGTGCGGTTTTCAATCAACAGAACCCCTCCCCTGGATACAAGAGATTTTCCCTTCAAAGTACTTCTTCACTTGGTGGTACTATTCCCTTCAAGGTACTCTTCTCTAACAGGTTAGAGGCCTCAGATCTTAGTTAGTCAACAGCTGTTGTGGTTAGGTACTGACACCAAAGAAATTTCAGGGGTTGGAGGCCCCGCTCAGACTGAGATACCAGAATTGGGTACGGGGTATCTTAAGAGACAGGGCTGAATAGGGAACAGAACTAAGTGGAGAAGAACTGTATCGGTGTTGAGGGTGTGATTGGACGGACACCTTAAAGATCGGCATTGAAAGCCAGCGTGAAGCGGATACGTGCTGAAGCCCAGTACTTAGCAGGTTGGAAGGAAGAGCCTAGGGGGTAGAAGGCCCCGCCTGTATGAGTAATATTCGAACTTCGGATAAGTTGAGGGCTCCATAACGGTACTGGGGACCTAGTGTTGGAGTATAATTGGCTGAGAATACTCTGAGGCAACACTGAGGATTGATTGGATTTGGGAGATGCATATATAATATCATTCGGGTTAGTGGGAAAGGAGCTAAAATAGTGGTACAGTAATTACGAGGGGTAAAAGGTCTAAATTCTTCAATTCAAATTCAGGGCTTCATTTTGAAGGACTGGCTATTGTATAGAGCCCCTTCATTGATCTATTCCGGACTTTCATACTGGCTACTGTACATTAATAAAAGTATATATTAGATCGTTTGAACTCGAGTTTATTGTTGAAATTGTTAATATTGTGTTGATTTATAATCTAAAGTGAATTTTGCCGTTTGTTTATTGCGTTTACTGTGTCTTGCCGTTAATTTAGAGTTTTTGAGTGTTAGATACTACTGTTGTAGATACTACTATTGTATGAATGTTGGCCTTCATAACAAGAGGATTTCAGTATAGGAGTAAAGAGGTTCTTCTGCAGCTGTATATGGCTCTGGTAAGACCACATCTGGAGTATTGTGTACAGTTTTGGTTTCCTAATTTGAGGAAGGACATCCTTGTGATTGAGGCAGTGCAGCGTAGGTTCACGAGATTGATCCCTGGGATGGCGAAACTGTCATATGAGGAAAGATTGAAAATACTAGGCTTGTATTCACTGGAGTTTAGAAGGATGAGGGGGAATATTATAGAACCATATAAAATTATAAAGGGACTGGATAAGCTAGATGCAGGAAAAATGTTCCCAATGTTGGGCAAGTCCAGAACCAGGGGTCACAGTCTTAGAATAAAGGAGAGGCCATTTAAGACTGAGGTGAGAAAAAACTTTTTCACCCAGAGAATTGTGAATTTGTGGAATTCCCTGCTACAGAGGGCAGTGGAGGCAAAATCACTGGATGGATTTAAGAGAGAGTTAGATAGAGCTCTAGGGGCTAGTGGAATCAAGGGGTATGGGGAGAAGGCAGGCACAGGTTATTGATAGGGGACGATCAGCCATGATCACAATGAATGGTGGTGCTGGCTCGAAGGGCCGAATGGCTTCCTCCTGCACTTATTTTCTATGTTTCTAAACGTAGGCTGAATTGTGACTGTATGTTTATATTAAGAGTGATTAAGACTACTGTTATAGTTGGAGTCTGAATCGTGGCTGTTCAATCAAGGGGGCATATCCTTTGGCTCCAGCGACTAGTACCTGTTAGTGGAAAAGTAACTTGGGAAAAGGAAGTAGTACCTGTTAGGGAAGAGTATCTTGAAGGGAAGTGTACTGTCAAGTATAACTTGGGAGAGGAAAGAGTACCTGTTAGAGAAGAGTACCTTGATGGGAATAGTACCACCAAGTGAAGAAGTACTTTGAAGGGAAAATCTCTTGTATCCAGGGGAGGGGTTCTGTTGGTTGAAAACCGCACGATTTGGGTTTAAAAGATATTGTGATTGTTTTTGGAGTGTTTATACCATGTAGGCTCCCCAAATGGAACATGAGGTACTCTTATAATTTGCATTCAGCCTCACCGTGTACCTCTAATGTTAAGGCTTGTTGTCCTGTAGCTATCAGGCTTAACGCTACTGCCCTTTTTAGAACATGGGAACAGCATCAGGTATCCTCCAGTTTGCTGCTAGTTCATGTGAGATTAACAAAAATGTAAGAATATCCGCTGGAACCCAGCAGTACCCACCCTTGCTTCCCTTTGCATCCCCAGAATGATCCCATCAGGTGCCACTATAATGCGCTTCAATATATCTAACACTTCCTCCGTCCTCATTTGCTCTGAAGTAGCCCTCTCTTAACTTGCCAGCCTCCATGTCCTTCTCCCGGTGAATGCCAAGATGTACTCATTTAGAGACTTGCTCATATCTTCTGGCTTCACACATGGATTATCTCTTTGTTCCCACAGGGAACCTATTCATTCTGCAGCTGCTGTCTTGATTCGAATATACTTAACATTTTAGGATTCTCCTTAATCCTACTTGTTAAAATCATTTTATAACCCCCTTTTTCCCCATCTAATTTCTTAACATCTCTCCTGTATACCCGATAAAGCTCCAAGGATTCGCGTAATACTAATTTCCGATATGTGACATGCACTTAGCAAGCCTTCAATATTGTTAACCAAGGTTCCCCAATCTGTGCATCTCGTACTCTTTTGACAAGATCTTACCACCCAATTTACCATCTTGTGTGGGTGATTCTTCAGTAAGTGTCTACTTTGGTGTCCCGCTACTTTGAAGCTGTATATAAGGAAAATCTGTAATTCTATCCCATTTCTTCTTTTTCTATATTGTTAATAAACATAATCCTCATAAATAAAGATTAAACCCTAAATGAATAAAGTGTTTTTTTATTTTTTTCCCAATGTTTTTTCCCAATGTCCCCCCCCCCCCCCAAAACCGCATGTGCTGATGATAACTAGTGAAATTTCAAGTCGGTATATTTATTTAATGGGGATCTATCTGAAATGAAAATACTTTTGAACGGTAGGTATTCATAATTAAAATATTTATCACTCTTAAAATAATTCCTCTATTCTTGATAAAATTATAAATCTTAACGTTTTTTTCAAAAAATTCTTCTCCCGATGATTGGAGTAATTTACCGTCACGCAGTTGTAGAGCCGTCCCGCATGGCCATAAATAGAATAGACGCGAACTTCCGGCCTCAAAAGACCGTGGAATTCAACAGTCCCCTACCTTGTGAATTTCTCCTGCATTCTATGCGTTTTCTGCTACATAGCAGGTACGTACCTTTATTCGGCGTCATCTCCGAACGTTGCTGCACTCTTAGAAAAAAATTTAAACATCGTTCTTTTTTGATTTGTTCTGGAGAACAAATTGTGCCATGTGCCATTCGGGAAAAGATATGGCCAAGCATGACCTTCCGGCAAGGCCATCGTAGATCCCAGCCCTAACTCCAGCCCTAGACTTAACCCCAGCCCTAACTCCAGCCCTAGCCCCAGCATCAACCACAGCCCATAACCCTAACCCCAACCCCAGCCCTAAAGATAATTTTAGTCATCTCCAACACGTGACGCTCCCAAACTTGATCATCACAGCTTAAGGATAGAGGGGAAATCCTTTAGAACCGAGATGAGAAAAACATTTTTCACGCAGAGAGTGGTGAATCTCTGGAACTCCCTGCCACAGAAGGTAGTTGAGGCCAGTTCATTGGCTATATTTAAGAGGGAGTTAGATGTGGCCCTTGTGGCTATAGGGATCAGGGGGTATGGAGAGAAGGCAGGTACGGGATACTGAGTTGGATGATCAGCCATGATCATATTGAATGGCGGTGCAGGCTCGAAGGGCCGAATGGCCTACTCCTGCATCTATTTTCTATGTCTATGTTTCTATCTCCACCATGCTGAGCCATATCCGTCACATGAGTATTTTATGGTCATTAAGTATAAAATAATACAATAATGACCATAATTATCAATTGTAATTGATAAATGAACCGTATGCTTCTGCCTATTCATCTAAAATTAGTATTGTTTTAGAGGAAGTTGGTGAAAAGAATGTGAAGGTTACCATTCTTGCTGAAAATCACCACTTTTTTGGCAGTAAACTGTTACGAAGGTTTAAAATCAATGCGTAAGACTGAAAAAGGTTTTTTTTTGTGGTTTATTTGAGGAAGGTACTCTATAATTTGAAAGACTGCGACAAAAAATTGATTTTATATTCTTAAATCAGTTATTATGCAGTGTTGTTCATCATAAAAGTATGATGGATATGACTGAATACAATGGGCACCCTGGAAAAAGAAGAGGAAAAAATAAATTAAATTCTCTAAAAGATTGCCCCAAACATATTTTTCCCATAGTAGATATGTTCATCTATGTGAAACAACATTCAAAGTTGCAAAGATTTAAGTTTTATTTTCAGGTTTCCAGAAACTTAAAAGTAGACACTTACTGAAGAATCACCTGTGTATGAACATATGAATTAGGATCAGAAGTAGGCCTCGCCAGGCGATCTGAGCTGATCTGATTGTAACTTGAGCTACTTACACCCTATGGCTACTTTCTTCTTTTCTATATCTTCAATCTCTCTTTACCATCCCTTGAATTTATCCTACCACACCCTCTTTCCCTTTTTTACGCCAACCAATTAAGATTCCGAGCTGGAATCCCTCTAATTAATTAGGACAACGGCACAATCGTTGAGATGCCACATCATTAGAAATGTATGAGCAAATACGGTTGAATTATAAAACTAAATACACATTACGAATGCCTGTCTAGCTTATCCTTCATCATCATTTTTCTTTGTTCATCTGCAAGGTATGGTGTTGGCATGGCTGGCATTTATAATCTATGTCTAATTATCCCAATATGATTGGTTTGAGGTTATTCCAAAGACAAGTCAACGAGACCAGTGGGTTTGGAGACATGACACTGGATAAGGATGGCAGATTTTCTCCTTTGATGGACATCAGTGAAGACAATCATGAAACAACCTGACGTGTTTTTCCAACAATTTGTTGTTTCATGGTTATCTTTATTATTACGCTTTCTTATTCCAGGTTTCATTCACTCTTTGATCTTGAATTCTTTGTCGACCACGATAGGATTCAATCTCACTTTCCAAGGTAAAACATCTTAGTCTATCCAAATTGCTCTTCAAGTTATAAATCTCCAATCACATTATTGACTAACTGATTGTTAGTCAGCTCATTTGTCAGCATCTTTTCTTGGTCTTGAGGAAGGGTTTGGTCCTGGATTCATCGATCTATATTCTCATAGCAACTGCTGTCTAAGCTGCTCTTCTTGTTTGAATATCACCATTGTTATTTGAGATGCCTGTATGACTCAGAAATTAAGTTTGTTTCGTAGGGAGAGGGAAGTTAGAATGAAGAGAGTGATTGTATATTTGGATGGAAAATGTATATATGTCTTACTGAAAATAACGTTGAGGCCTGGTACAATTACTGGTTCTGAATTCTATTGGGACCAGATCGTGTAAAATATAATGTTTCATCTTGTTCATAATGAGACAAGAGGACATAGCCACTGCAAGTGGTTAAATTGAAAACTGATAGCAGGACTAATAATTCATTGAGTGAGTGAGCATCTTATGGTGCAGGCCTGTCTAGAGAAACAGTCTAAACAGATGGTATTGATCTTTTCAAATGTATTATTCATAGAATTTTCAAGAAAACAACATACCAGTGGGTGGCACGGTGACGCAGCAGTAGACTTGCTGCCTTACAGCACCAGAAACTGACTACGGGAGCTGTCTGTGTGGAGCGTGTATCTTCTTCCCGTGACCGCGTGGGTTTTCTCTCGGTGCTCCAGTTTTCTCTCACACTCCAAAGACGCACAGGTTTGTAGGTTAATTGGCTTCGGTAAAATTGTCCATAGTGTGTAGGATAGTGCTAGTGGATGATGATTGGTGGTTGGCTCAAACTCGGTGGGCCGCAGTGTCTGTTTCCAAGCTGTATCTCTAAACTAAACATTATGGTGGTTCCATGGTAGAGTTGCTGCCTGATGGTGCCAGAAAGCCGGATTCAATCCTGACTGACTCCTGTATGTAGTTGCACTTTCTCCCTGTGACCTGGTGAGTTTCCTCAGGGTACTCCGGTCTCCTCCCACACTCCAAAGATGTATAAGTTTGTAGGTTAATTGGCTTTGGTAAAAATTATAAATTGTCTAGTGTGTAGCATGGTGCTAGTGTAATTCCAGTTCTAATCTTACCCCCCTAATCTGGTTCAGTCAAACACCGAATACGAAGCACTGGTAATCAACTCTCTTTATTATCCAACACCAATACATTAAATACATAGTCCAATACTGCGGGTCCGATCCTTGTCTCTACTCGTTCAAGCCCTTCAGCCTTGTGCGACTAGAACAACTCCAGAAGATCAGCACACTCCCATGCCACCACCATGAGTGCATAGGGTCATGAGAGAAAGGGACTGAGCACACAATCCTGAGGAACACCAGTGTTTAGGGTCGGGGTGGAAGAAATGTTATGACCAATTCTAACCAACTGAGGTTTGCCGGTCCGGAAGTAGGAAGGCCAGAAGCCAGGAGTCAAGGTCAGAGGTTTACGAAGAGTTTCTTTGTAACTATGATGTTCAAGGCTGAGCTGTAGTCAATGAGTACCATCCTCACAGGTGTTTTTTCACAGTCAAAGTGATCATGAGCAAGTGAAATGGTGTCTTCCTGGTGACCTATATTTCCAGTATGTGAATTGAAAGGGGTCGAGATTGAAGCTTGTCTCTTGGAAGCTTTGAGTGTATCAATGGTTTCTGGACAGGAAAGATCCTATTTGTCTTTGTCAGAACGCATTTGTCAATACATGTATTGATAAAACCAGTGATAATGACCATTTAGACTGGTCTAAATTCCAGCCTGTCCACTCAAGGCAGTCCCGAAGGAGATCTTCGGCTTTCTCAGACCACAGCTGTAATACTCTTTTCCTTGGTGCTCTGTGCTTCAGTCGTTGTCTGCAAGCTGGCTAAAATGAATTTCCCCAGTAATTGAAAGGGACGGCATTTTTTTCCAGGTCAGGGGAATTGAGCGAAGACAGTCACATCAGTACACCAAGAAGTAGACCAAGAAGCAAACTTACGTGAGAATTCCTTAGTCCATTTAAGAAAAACAATGATAACGCTGGAGAGAGTGCAGAGGAGAATCACCAAGATGTTGCTGAGGCTGGTGTGTTTCAAATTAGGAAAGATTGGAGAGGCTGGGCCTGTTCTCTTTTGAGCTGAGGTGGTTAAGAGGGACATGGTTGAAGTATATTAAAATTATGACGGATATAAATAGAGAAAAATGTAGGAAACTTTTCCCAAAATTAGACAGAGATAAAACTAGAGAACATAGATTTCGGGGAAGGGTTTTGATCTGAATGGACCTTCTTCCCCTGAGAGTGATGAGTACCTGAGATGTACTTCTGGAGAGAGTGGAGGAAGCAGTCTCCTACAGCACGTGTCTATGCAAGCACTAGAATTGCCTTGGCATTGATGTCTATGGAGTTAAGACAGTTGACATGGTCATGGTGGACAGAATGGTCAATGATGGCCTACCTACAACAATCCACTCCACCTACCTCACCTCTGGCAACATTGGCTCCCTGTGTTCACTCGCTGCCCTCACCATTTACTCCCCTGTGAAATATTTCCATTTTGTCAAAGAATCGATCCACATAGATCACATTTAGAGAGCAAAGAGCATCACCCTGTTCCAATTATTCTTGTGATTCTTTATATTATAATAGGGAGATCAGTAGCTAACGTTCTGCAACTTTATCATAAAATTCCCCAATTTGCCATTCTGCTATTTTGGATGAACTTGACGCTTTGTACCTAGTTATTCCTTGAAGCTTTATTTTGTAATGTATTTATAATTAATTTATCCCATTTAAAAAAATGAATGTATTAGTCCATGTGATAACTGCATTCCTCAATTTGGTGTTCATAAGTCAAAATTTAGTTTAGTTTAGAGATACAGCATGGAAACGGGCCCTTTGGCCCACTGGGTCCGCATCGACCTACGATCCCTGCATATTAGCACTATCCTACACTCACTAGGGACAATTTTTACATTAACCAAGCCAATTAATACGTCTTTGGTGTGGGAGGAAACCGAAGCTTTCGGAGAAAACCCACGCAGGTCACGGAGAGAACATACAAACTCAAGTTCAAGTTCAAGTGAGTTTATTGTCATGTGTCCCTGTATAGGACAATGAAATTCTTGCTTTGCTTCAGCACACAGAACATAGTAGGCATTTACTACAAAACAGATAAGTGTGTCCATATACCATAATATAAATATATACACACATGAATAAATAACCTGATAAAGTGCAAATAACAGAAAATGGGTTATTAATAATCAGAGTTTTGTCCGAGCCAGGTTTAATAGCCTGATGGCTGTGGGGAAGTAGCTATTCCTGAACCTGGTTGTTGCAGTCTTCAGGCTCCTGTACCCTCTACCTGAAGGTAGCAGGGAGATGAGTGTGTGGCCAGGATGGTGTGGGTCTTTGATGATACTGCCAGCCTTTTTGAGGCAGCGACTGCGATAAAACCCCTCAATGGAAGAAAGGTCAGAGCCGATGATGGACTGGGCAGTGTTTACTACTTTTTGTAGTCTTTTCCTCTCCAGGGCGCTCAAATTGCCGAACCAAGCCACGATGCAACCGGTCAGCATGCTCTCTACTGTGCACCTGTAGAAGTTAGAGAGAGTCTTCCTTGACAAACCGACTCTCCGTAACCTTCTCAGGAAGTAGAGGCGCTGATGAGCTTTCTTGATAATTGCATTAGTGTTCTCGGACCAGGAAAGATCTTCAGAGATGTGCACACCCAGGAATTTGAAGCTCTTGACCCTTTCAACCATTGACCCTTGACCCGTTGATATAAATGGGGCTGTGGGTCCCCCTCCTACTCCTTCCAAAGTCCACAATCAGTTCCTTGGTTTTGTTGGTGTTGAGAGCCAGGTTATTGCGCTGGCACCATATGGACAGTTGCTTGATCTCTCTTCTATACTCTGACTCATCCCCATCAGTGATACGCCCCACAACAGTGGTGTCGTCAGCGAACTTGATGATGGAGTTCGCATTGTGACTGGCTACGCAGTCATGAGTATAGAGTGAGTACAGCAGGGGGCTGAGCACGCAGCCTTGAGGTGCTCCCGTGCTGATTGTTATCGAGGCTGACACATTTCCACCAATACGAACAGACTGTGGTCTGTGAATGAGGAAGTCGAGGATCCAATTGCAGAGGGATGTGCAGAGACCCAGTTCTGCGAGTTTGGTAACCAGCTTGGAGGGTATGATTGTGTTAAATGCCGAGCTGTAATCGATGAATAACAGCCTGACATATGAGTTTTTGTTGTCCAAGTGGTCCAGAGCGGAGTGGAGGGCCAGCGAGATCGCATCCACCATTGATCTGTTGTGGCGGTAAGCGAACTGCAGTGGGTCCAGGTTTTTGTCGAGGTAGGAGTTGATTTGCTCCATGATCAACCTCTCAAAGCACTTCATCACCACCGGCGTTAGTGCCACTGGTCGATAGTTATTGAGGCACGTCACCTTACTCTTCTTGGGCACTGGTATAATTGATGCCCTTTTAAAGCAGGTGGGGACCTCAGACCTCAGAAGTGAGAGGTTGAATCCATACAGACAGCACCCGTAGTTGGGATCGAACCCGGGTCTCCAGTGCTACATTTGCTGTAAGGCAGCAACTCTACCGCTGCGCTACCGTGCCGCCCTTTGTTTGAGGTATTTTGTGAATAACTTCAGTGCCAGCATGGATTCATCTGGAATATCAATGTTGAACGTCCCAGTAATTGCCCCTAACCTCTCCTCTCTGTTTGCTCTTCTACAGCTAGTTTGTCATTCACTCTCTCACCTCACGTAACCTTTTTTTGAGAGTGTAGTACCTGATTACAGTGTTTGTTGTTTTTGAATAATTTGCCCTTGCATCTTTTTTTTTTTTGTTTTTGTTTTTTTTGTTTATTTTATTAGAAGTTAGTACAATACAAAACAATACAGTGGGACCTAATTTTAGGTGCCAACTATGTCATAACGTAATTATACATTCGATGTACAACCTCTAGTTTTATGTTTTTGAAAAGAAAGTAAGAAAGACAAGAAGTAGGGGAAAAAAAAAAAATTGGAGAAGAGAAAAAGGAAAAATAGATAGTAGAAAATAGAAAAACGCGAAGTGTGTATATAAGAAAATAAAAAGTGGAAAGTAGAGCAATAGGAGCAAAAGAGAAATTTTCAAATCTTTATTCGGAGATGTAGATCTATCCACGGCATGAACTGAAATCAGCAATCTTTACGGTACCGCTGCATCACATGATTCCAAAAAGTCGATAAAAGGAGACCAACTCCTTAAGAATTGGTCATATTTATCTATTAGTCGGAGTCTCATTTCTTCAAGGCGTGCTACGTCCGTCATATTCCTAATCCACATTTTAACAGTTGGAATAGCTGTATTTTTCCAAAATTTAAGTATCAATTTCTTTCCAATTATTAACCCATAATTAAAAAAAACTTTTTGGTCCTTATTTAAATTGATATCTTCTACTATTATTCCAAATATAATCCATTCCGTATTAGGTTCTATTCTTGACTTGAAAAGCTTTGTAAATATATCAAATATATCGCTCCAAAATTTATTCAACTTTATACATCCTACAAATGAATGTGTTATATTAGCGTTTTGAAACAAACATTTATCGCATCTGGGAGAGACGTTTGGGTAAAATTTATTCAACCTCGTTTTTGAATAATATAGTCTATGTAATAATTTAAATTGAATTAAATTATGTCTTTCATTAATGGAACAATTATGTGTGTTCATCAGATACTTTTCCCATCTATCCTTCGGGATCTTTCTCATTAGTTCATGTTCCCAATCTTCTCTTAGTGCCTCTGTTGAGGGTAATTCTCTATTTAATATATTATTATAAAAGTATGATATTAGTTTTTGTGAATCAGCCTTAATATTCATTGCTTCTTCTAAAGGGTCTAAAGATATAATTTGAAATCTATTGCATCTTGAGAAGTTTTTCCAGTGTGTTTGACAAGAGAGCGGGAGTAACGTTCTGAACATTCTCTGGATTTAGTGGTGCCGAATTGGCAGATTTTCAAGACTTGGTTATCATTTTTATTAATACCTCACATTCTTTCAATTCATTCTTTTTGGATGCTGCAGAGTACAATAATAAATTTGCCAATAAACCAGGTAACTTGAAAAGAACTAAGGGCCTAGTTAGGAGGGGAATGCTGGAACCTGGTGAGTTGGAGGGGTATGTGGAAATCAGGACTGCAATGAGTGAGATTGGGGAACAGGGACTGAGGCCCAGGTGAGTGTGAAGGGAGCGTCAATACAGCTAGAGCCCGAGTGTGTGAAAAGAGAGTTCAGCAAACATCAGCTGGTGGGCCAGGTGCCGAACTGGCATTTCCTAATAGTCAAGAGAGCAGATCATCGGAATTGTACTGTAGTTTCTTATTCACTGGCCAGAGGTTAAGAATCACAAAACAGCAGAAGCTGGAATCTTTTTGGAACTGCTGCCTGATCTGCTGAGTAACTTTAGCACTATCCATTGATGAAGATTAATTGCTTTGAAACATTAACCATATAACCATATAACCATATAACAATTACAGCACGGAAACAGGCCATCTCGGCCCTACAAGTCCGCGCCGAACAATTTTTTTCCCTTAGTCCCACCTGCCTGCACTCATACCATAACCCTCCATTCCCTTCTCATCCATATGCCTATCCAATTTATTCTTAAATGATACCAACGAACCTGCCGCCACCACTTCCACTGGAAGCTCATTCCACACCGCTACCACTCTCTGAGTAAAGAAGTTCCCCCTCATGTTACCCCTAAATTTCTGTCCCTTAATTAAGCATTAGCTCTGTTCTTTCTCCATGGAATACTTCCTGACCTGCTGAGTGTTTCTGGCATTTTCCCTTCTAAGGCTGCAGATTTTTTCTTTTATGTTTGATTAGCTTATTACATATCTCTTTCATTTTAAATGTCTCTATATCTTTGATGTCATCCAGTTCAGAGCTGCCAACTCTCACGCATTGAGCATGAGACTCACGCATTTCGCTCAGTTCTCACGCTGATCACAAATTTCTCATGCTCTGTAGTGAGAAATTCTGTGATCAACGAGAATTTCGAAACTAATATCTTGCTAGCTTGTGTGCACGTCTGTTGACAAGACAGCAGCATTCTTACTTTCTGTTATTTTCACTTGACCGAACCGTCACGCACCTCCAAACCATGCCCCCATGCAAATTAACATTGAAAGACACGGACTGGGCAGTGAATGAGTGTCACCCAGCGCAGCAAGTAAGACCTTGTCCTGCTCCCGGCGGCAGTCAGAATTTAAGGATTTGCGGGAAGCGGCTGACATGAGGGGGCTGCAGCCTCCCCACTTTTTTGGCTTACATGTTTCAATGTCTCCGGCTTTGGACGAGGCGCTGCTGTGCTCTGAGCAACCTGGTCATGGCTGTTGGAGAGCCAGGGCGGAGGGAGGAATGAAAGCAGAAGCAGTGGAGGGGGCAAATGCAGACAGGGAGCCAGGGCTGGAGAGTGTTTGCCGGGCTGGCGAGTCGCTCATGCAGCTCTGGCCATGGAGCAGCCTCAGTGCAAGAGTCCCGGGCCGTCGGGTACATCAGAAGCATTGCGCCGCAGTTGTGAGAGTCTCTGTGCCGAATTCGCCCAGGTGACCGGCATGGATCAGGCTGCGGCTCGGTGCGTCCTGGAGGACAACCAGTGGCTGCTGGAAGTAGGTACCAAGTAGAAGTGGTGGAAGATAGTGGCCTTCAAATGGGGGTGGTTGGCGAAAGCATCCTGCATGTCTGCTAGATTTTCACTAACTAACTGCAGGAAAAATGCTCCCGATGTTGGGGGAGTTCAGAGTCAGGGGTCACAGTTCAAGAATAAGGGGTAGGCCATTTAGGACTGAGATGAGGACAAACTTTCTTCACCCAGAGAGTTGTGAATCTGTGGAATTCTCTGCCACAGTGGAGGCCAATTCACTGGATGCTTTCAAGGGAGAGTTACATTTAGGTCTTGGAAAGAGGTACTGATTTTAGATGAACAACCATGATCATATTGAATGGTAGTGCTGGCTTGAAGGGCCGAATGGCCTACTTCTGCACCTATTTTCTATGTTTCTATGCTTGAGTATATGGCAATAAGACTCGACCACTTGATTTTGAAGCATTCATGCATGGTGGAGGTATAATGTAGTCATAGAGTGATACAGTGTGAAAACAAGCCCTTCGGCCCAACTTGACCACACCCGCCAACCCAGCTACACAACCTGCTTTTGGTCCATATCCCTCCAAACCTGTCCTATCCATGTATCAGTCTAACTGTTTCTTAAATGTTGAGATAGTCGCTGCCTCAACTACCTCCTCTGGCAGCTTGTTCCATACACCCACCACCCTTTGGTGGAAAAAGTTACCCCTTAAAAAGTTACCTTACTTCAAACAAAAAACACTGAAATCATACTTCTGCAATGCACTAAAACATGATTTTAATATATCAAATTTCCAAAAGTCCCTGCCAAACTTGGTTGCTCCACTGCCTTGCCAGGTCCCCCTAAGGCCAGTGATCGCTGAAAGTGATTGCTCAGCCCCCCGCTTTCAAAAACACTCTGCGGCCCCTGGTTCAGACGGAGGGCACTGCCGGATGTGAGCGGGGAACTGAGGCCAGTTGTCCATGATGTCTGGATCCCAATGCTCAGCGCTTTGTGTTTCGAAGTTGGTTAGTGTTATTGATTTGTAATTAGTTGACAAAACCTTAATTTATTAATCCGGAATATCCAGGGGGATGGGATAAGTGTAATATTAAAATGACATGCAAGGTGTCGGGCTGTCTGTCACAACATACAGCCCCGATAACCCATGATTTCCTTCAGTTACCTATTGGGAAGGTAGCACTATTGTCATTTGCCACTCAACTATTATGTTTGTTTACCTCACTGACTATTTCTAAACCCCCGCCCCCCCAAATTCCTTTGACAGGTTGAATAGAAATGTCCCCAATCTCGTTGTTTTATTAATTGAACACGTAGATGAACATCCTCAAGCAATGTAATCAGATGGAAACTGATTCAGATGCGATGTTTAAGAGTTTTTACAACGAAGGGCATATTTTAAAGGAGTGACAGAGATACTTGCAGGGGAATGTGTAAGGAGGTTATTTTTTGTCTTTAGTTTTAGCTTGAACCAGGACATCTGAATATTAAAAGTTTAATACAGTAATTGTGCTGATACTGATTCCAACCAACCACGTAATGAATATCATCCATTTCGGAGGTTTTATTTTTCTGATTCCATTTAAACTTCACTTGGATTTCAATCACTTCAATGTAAAAGTAATTGGGAATGGGGAGCAATGGAACAAAAATTTGCCCTCGGTACATATTAACTGTAATATAATAATGTATGCATGTTGGTAGGTGCAATCAAAACAAAGATATTTTTATCATTGTTGTGTTATGAATACCACAGAAAATATTATGTACTCTCATATAACCATATAACCATATAACAATTACAGCACAGAAACAGGCCATCTCGACCCTTCTAGTCCGTGCCGAACACGTATTCTCCCCTAGTCCCATATACCTGCGCTCAGACCATAACCCTCCATTCCTTTCCCGTCCATATAACTATCCAATTTATTTTTAAATGATAAAAACGAACTTGCCTCCACCACCTTCACTGGAAGCTCATTCCACACAGCCACCACTCTCTGAGTAAAGAAGCTCCCCCTCATGTTACCCCTAAACTTCTGTCCCTTAATTCTCAAGTCATGTCCCCTTGTTTGAATCTTCCCTCCTCTCAGTGGGAAAAGCTTATCCACGTCAACTCTGTCTATCCCTCTCATCATTTTAAAGACCTCTATCAAGTCCCCCCTTAACCTTCTGCGCTCCAAATAATAAAGCCCTAACTTGTTCAACCTTTCTCTGTAACTTAGTTGCTGAAACCCAGGCAACATTCTAGTAAATCTCCTCTGTACTCTCTCTATTTTGTTGACATCCTTCCTATAATTAGGCGACCAAAATTGTACCCCATACTCCAGAATTGGCCTCACCAATGCCTTGTACAATTTTAACATTACATCCCAACTTCTATACTCAATGCTCTGATTTATAAAGGCCAGCACACCAAAAGCTTTCTTTACCACCCTATCTACATGAGATTCCACTTTCAGGGAACTGTGCACAGTTATTCCCAGATCCCTCTGTTCACCTGCATTCTTCAATGCCCTACCATTTACCATGTACGTCCTATTTTGATTTGTCCTGCCAAGATGTAGCACCTCACACTTATCAGCATTAAACTCCATCTGCCATCTTTCAGTCCACTCTTCCAACTGGCATAAATCTCTCTGTAGACTTTGAAAATCCACTTCATTATCCACAACCCCACCTATCTTAGTATCATCTGCATACTTACTAATCCAATTTACCACACCATCATCCAGATCATTGATGTACATGACAAACAACAGTGGACCCAACACAGATCCCTGTGGCACCCCACTAGTCACTGGCCTCCAACCTGACAAACAACCATCCACCATTACTCTCTGGCATCTCCCATTCAGCCACTGTTGAATCCATCTTGCTACTCCACCATTAATACCCAACCATTGAACCTTCTTAACCAACCTTCCATGAGGAACCTTGTCAAAGGCCTTACTGAAGTCCATATATACAACATCCACTGCTTTACCCTCATCAATTTCCCGAGTAACCTCTTCAAAAAATTCAAGAAGATTAGTCAAACATGACCTTCCAGGCACAAATCCATGTTGACTGTTCCTAATCAGACCCTGTTTATCCAGATGCTTATATATATTATCTCTAAGTATCCTTTCCATTAATTTGCCCACCACTGACGTCAAACTAACAGGTCTATAATTGCTAGGTTTACTCTTAGACCCCTTTTTAAACAATGGAACAACATGCGCAGTACGCCAATCCTCCGGTACTATTCCCGTTTCTAATGACATTCGAAATATTTCTGTCATAGCCCCTGCTATTTCTACACTAAATTCCCTCAATGTCCTAGGGAATATCCTGTCCGGACCTGGAGACTTATCCACTTTTATATTTCTCAAAAGTGTCAGTACTTCCTCTTCTTTGAATCTCATAGTTTCCATAGCTACTCTACTTGTTTCCCTTACCTCACATAATTCAATATCTTTCTCCTTGGTGAATACCGAAGAAAAGAAATTGTTCAATATCTCCCCCATCTCTTTTGGCTCTGCAGATAGCTGTCCACTCTGACTCTCTAATGGACCAATTTTATCCCTCGTTATCCGTTTGCTATTAATATAGCTGTAGAAACCCTTTGGATTTACTTTCACCTTACTTGCCAAAGCAACCTCATATCTTCTTTTAGCTTTTCTAATTTCTTTCTTAAGATTCTTTTTACATTCTTTATACTCCTCAAGCACCTCATTTACTCCATGCTGCTTATAATTATTGTAGATCTCCCTCTTTTTCCGAACCAAGTGTCCAATTTCCCTTGAAAACCATGGCTCTTTCCAATTTTTTACTATTTCCTTTCAACCGAACAGGGACATAAAGATTCTGTACTCTTAAAATTTCACCTTTAAATGTACTCCATTTCTCTTCCACATCTTTCCCATAAAACAAAATGTCCCAATTTACTCCTTTTAAATCCTTTCGCATCTCCTCAAAGTTAGCCTTTCTCCAATCAAAAATTTCAACCCTAGGTCCGGTTCTGACCCTCTCCATAATTATATTGAAACTAATGGTATTGTGATCACTGGTCCCGAACTGTTCCCCAACGCATACCTCTGCCACCTGACCCGTCTCATTTCCTAACAGGAGGTCCAGCACCGCCCCTTTTCTAGTAGGTACTTCTATGTATTGCTGCAAAAAACTATCCTGCACACATTTTACAAACTCCAACCCATCCAGCCCATTTACAGAATGTGTTTCCCTGTCTATGTGTGGAAAATTGAAATCTCCCACAATCACTACCTTGTGCTTACTACTAATATCTGCAATCTCCTTACATGTTTGCTCTTCCAATTCTTGCTCCCCATTTGGCGGTCTATAATACACCCCTATAAGTGTTGCTACCCCTTTCTCAAGATCACATTAAATAGAATATTATTGCTTAAATATATATTGTTATTGGACTTTGCATTTCGGAAAAGTCCCAGCTGAGAAGAAGACAGCAAAATACTTACAATATGGGTGTGAAAATGACTTCAGGACAGTTTGTTAGGAAAATGAAGGAAATGGTAACAGAATACTTATACAGCTGAGTGAGTATAATTTTATGGATGAGAAATTATGTTCAACCAATTGATGACTTATTTGACAAAGTAACTAGCATGTTAGATAGCAAAGAAGCCAATGGATGTAGCAAATATTGTTATACAAAATTTGGTCCGTGAAGTGCCCCATAAAAGATTACCGTATTAGATAAGCACCTGTGAACTTGAACGGTTAAGTCCAGGGGGTCAGATATGGGGCTTTATGTGTGGCCCAGATATATTGTCAGTGCAGAGGGGCTAGGTGCAAGGCCAAGTGTGCATCCAGTGTCAAGGTCTGGAATAGTACTAGGTGTGCAGTCAAAGCTGGGACAATGGGAGTGTTCAGCACTGGGAACCTAAGCAGATTAGCAGCTATGATCAGGGTAGAATAAGGGGCCAGGTTTAAGGCTGGACTTAGGGTCAAGAATGAGAGAAGGTATGCAACTGGAGTCAGGGTCAGGAGTAGTACCAGGTGTGCAGTGTGACCCAGGCTGGTCAACATGGGCCAAGTGCTTGATTATAATCTGATTTCCATACATGAATACACTAAGATCATTCATGTGCTGCACCTGTTGATCAGAGCCTGGCTCTACTGTGGAATGTAATCAGGAATGTAATTTAGCCTAACCTTATTCATAGCTAATCCAATTTAAAGCATAAATATTGCATTCAAGTGTAAGTTAAAAGACTCGCTACAGATTGCACAAGATTGCACAATTTTAAGCTGAAAATACAAAAGTTCTGTACCGTGGGAGGGGGGACACCCCCCTCGCACACCCTCCCCCTACCCCCCTCGCACACCCTCCCCCCACCCATCGGTCGCTACGCTCCCTCAGGTTTCTCGCAATTTCTCACTACCAACTCTCACCCAATGTTGGCAGCCATGCAGTAACATACTCAGCTAGTAACATACATTACCACCATCAGTGGTCATATCCCATATGCTTATTCCTTTATATTCATATATTTTCTGTTTTGTTCCCTATTTTTGCACCTGTGTTGCTGAGATGAAGTGATTACAGATCCTTAGCTTCTAGTTTTATACAGCTCTGATTAGGTTTATAAATGTTGTAGATTGTTTGCCTTTTTGCCAATCTGTGGATAAGCTAACACGGCTGTTGAGATGATGAATGAGATAACTAGTAGCAGTTATTGTTGGAACTAAGTCATGGGGATATATGATGATAAGGAATTAGAAATGTGCCTTGAATTGAATTGAATTGAATGCCTTTATTGTCATTCAGACCTTACGGTCTGAACGAAATTTTGTGCCTGCAGTCATACATACATCATACAATAATAACAACAATAAACGCAAATTAACACCACCACAGTGAGTCCTCCAAGCACCTCACTGTGGTGGAGGCAAAAATCATAGGGCTGCAGTCTCTTCCCTCCTCTTCTCCCTCTGCGCTGAGGCGATTCCCCACCGGGCGATGGTACAAACAGTCCCGCGGTTCACTGAACCCCGCAACGGGCCGGCTCAAACACCGCGGCCCGGGGGTGGTCGAAGCTGCCGCCCTCCAGTCCAGCGGACGCAGCCACTGGCTCGCGGCTCAACCCCGGACCCAGGTCACCGCCGCCAGAACGCCGTCCCAGCCACCGGAGCACCGTTCCAGCCCCGAGCCGGATCGCCCTCACGTGAGTGCCGTTCCTCCCTCGAGCTGGGCCACTCTGACGGGAGTGCCGTTCCTCCCTCGGGCTGGGCTACTCCGACGGGAGTGCCGTTCCACCTTGGGCTGGGCCACTCCGACGGGTGTGCCGTTCCTCCCTCGGGCTGGGCCACTCCGACGGGAGTGCCGTTCCTCCCTCGGGCTGGGCCACTCCGACGGGAGTGCCGTTCCTCCCTTGGGCTGGGCCACTCCGACGGGAGTGCCGTTCCTCCCTCGGGCTGGGCCACTCCGACGGGAGTGCCGTTCCACCTTGGGCTGGGCCGCTCCGACGGGAGTGCCACAGCCCCTCACGGGAGAGTCTCGGCCCCTCGCCAGGCCGTCCTCACGGGAGCGCAGTTCCAGCCCCGAGCTGCGCCGCCCTCACGGGAGCGAGCCCAGGGCAAGTTCTGACAGGCTGCCTCCGGAGTCCCGAGGTCGCCAGCTCCGCCATTAGGCCTCAGCGCAGACGGAGGCAGAG
The DNA here is from genome assembly GCF_010909765.2 of Amblyraja radiata. Classification (NCBI taxonomy): domain Eukaryota; kingdom Metazoa; phylum Chordata; class Chondrichthyes; order Rajiformes; family Rajidae; genus Amblyraja; species Amblyraja radiata. Next base: position 29,233,836 of record NC_045988.1, read on the forward strand.
AGGGGGGATACGACGAAAAAGTCGTATTCCCCCCAAGGGAGAGACAGCAACCCCCGTTTCAACCCCCCACCCCCCCCCCCCCCACCCCCACATAAACACAACCTAAAAACCAAAAACACAACTAGACAAAACGAAAAGAACAACACAAAAAAGTAAAGACAAACGGACTGCAGGCGAGCCGCAGCCGTTCCCAGCGCCGCCACTTCCGGCAGGTTTTTTTGCTAGGCTCATCCGTAAAGCTCAAGTCTTGTCTGCTGCTTCTGCATTGAGGTATATTGTATTTTTCTGCTTTATCACTGAGTGCCTTTGTATCCCTCTGGATTGGTCAGAAGCAATTCTCTCTTTCCTTTGCAATCCTCAGTAGAACCATTCTGGAGATGTTAAAGTAAGAATAGGCATAAATTAAAATTTGAGGAAATTGCTCGCTTTTTAAATGGGTTAGTGGGAATAGTTATATTGTTTAATAAAAAAAAACTGGAAACACTCATCTGTGGGAAGGGAAACAGAACTGAGGAAAAATCCTCGACCTGTTAGCTCCAGTGTTAGAACATGGCTAGTTTGAATGTATCTGTGGTCCTGGAGGGTCACTATAATGAAGGGCAGAATTTGAGTTGAACTCAATATGTTAAGGTGAAAATATGTTAAGGTGAAAGCTTATCAAAGACTAGAGGGAAAGATAAACTGCAAAATGAACAAGACAAGAGAGACAGATGGAAAATCTGTGGACAGCCGAAGAGGACTTCTTCAAGGTTGGATGAATGAAATAGTCAATGAAAGTTTAAAATAATTGCATCTAATAGAAATCTGAAATTAATACAAAATATGCTGGAAACACTCAACAGGTCAGGATGCATCTGTGGGAAGAGAAACAGTTACCGTTTCTGTCCAATTCCCTTTGTCAGTCTTGGACCTGAAATGTTAACCATTTCTCCTTCCACTAATGCAGCCTGACCCGACATTGTTTGCTTAAGATTTCATATAACCTATTTTAAATTTTGCTAAAATTGGCAACACTAAAGGGCCTGTCCCACTATGGCGACCTAATTTGCGAGTTTAGAAGAGTTTGCGTCGCCACAAACTCGCAGCATGGTCGACACATGGTCCTTGGAGGTCACTGTAACTCTCCTTCATGCTCGAGAGAAGTTCCCGCATAATCGCGGCCTCAGTTTGGTCGAGGAAATGTTTTCGACATGCTGAAAATTTTTCCGCGAGTAAAAATTGGTCAGCATGGTTCTTTTGAACTCGTAGTGCAGTGGCAGTGGGGTCGCCATGTAGTTATAGGTAGTCGAGGTAGCTTTAGGCAATCTCCTTTGCTGACCGGGCATTTTAATTGGCTCATTTGGGAGAAAAAACGTAAGCATGCATTTTCAGAACCAAGGAAAACCAACCGGTAATGTTAAATGCCCGCTAAACTTTATTAAAAGTTGTCTGGCTTCTTAAAAGTGTCTCCCCCCCCTTCTACCCCCCCCCCCCCCTCCCCCGCTCTTTTAAAGGACTTACCGTACACTGTGCCAGCCTTCCTGTTCATCGCGGGTATCACCTTGGCTTTGCACCGTGTGAATTTTAGACAGCGCTCCCCCGCTTTCCCTGGCCCCCACCTTTGCGATGCGTTTGTGTGTGTGTGTGTGTGTGTGCGGTCGCTCGATCCAGCTCGCGGTTTCATCGCTGGCAGTCGATCCAGCTCGAGGTTTTTCAGCCGAGTGCCCCCGAGCTTGAAGGCGACGACAGTTGCTGAAAAGGCGCGTCAGTGGGACAGGCCCTTATCTTGATGGATCCATTTGCACTCTGCTTATTCAGAGAAGATAGTAAAATAAAAATATAATATACATCCTAATGCCTGAAAGGCAGTTGGAAAATGCATTATCTCCCTGGACATCGATGAGAGCTGGAGAAAGCACCCAATATTTACAATACACTAGGACACTGATTCTTAGTTTTGCCTGTACGCAATAAATCAATTTATTTCTCAAAGCTCCTTTACAGAACATTATAATGCGTGTTAAACTAAAATAGTTACTACAAAAAGGTCCAGATCAATGCTTCATCAAATTCTGTCCTTTTTGAAATGCAAATATCATTTTCTATTCTGTGAGATTCTTGGGTAATGCATCACTTCTGGATCAGTGAGTGAACAAACTCCTCTCTGCCAAAACTGCTCTTTAAGCCATTACGTGAGTCAGGCAGGCAAGGCAATGGCCTCTTCTATCAGATTAATGGTGTCCCCAGGGATCCGTGCTGGGGCCTCAACATTTATAAATCACTGGGATGTAACAATTGAAAGTTGTAAATCTCAGTTATTGACGACATTAAGTAAGGTAGCATGATGCGGAAATCAATTAAACTTTTGTATTTAGTTTGGGAAACGCCTTAATAATTTAACTAGATATCTAAGACATCAATGCAAATTATTTGAAGTTTTGAGATTTAAAAATTGAACAGGCAGAGACGACGCAGTACTTGGGCAATGTGCAAAATAAAAATTGGACCAATTGAGGTTACTGCGCAAATTTATGTAACCTCTCATACAAAAACACTCAAGGCTTGTGATTCCTTTAACATAAAGAAAGGAAGATGAAAGAGTAAGGGAAGAATTCTAGAAGAATGGAACCTAAGGTTTAAATTATTGCTGGACCATTCAGGGATAAAGTCAAGGAGTATTTCTTCTCACAAATAGTGATAGAAATCTAGAATTATCTTACTGGAAATGTTGATGCACAGTGTCAATTGAAAACATCAGGAGTGATAGTTTTGTCGGCCAAGACACTCGGGTTGACAGATTTGAGATGTGATGCAGATTAACTATGGTAGAACAAGGGTATAAAATCATGAGAGGAATAGATCAGGTCGATGCACGGAGCCTCTTGCCCAGAGTAGGTGTATCGAGGACCAGAGGACATAGGTTTAAGGTGAAGGGAAAAAGATGGCTAGGAGTAGTGTAGTTGGGACATGTGGGCCAGTGTGGACAAGTTGGGCTGAAGGGCTTGTTTCCACACTGTATTACTCTCTGACTGTATAACAGAACCAGGGTTGTCAATTATGTCTTTGGGATACTATTGCAGTGACACTGCCTCGAACTGAGAGTCACACACAAGAAGTTTAATCCTCCATTCTGTCTTGATTATGTAAACATATGCACCATTATTAGTTAGCACCATTTCCTATACAGACTTGTTTATATTGCATCTATTTTATCCAAAGTAAGATGCAGAATAATGGGCACAGACTTCATTTTACCAAAGCATGAGTAGGTCAAGAGTACCTGGACTACTCCCTTAGAAAGATGAGACTGTTAATGTAGTGTATCACGCACCCTCCTCTATCTGGGAATCCTCTATCTGGGAATCCTCTATCTGGGAACCCCAACAAGGAGCTGGAAGCAAAAATCACTGGCTGACTATAATCAACTGTGATCTTCAGGCGGTGGTCACTTTGATCCTTCCCATAGCTTTTCCTGCCAAGGTCCACAAGAAGCTGCTGAATCTACTCTGGGGCAAGAGGAAGTCTGTGGCCTCTGCTGCTGTTGTGATCTCCTGGATGAGGAGAATGGTCAGTTGTTGATGTATGCCTGAACCCAGATGGCAAATTTTCATCTTTGAACCCTGCAGAGATACTTGAACGTAGAGCATCCTCCTAGTTGTCATGTACAGTGGCTTGCAAAAGTATTCATACCCCTTGAACTTTTCCACATTTTGTCACGTTACAACCACAAATGTAAATGTATTTTATTGGGATTTTATGTGATAGACCAACACAAAGTGGCGCATAATTGTGAAGTGGAAGGAAAATGATACATGGTTTTCAAATTTTTTTACAACTAAAAAACTGAAAAGTGTGGCGTGCAAAAGTATTCAGCCCCCTTTACTCTGATACCCCTAAATAAAATCCAGTGCAACCAATTGCCTTCAGAAGTCACCTAATTAGTAAATAGAGTCCACTTGTGTGTAATCTAATCTCAGTATAAATACAGCTGTTCTGTGAAGGCCTCAGAGGTTTGTTAGAGAACATTAGTGAACAAACAGCATCATGAAGCCCAAGGAACACACCAGACAGGTCAGGGATAAAGTTGTGGAGAAGTTTAAAGCAGGGTTAGGTTATAAAAAAATATCCCAAGCTTTGAACATCTCACGGAGCACTGTTCAATCCATCATCCGAAAATGTAAAGAGTATGGCACAACTGCAAACCTACCAAGACATGGCCGTCCACCTAAACTGACAGGCCGGGCAAGGAGAGCATTGATCAGAGAAGCAGCCATGGTAACTCTGGAGGAGCTGCAGAGCTCAGGTGGGAGAATCTGTCCACAGGCCAACTATTAGTCGTGCACTCCACAAATCGGGCCTTTATGAAAGAGTGGCAAGAAGAAAGCCATTGTTGAAAAAAAGCCATAAGAAGTCCCGTTTTCAGTTTGCCACAAGCCATGTGGGGGACACAGCAAACATGTGGAGGAAGGTGCTCTGGTCATATGAGACCAAAATTGAAGTTTTTGGCCTAAATGCAAAACGCTATGTGTGGTGGAAAACTAACACTGCACATCACCCTGAACACACCATCCCCACTGTGAAACGTGGTGGCAGCATCATGCTGTGGGGATGCTTTTCTTCAGCAGGGACAGGGAAGCTGGTCAGAGTTGATGGGAAGATGGATGGAGCCAAATACAGGGCAATCTTGGAAGAAAACCTGTTAGAGTCTGCAAAAGACTTGAGACTGGGGCGGAGGTTTACCTTCCAGCAGGACAACGACCCTAAACATACAGCCAGAGCTACAATGGAATGGTTTAGATCAAAGCATATTCATGTGTTAGAATGGCCCAGTCAAAGTCCAGACCTAAATCCAATTGAGAATCACTGGCAAAACTTGAAAATTGCTGTTCACAGACGCTCTCCATCCAATCTGACTGAGCTTGAGCTATTTTGCAAAGAAGAATGGGCAAGAATTTCAGTCTCTAGATGTGCAAAGCAGGTAATTGCAGCGAAAGGTGGTTCTACAAAGTATTGATTCAGGGGGGCTGAATACTTTTGCACGCCACACTTTTCAGTTTTTTATTTGTAAAAAAATTTGAAAACCATGTATCATTTTCCTTCCACTTCACAATTATGCACCACTTTGTGTTGGTCTATCACATAAAATCCCAATAAAATACATTTAAATTTGTGGTTGTAACGTGACAAAATGTGGAAAAGATCAAGGGGTATGAAAACTTTTGCAAGCCACTGTATGTATTGCTTCTGCTAGGACTGCCTTCAGGATGATACTCGGCTCTCAGTGCAAACCATCAGCCGCACTACTGTGCAGCTATTGGCTTCTTGTACCGAGATCCTTTCAAAATCTTAGTCATGGTGGGCTCCAGTTACTGCTGTCCTGCTAGCAGAGGGAGGCAGCTGACCAAAGCCTGCTAATGTGCGTGCGCTCATGACTGAAACCTCTCAAGGGCATTAGTAGGGTTCAGCAGTGTGGAGAAATCCCAGCTGAGCTTGTCCCTGTTGGCCAGAAACTGGCCATTGGATCCACACTCTGAGCCCTCCCAAAGATCGAGCCCCAAGAGGTGCCTCTCATGCCATTCTGGCGAGCTCCCCACATCCTTCCTCTCATTGATCCATTCCTCCAGCTGACTGTGAGGGGTGATTCCAGCGGAGGCCACTGTGCTGGGGAGTTCATTACCATGTCAGGGACCGAGGTTGGAACGTGGAAGCCAGAGCAGTTTTGTGAAACATTTCTTTATTTAGTTCACCGACTACTTGGCCACCTGCCATTTCTGTGGCCTTGAGGGTCCATCGTCCAAGTTTATATGGAAAGTGGGAAGCTGCAGTCCTTCTGCAGTGTGAAGCGGCAGTAATAAGTTCCAATTGTACTGCAGCCCCACTCTCCTGTGGAACAGAGAGGGTCAGTTGTAGGACCAACCTGTTTACAACTTGGCCTGGCCAGGGTGGTCATTCACAGGTATAGGTAGTGAGCCTCCCTACCTCTGTCCACAATCTCTATCACTCCGTCCCAATTTTATCCCTCCACGACCCGATTTTAACCCCCCTGACGCGCTCTGCCCATCCCGTCCCACTCTTTCTCTTGTGCCCCAGTGTTCCACTCTGTTTCCCCCCCCCCCCCCCCCATCCTGCTCTAGCAGACAATCAATTACCCGTTCACACGAGTTCTCATCGACTACTAACACAATGCCAAAAAACGCAACACCCAGATTAAATCCACACAGTCACAGGGACAATATGCAAACTCCACACAGTCAGCAGCCGAGGTCAATATTGAACCGGGTCCCTGGAATTGTGAGGCATCGGCTCTCTGTGGGTGGATTAGGGTGCATAGAGTGACAGGGGGGGGGGGGGGGGGGGATGCTGTCGGGTTGTAGACGACTGAGAATAGTCATAGCTGAAGGGTGAGCATCTTGATGAAGCCAGTGCCTTGCAGAGAAACCTTACACATACATGGCTGCTTTGCTTTATTTCACAACCACCAATAATTCTGCTTCCCTCGTGTTGTAGTCCTGTGATTTCACCAGCGCAAAGTCTGAGCTAATTGGGGTGGGCTTGGGATCTGGGAACCATGTAACTTTGTTATTAGTATGGCATATTTCCATAGTGAGTAATGGGGAAAAAGCTACGTTTGGTGCTGTGAGACTGTGTGAGCTCTTAAAGAGGACGTGTTACAAGTGGGAAGAGCGTGACGTCATGGATTAATTACATTGATACCTCCTGGGCAATAAACCCAATAAACCAGAATTTAGTGCTCCACGTGCTCCACGATTTAACAGTGTTGCAGTCTCGGCAGCAACTGATAAAGCTGCCAATCTAGCTCACAGAAGTCACCTCACTGGGATATGCAGGGTTAGGGTTTATTATGATAGTACAGTATGACAATTGTGAGGCAGAAGGTTTCTGCTTCAAGTACATCCTGATGGGGCCATGATGAACTTTAAAGGCTGTAAAAGATTGAAGGTCCGTGTCATTCAGAATTACCAGTGACTGCGCCCAGCATCAGTGGGAATAGTGGGGGTTGCAGATACTGGTTGTGTGGTTGTTTTATTTTGTGCATTGTGATACTGGAATCGAAATTTCTTCCACTCCCCCTAACTGCAAAGGTGTCTATGTATGTACTAGCTTCATCAGATTGAACTGTGGGCCAGGCTTTATTGGGGATGAGGAATTTAATACTAAATGTGTGGCTGTGGCTCTGCATATTTTTCTGTTTATGTAACTGATTTGGGAGTGAGCAAGTGTGGATAAGTTCTCTGGTTAAAGTTTCTGGCTCAACTTCTCCAGCAATGCACACATTTCACCACTGGCTACAGTGTGGATGTGAATGAGAACCAGGTCATATCACTCAAACTGTTGCCCTGGAAAGAAAACTGTAAGCCACACAATGTTCTGGTAAGAATCTGCTTGCACAAGCACTGATTCAATTGAGTATGACAAATTTACACTCATCTTCCAATCTATTGCTCCTATCATCATGTAAGGTCATAAGGAATAGGAGTAGAATGAGGCCATTCAGCCCATCAAGTCTACTCCACCATTCAATCATGGCTGATCTATCTCTCCCTCCGAACTGCATTCCCCTGCCTTCTCCCCATAACCTCTGACACCTGTACTAATCAAGAATCTATATCTCTGCCTTAACAAAAAACTCTGACTTGGTCTGCGCAGCTTTCTGTGACAAAGAATTCCACAGAGTCACCACCCTTTGTCTAAGGAAATTTCTCCTCATCTCCTTCCTAAAAGAACGTTCTTTAATTCTGAGGCTATGACATATAGACCATTATAGTCAAGAATGTTTAGTTGTCATATGTACCAACAACAGAACAAGGACATTATTATTTGCAGCACTATAACAGGTCTGTATATGCCATTTTCAGAGATAATTCAAATAACAAATTAAATAAATTAAAAGCCACAATGCTAGTGTAATAAAAAAACTTGTAGTCCTTAGTACAACCAAAGATAGTCCATAAGAATTCATAGTTGAGGTTAAAGTAATGTATTTTCAAGAGTCTGATGGTTGTTGGGAAGAGGCTCTTCTTGAACCTGGTGGTCACGGTTTACAGACTCCTATATCTTCGTGTTGATGGGAGTGAAATGAAAGCGGGAGCAGGGTGATGTAGGTCTTTGATATCGGCTCCCTTTTTGAGGCAGCGCCTCGTATACATGCCTTCGATGTTGTGGAGTTCAGTACCACTGACCAGGTGGTATCTACCACGCTTTAAGCTCCTTCGTTCTTGGAAATTTGAGTTGCTGAACCTGCCATGATGCGACCAGTCGAAATGTTCTACACACCTGTAGAAGTTCAAGAGAGTATTCGTCTGCTTACCAAATCTCCTCAAACTTCTCAGGAAGTGGAGATTTTGATGGGCTTTCTTTGTTATGCATCAATATGCTGGGTCTAGGACATCTTCAGAGATATCCACTCCCAGGAACTTGAAGTATCACCGACCCATCGATGAAGACAGGTTTGTGGATCCTCAGCTTTACCCTGTATAGTCACCAATCAGCTTCTTGCTCATACTGAAATTGTGGGCAAGATTGTTGCTCTGGCATCATTCAATCAGATTTCCAACCTCCCAGATCTCTGAGTTATATAACAAGTTTGGAGGGGATGATGGCATTGAATGCTGACCCGCAGTGGATGAATAGCCTGGCATGTGTTCTTATTGTCCAAATGGTCCACTGGATTTGAGGGTAATATTACAGGATTCTGGTGATTAATATCACGCTGCACATGGAAGATAAAGCCACTGCATATTGGTTAAGAGTGTGGATGTCTGTCTCGCCGGGTTAACCTGACTGGGCTGACGGGACACCAGCCTGGAGCTGTGGAGTTAGCCCTGCATCTCCACGCTGGCTGTAAGCCTGGGCCGTCGTTCCGTAATCCAGGCAGAGTTGAGCTGGATTTAGTGCTGCTTCTCCTGCTGTGGGCCTGAGGGTGCCGCTCCCGTCTGACTCCCGACATCTCTGGCTGCCCCCGGACTGGGGAGGGGGGGGGGGGGCCAGGATCACTCGGGAGGGGAAGAGGATGGTCCAGTGCCAGTTCGGCAGTGATTGTGGCGCCGGAGACCCTGGATCGATCCTGGCTGTGGATTAGACGAAGGTCTATGTCCATGCCCGGCACGGCTGCCGAGAGTGTTTTTCGCTTGTGTCCTATGACCTGGGCATGCACAGTCGGAATACCGAACTCGCTTATTCATTCTCTACCAGTCGTTACTATCTCACAATTACTTTTATGGTTTCCTTCAGGAGTAGTTTATCAGAATTAATCATCTAGCAGATTTAGTCATCTATCAGCACATTGCCCTATGGGCAAAATAGCAAATCCTCCTGACTTTTACAGTTAGTTCTAGCTTATATAAACATGAAGGAATCAGACTGCCAGACCCTTCATGCAGCTGCATCTGGCACAGCTGCCTGGCTTCTTGAACTGCCAACTACAATTAGGTACAAACATGCATCATTTGATTTTATACGTGCCCACCGTTATAAGATACTGCAGTCTTTGTCTCTTATTTGAGATTGAGAGTAAAGATGGGAGTTTATTCCAACCGAGTGGGATTACAGAGTGAAAATGTCTGTGTTCCTGATCGGCCATTATTTAGATTGGATCTGGACACTTTGTGTATGACTGTAATGTGACCATCCTTAATCAGTCTGTGCCTATCCAAGGCCTGGTTGATCCTGTCTCATGGAGGGAATTCTTAGGGACAGCATCTTCCAGCATTTGGATAGGCACAGACTGTTAATGTTTGTCAGTATAGCTTCATGGGAAATTTTGTCTCGTATATCTGATAGTTTTTTGAAAAGGTCACAGAGAGGTTTGATGAGGGTAAGGCAGCAGACATTGTCCATATGAGAAAAGTGCCACATAGTAGAATAGTATGGAAGGTTAGGTCATGTGGAAGGATTGATTCTCTGTTTGAAAACCTGTAACTTGTGGAGTGCCACAGAGGTTGGTGCTGGGTTCCTTGCTCCTTGTCTTCTACTGAAGTTCACTAGAGTTTAGAAAGATGAGGGGGATCTTATAGAGACATATAAAATTATAAAAGGACTAGACAAGCTAGATGCAGGAAAAATGTTACCAATGTTGGGTGAGTCCAGAACCAGGGGCCACAGTCTTAGAACAATGGGGAAGCCATTTAAGACTGAGGTGAGAAAATACTTTTTCACCCAGAGAGTTGTGAATTTGTGGAATTCCCTTCCACAGAGGGCAGTGGAGGCCAAGTCACTGGATGGATTTAAGAGAGAGTTAGATAGAGCTCTAGGGGCTGGTGGAGTCAAGGGATATCAGAATCAGAATGCTTTATTGTCATTGCATGTGTCACATACAACGAGATTACTGTGTCTCTCCATTTAAAAGAACTTCAAACATTCACATACTCATACTTTTTACACTCCCTCCCTCCCCAAACCCACCCATGGATTCACATTTACATAAATTAACACTCCCACCCCCCCCTCCTTCCCCATAACCCGCTCCCAAGACAGAGTTCAGTTCCAAGATTGCTGATGGGTAAAAGCTGTTCTTGAGTCTGGCAGTGCGTGACTTTAGCGACCTGTACCTTTTTCCTGAGGGCAGCAGTGTGAAAAGGTGGTGACAAGGATGTGTAATGTCTTTCACGATATTACAGGTCCTGCTGCGGCATCTGGAGTGGTAAATGTCCTCCAGAGAGGGCAGGGGGAGTCCAATGACACCCTGGGCAGTTTTTATCACCCTCTGGAGAGCTGCTCTGTCAGCTGCTGAACAGTTCCCAAACCAGGCAGTTATGCAGTAAGTCAGTATGCTTTCTACCGAACAGTGGTAGAAAGACCCCAGCAGTTTAGCAGACAGATGGGCCTTCCTCAGTGTTCTGAGGAAGTAAAGTCTCTGTTGCGCCTTTTTTACAACTACAGCAGAGTTCACAGACCATTTAAGATCCTCACTGATGTTGATCCCCAGAAATTTAAAACTAGGCACCCTCTCCACCTCCTCGCCCCCTATCTCCAGTGGCCTGAGCTCCGCTCTATGTCGCCTGAAATCAGTGATCTCCTTTGTCTTTTTAGTGTTCAGAGAGAGATTGTTGTGAGCACACCACTCAGAAAGTCTGTGCACCTCCTCTCTATAGGCGACCTCGTTCCCATTTGTGATGAGCCCCACCACGGTTGTATCGTCCGCAAATTTTATGATCCTATTTGCGGGGTGATGGGGCAAGCAGTCATGTGTGTATAGGGCATAGAGGAGCGGACTGAGCACACAGCCCTGCGGTGCTCCTGTGCTGAGGGTCAGGGACGTCGAGGTGTAGGGTCCAAGTCTCACCGTCTGGGCGTTCACTGAGAAAGTCCAATATCCACCGACACAGTTGACTGCTGAGGCCAAGGTCTAGCATTTTTGTGATCAGCTTGCTGGGTATGATTGTATTAAAAGCTGAGCTGTAATCAACAAAAAGCATCCTGACATATGACCCCTTCTCCTCTAGGTGTTGCAGCATGGAGGACAGTGTTTATGGCATCCTCTGTAGATCTATTAGCCCTATATGCATACTGGTGTGGGTCGAGTGAGGGGGGGAGAGATAATTTAAGGTGACCTAGGACCAGCCTTTCAAAGCACTTGGATATGGGGAGAAGGCAGGTTATTGATTGGGGATGATCAGCCATGATCACAATGAATAGCTGGCTCGAAGGGCCGAATGGCCTCCTCCTGCACCTAGTTTCTATGTTTCTATGTTACATTAACGGTTTGGATGACAATGTAGTTCACATTGTTAGTACATTTGCATTTGATGCCACAATAGGTTGTACAATGGATAGTGAGGAAGGATATCTAAGTTTACAACAGGATCTATATCAATTGAGAAGAATGACAAATGGATTTTAACTTTATGACAAGTGTGATGTGTTGCACTTTGCGATGTCAAACCAGGGTAAGACTTACACAGTAAATGGTAGAGCCCCGAAGAGTGTTGTAGAGATTGGGGAGTGCAGGTGCATGGATCCCTGACAGTGGCGTCAGGTGGCCAATATGGTGAAGGACGCCTTTGGCATTCTTGCCTTCATTGGGGAGGATATTAAGTACAAAGTCAGCTCATCGTGATGTGGCTGTGCAGGTAGTTGTTGTGACCGTGCTTGGAGTACTGTGTGCAGTCCTCGTCACCTAGCTATAGGAAGGATGTCCAAGAAGAAACTGCAGATGCTGGAAAATCGAAGGTCTGAGGAAGGGTTTCAGCCTGAAAAACATTGCCTATTTCCTTCGCTCCATAGATGCTGCCTCACCCGCTGAGTTTCTCCAGCACTTTTGTCTACCATAGGAAGGATGGATGTCATTAAGTTGGAAAGGGTGCAGAAGATTCATGACGACTGTAGCTGGACTTGCAGGCTTGAGTTACAGGGAAAGGTTGGATAGGCTGGTACTTTTTCTTTGGATTGCAGGAAGTTGAGGCGTGACCATATTGAGGTGTGCAGGTTCATAAAGAGCATGGGTAAAATGAATGCCATCAGTCTTTTTCCCAGGGTAGAGAATTTTAAAACTAGAGGGCATAAGTTTTTGGTGAGGGGGGAGAGATTTAAGAGGGACCTCAGGATCAACTTTTCCACTCAGGGTAGTCCATATCTGGAATAAGATGCCAGAAGAAGATAACAAAACTATTCAATTATGACTTACAAAATACATTTGTGTAGATATATGGATGGAAAGTGTTTAGAGGGAAGGATACCAAATGCTGGAGTAACTCAGCAGGTCAGGCAGCATATCTGGAGAACATGGAAAGGTGACTTTTCAGGCTTGGACCTTTTCCACTACGAGAATGTGGACTTTGGCAGCATACAAGTGAGTGACACTTTATAGATACCACATTATGGACATTGTACTCTGGCACCAATAATTTAAAAGATTATGAAATAACTCAGTATTGATTTATATCTCTGCAGCAATATAATCTAATGTAGTCAATTTGTCTTGTCAAAGCATCTTTCATTTGTGCATATTAATGAGCAAATAAAAGAGCAAATGCCCAAAGGTTTGGTAAAAAGGAAGCTTTAAAAGTAATTAAAAAAAGAGATTTACAAAAGGAATTCCTGAACTCGTGCTGTTTGTTGAAGGCAAGGTGGCCAGTGGTCACAATTCAATTTGGTGATACATTTGAGACGAGAAATGGTGACATGGCAGAATTTCTAGGTGATGTTGCTGGATAAACAGGATTGGCAGAAATTAAAACACTAATTATGATTTAGATGAGTTTATGGGACAGCAGAAGGAAGGCCAGGCCGGAGCTTGTTGGTACATTGCATTTACGTGTAACAAAGGCATGCATGAGCTGAGCAAGGTTGACATTACTCAGTAGTACAGAAGTGGAGATGGGCATATTTAGTGGCGAAACAAGGAACTGCAGATGCTGGTTTAAAAAAAAACGACACAAAATGCCGAGTAACTCAGTGGGTCAGGCAGCATCTCTAGAGGACATGGATAGTCATCGCTTTGGGTCAGGACTCTTTTTCAGACTGAGAAGTGGGGGAGGAACAAGGCCAGGCAAGTGATAGGTGGACACAGGCGAGGGGGTTTGATTGGCAGATGGGTGGACAAAGGCCAGAAATAATAAGGAGACAATAGGATCTAAAATAAGGAGCGAAGAAAGTGAAATATGAAGCCGGGGGGGAGGGGGGATGGGGGGGATAGGTGCACAACCTGGTGAGGTACATGGAAGAGAGGATGGAGAAGGTGTGGGCTTTTTGTTACCTAAAGTTGGAGGATTCATTATTCATACAGTTGGGTGGTAAACTATGTAAGTGGAATATGAGCTGCAATTCCTCTGGTATGCGTCAATATGGGAGTTAAAATGGTTAGCAACCAGGAGATCCAACAGGCCCAGATACACTGAGTGCTAATGTTTGGTAAAATAGTTGCCTAGTCTACGCTTTGTCTTGCTGGTAATTGATGGATGATGATGCACATAAAACATAAGCAGGAGTAGACCATCAAGCGAGCTGGAATATCAAGCCCAATATCACCTCGTGCTGTCTGGAATACTGCAGGAAGGCACTTTCTAATCTCACCAAATGAGCCATGTCCTTAGAAAGATGTAAAGTCCAGAAGAGAGCCAGTCCAATAAATTACATGAAAAAAACTGGACTAATTCTGTCTTCACCCCTCAGATGATGTTAACGCGTCCACTGAATTTATTATAGAAGAATGCAAGAATATATTAAATGTTAATCTATTTTTCTATAATGGAAAATAAATATGTAACGTTTGCCCTCGGAAGAACAAGTCCTTTATGTTTATACATCTTTCCCTGCATCCATCTAAATCCTTCTAATGAGGATTTTATTTATCTGTACTATATTCTGCACATTTAGTGGCTATCCAAGATCAATGACCAGGTCATTAATATGGGGGAATGAAAAAGATTAGCGAATCTAAGACCAATCTCTTATTGGAAGTGTGGTTAGTGTTTATTGTTGAGGTTGTGGTGGTATGTTGTGAACACTATTAGAAGGGAAGCGAAAATGTTGTAAGGAAGTAAATGTGGGATTGGGATTAATAAGAATGCTCTGAATGTTGCAAAATGGGATTAATGTCCTTGTGCATTTGATGGTCGACGCGGACACTGTAGGTTGAAAGCGGGTTGACTGCATTCTGGCTCATCCATTGCCATTGGGTGCACCGGCTGGCCAAAACTAAATTTCTTCTGCATGTATTGATCCAGATGTTTCTATCTGCAAAATGTATGACGTTGCTGGTTCATTCAGTGAATGTTGACAATCAGAAAAACTCTCAAGGCTGCATCTTGTCCACTTGGCTCCCAGGAAATAGTAAGGTCCTATTTCACGAAGTAACAACATTGACATTCCCCATGAGGAAAGCTTTCTGAAAGGCCAGGGTAATTTTGACAATATTCTCCATGATATATTTCAAAACATATACTTGTTCAGATTTTGAAGACATTACATTTTCTGACAAGTATGGCTTACCAAGAAATTTTTTTTTTTTGTCATAAGATCGTTTTTCAACAGCATTTTAAAACTGCATTTGAGACATAGTTCCCTGGCTTGACCATAGTCACTATTAAATAAAACCCTGAGTTACTTCACGTAAAAGTAACAACGTCTGATGCAACTGGCATTTTGATCCTTTTTTTAAGGTCCGTATTTGGTCCTGGCTATTTCTGCCTCTATAGCATTTGCTAGCTCCACACCCTTGTGAGTAATAGGAATGAAAGCATAGTGGTTAATGTTTTAGACTAGAATCCTGGACTATTTTCACAACATAAAATGTTACATTTTTAGCCTTTCTCCATTCTAGTGATAGGTCATCGACCTGGAAGATTGACTTTATTTCTGTCTCCACAGATGCTGATTAACCAGAATATCTCCAGCATTCGCTGCTTTGCCTGTGCTGGATATCTCAGCATTTTTTGCCCATCCCAAATTTATTGCCCATCCCTAATTACTTTTAGGGAGTTGATGCTTTTCTCAAGTACTGCTTGACCTGTGGAGAAAATGCTCTTGCAGTCTGATTGGGGAGGGAGTTCAAGAAAATGCAGATGAAGTTATAGTGAGGGAACGGTAATATGTTGCTATCACATTCCTTGTTGTATGGTACTGAGTCTCTGACTTGTTATGGAGTCATACAGCATGGTAACAAACCGGGAAGCCCAACTTGTCCATGCTGACCAACATAGCCCATCTGATTGCATTTGGCCAGTTTCCCTCCAAACCTTTTCTATCCATGTGCCTGCCCAAGTGTCTTTTATTTGTTGTTATTTTACCTCCCTCAACTATCTTTACTCAGAGAGTGGTAGCTATGTGGAATGAGCTTCCAGTGAAGGTGGTGGAGGCAGGTTCGTTTTTATCATTTAAAAATAAATTGGATAGTTATATGGATGGGAAAGGAATGGAGGGTTATGGTCTGAGCGCAGGTATATGGGACTAGGGGAGATTATGTGTTCGGCACGGACTAGAAGGGTCGAGATGGCCTGTTTCCGTGCTGTAATTGTTATATGGTTATATGGTTATCTCCTCGTTCATTTACCATACCACAGAGTGAAAACGTTGCTCCTCAGGTTCCTATTAAATCATTCCCTTCTCACCTTAAATATATGTTCTCAGGTTCTTGATTCCCCTGTCCTGGGTAAAAGACTGCATTCACCCTATCAATCCCCCACATGATTTTATACACCACTGTTGAGGTTAAAGTAATGTATTTTCAAGAGTCTGATGGTTGTTGGGAAGAGGCTCTTCTTGAACCTGGTGGTCACGGTTTACAGACTCCTATATCTTCGTGTTGATGGGAGTGAAATGAAAGCGGGAGCAGGGTGATGTAGGTCTTTGATATCGGCTCCCTTTTTGAGGCAGCGCCTCGTATACATGCCTTCGATGTTGTGGAGTTCAGTACCACTGACCAGGTGGTATCTACCACGCTTTAAGCTCCTTCGTTCTTGGAAATTTGAGTTGCTGAACCTGCCATGATGCGACCAGTCGAAATGTTCTACACACCTGTAGAAGTTCAAGAGAGTATTCGTCTGCTTACCAAATCTCCTCAAACTTCTCAGGAAGTGGAGATTTTGATGGGCTTTCTTTGTTATGCATCAATATGCTGGGTCTAGGACATCTTCAGAGATATCCACTCCCAGGAACTTGAAGTATCACCGACCCATCGATGAAGACAGGTTTGTGGATCCTCAGCTTTACCCTGTATAGTCACCAATCAGCTTCTTGCTCATACTGAAATTGTGGGCAAGATTGTTGCTCTGGCATCATTCAATCAGATTTCCAACCTCCCAGATCTCTGAGTTATATAACAAGTTTGGAGGGGATGATTTAAGTCTAAAATAGATGTTTTTTTAGCTGCCGAGGGGATAAGGGGCTACGGGGAGAGGGCAGGGATATGGACCTAGGTATGGTTAGTATAGTAAGACCTGAGTGATCTCCTGGACAAGTGTCGATCGCCTGGATTGGGGTCGGAGAGGAATTTCCCGGATTTTTTTCCCGAATTGGACCTGGGTTTTTATCCGTTTTTTTGCCTCCCCCAGGAGATCACGCGGTTCTTGGGGTGGAGAGGGGTGATAGCGGTATAAAGGGGAGGGTAGTGTCTTGTGTTCTGTGTCTTGTGTCTACGTTTGTGGGTAAGTGTGTCTGTTTAGTGTTCAGCCATGAGCGAATGGCGGTGCGGGCTCGACGGACCTGGTGGTCTACTCTCGCACCTACTTTCTATGTTTCTATGTTTCTATGATGGCATTGAATGCTGACCCGCAGTGGATGAATAGCCTGGCATGTGTTCTTATTGTCCAAATGGTCCACTGGATTTGAGGGTAATATTACAGGATTCTGGTGATTAATATCACGCTGCACATGGAAGATAAAGCCACTGCATATTGGTTAAGAGTGTGGATGTCTGTCTCGCCGGGTTAACCTGACTGGGCTGACAGGACACCAGCCCGGAGCTGTGGAGTTAGCCCTGCATCTCCACGCTGGCTGTAAGCCTGGGCCGTCGTTCCGTAATCCAGGCAGAGTTGAGCTGGATTTAGTGCTGCTTCTCCTGCTGTGGGCCTGAGGGTGCCGCTCCCGTCTGACTCCCGACGTCTCTGGCTGCCCCCGGACTGGGGAGGGGGGGGGGGGGGGCCAGGATCACTCGGGAGGGGAAGAGGATGGTCCAGTGCCAGTTCGGCAGTGATTGTGGCGCCGGAGACCCTGGATCGATCCTGGCTGTGGATTAGACGAAGGTCTATGTCCATGCCCGGCACGGCTGCCGAGAGTGCTTTTCGCTTGTGTCCTATGACCTGGGCATGCACAGTCGGAATACCGAACTCGCTTATTCATTCTCTACCAGTCGTTACTATCTCACAATTACTTTTATGGTTTCCTTCAGGAGTAGTTTATCAGAATTAATCATCTAGCAGATTTAGTCATCTATCAGCACATTGCCCTATGGGCAAAATAGCAAATCCTCCTGACTTTTACAGTTAGTTCTAGCTTATATAAACATGAAGGAATCAGACTGCCAGACCCTTCATGCAGCTGCATCTGGCACAGCTGCCTGGCTTCTTGAACTGCCAACTACAATTAGGTACAAACATGCATCATTTGATTTTATACGTGCCCACCGTTATAAGATACTGCAGTCTTTGTCTCTTATTTGAGATTGAGAGTAAAGATGGGAGTTTATTCCAACCGAGTGGGATTACAGAGTGAAAATGTCTGTGTTCCTGATCGGCCATTATTTAGATTGGATCTGGACACTTTGTGTATGACTGTAATGTGACCATCCTTAATCAGTCTGTGCCTATCCAAGGCCTGGTTGATCCTGTCTCATGGAGGGAATTCTTAGGGACAGCATCTTCCAGCATTTGGATAGGCACAGACTGTTAATGTTTGTCAGTATAGCTTCATGGGAAATTTTGTCTCGTATATCTGATAGTTTTTTGAAAAGGTCACAGAGAGGTTTGATGAGGGTAAGGCAGCAGACATTGTCCATATGAGAAAAGTGCCACATAGTAGAATAGTATGGAAGGTTAGGTCATGTGGAAGGATTGATTCTCTGTTTGAAAACCTGTAACTTGTGGAGTGCCACAGAGGTTGGTGCTGGGTTCCTTGCTCCTTGTCTTCTACTGAAGTTCACTGGAGTTTAGAAAGATGAGGGGGATCTTATAGAGACATATAAAATTATAAAAGGACTAGACAAGCTAGATGCAGGAAAAATGTTACCAATGTTGGGTGAGTCCAGAACCAGGGGCCACAGTCTTAGAACAATGGGGAAGCCATTTAAGACTGAGGTGAGAAAATACTTTTTCACCCAGAGAGTTGTGAATTTGTGGAATTCCCTTCCACAGAGGGCAGTGGAGGCCAAGTCACTGGATGGATTTAAGAGAGAGTTAGATAGAGCTCTAGGGGCTGGTGGAGTCAAGGGATATCAGAATCAGAATGCTTTATTGTCATTGCATGTGTCACATACAACGAGATTACTGTGTCTCTCCATTTAAAAGAACTTCAAACATTCACATACTCATACTTTTTACACTCCCTCCCTCCCCAAACCCACCCATGGATTCACATTTACATAAATTAACACTCTCTCCCACCCCCCCCCTCCTTCCCCATAACCCGCTCCCAAGACAGAGTTCAGTTCCAAGATTGCTGATGGGTAAAAGCTGTTCTTGAGTCTGGCAGTGCGTGACTTTAGCGACCTGTACCTTTTTCCTGAGGGCAGCAGTGTGAAAAGGTGGTGACAAGGATGTGTAATGTCTTTCACGATATTACAGGTCCTGCTGCGGCATCTGGAGTGGTAAATGTCCTCCAGAGAGGGCAGGGGGAGTCCAATGACACCCTGGGCAGTTTTTATCACCCTCTGGAGAGCTGCTCTGTCAGCTGCTGAACAGTTCCCAAACCAGGCAGTTATGCAGTAAGTCAGTATGCTTTCTACCGAACAGCGGTAGAAAGACCCCAGCAGTTTAGCAGACAGATGGGCCTTCCTCAGTGTTCTGAGGAAGTAAAGTCTCTGTTGCGCCTTTTTTACAACTACAGCAGAGTTCACAGACCATTTAAGATCCTCACTGATGTTGATCCCCAGAAATTTAAAACTAGGCACCCTCTCCACCTCCTCGCCCCCTATCTCCAGTGGCCTGAGCTCCGCTCTATGTCGCCTGAAATCAGTGATCTCCTTTGTCTTTTTAGTGTTCAGAGAGAGATTGTTGTGAGCACACCACTCAGAAAGTCTGTGCACCTCCTCTCTATAGGCGACCTCGTTCCCATTTGTGATGAGCCCCACCACGGTTGTATCGTCCGCAAATTTTATGATCCTATTTGCGGGGTGATGGGGCAAGCAGTCATGTGTGTATAGGGCATAGAGGAGCGGACTGAGCACACAGCCCTGCGGTGCTCCTGTGCTGAGGGTCAGGGACGTCGAGGTGTAGGGTCCAAGTCTCACCGTCTGGGCGTTCACTGAGAAAGTCCAATATCCACCGACACAGTTGACTGCTGAGGCCAAGGTCTAGCATTTTTGTGATCAGCTTGCTGGGTATGATTGTATTAAAAGCTGAGCTGTAATCAACAAAAAGCATCCTGACATATGACCCCTTCTCCTCTAGGTGTTGCAGCATGGAGGACAGTGTTTATGGCATCCTCTGTAGATCTATTAGCCCTATATGCATACTGGTGTGGGTCGAGTGAGGGGGGAGAGATAATTTAAGGTGACCTAGGACCAGCCTTTCAAAGCACTTGGATATGGGGAGAAGGCAGGTTATTGATTGGGGATGATCAGCCATGATCACAATGAATAGCTGGCTCGAAGGGCCGAATGGCCTCCTCCTGCACCTAGTTTCTATGTTTCTATGTTACATTAACGGTTTGGATGACAATGTAGTTCACATTGTTAGTACATTTGCATTTGATGCCACAATAGGTTGTACAATGGATAGTGAGGAAGGATATCTAAGTTTACAACAGGATCTATATCAATTGAGAAGAATGACAAATGGATTTTAACTTTATGACAAGTGTGATGTGTTGCACTTTGCCATGTCAAACCAGGGTAAGACTTACACAGTAAATGGTAGAGCCCCGAAGAGTGTTGTAGAGATTGGGGAGTGCAGGTGCATGGATCCCTGACAGTGGCGTCAGGTGGCCAATATGGTGAAGGACGCCTTTGGCATTCTTGCCTTCATTGGGGAGGATATTAAGTACAAAGTCAGCTCATCGTGATGTGGCTGTGCAGGTGGTTGTTGTGACCGTGCTTGGAGTACTGTGTGCAGTCCTCGTCACCTAGCTATAGGAAGGATGTCCAAGAAGAAACTGCAGATGCTGGAAAATCGAAGGTCTGAGGAAGGGTTTCAGCCTGAAAAACGTTGCCTATTTCCTTCGCTCCATAGATGCTGCCTCACCCGCTGAGTTTCTCCAGCACTTTTGTCTACCATAGGAAGGATGTCATTAAGTTGGAAAGGGTGCAGAAGATTCATGACGACTGTAGCTGGACTTGCAGGCTTGAGTTACAGGGAAAGGTTGGATAGGCTGGTACTTTTTCTTTGGATTGCAGGAAGTTGAGGCGTGACCATATTGAGGTGTGCAGGTTCATAAAGAGCATGGGTAAAATGAATGCCATCAGTCTTTTTCCCAGGGTAGAGAATTTTAAAACTAGAGGGCATAAGTTTTTGGTGAGGGGGGAGAGATTTAAGAGGGACCTCAGGATCAACTTTTCCACTCAGGGTAGTCCATATCTGGAATAAGATGCCAGAAGAAGATAACAAAACTATTCAATTATGACTTACAAAATACATTTGTGTAGATATATGGATGGAAAGTGTTTAGAGGGAAGGATACCAAATGCTGGAGTAACTCAGCAGGTCAGGCAGCATATCTGGAGAACATGGAAAGGTGACTTTTCAGGCTTGGACCTTTTCAGACTTTTTCAGTTTGAAGAAGGATCCTGACTGGCATAAACCAGCATCTGCAGTTCCTTTTTTATTACATTAGGTTTTAGAGGATATGGGCCAAATGCATGCTACCTGTTTGGCATGAACAAGGTGGGCCGAAGGGCCTGTTTCCATGCTGTACAGTTCTATGACTAAAGGAGAATGAAGGCTTAATTTTGAGGAAGGGAGCTGTTGCACGCCTGCTGAGCATATGTTTGGGTTGTTTTAAAGTGTTTGAAATGTGTTGCCATGATCATGTGAGCTGTCTGTATGTCAGTGGAGCCATGTGTCGTCAATGGCAAAGCACCATTCTTTGCTTCTGCTTGTTTTGCAGCTTTATAAGTCAAACGGGAGCATCCTGTGGTATAATTCCTCACTGACCAGGGCCCCAGAATTGGCTCTGGTGCAGTAAGAAATGAAAAGACTGGAGTGATGGCTACTTTGACACAACACAGATGTTTCTTTAGAAGATAATTTTCTTTTGCAAAATTGCTTGTATTTGGGGTTTTTTTCTATTGAAATGGTCCACTGATTATGAGATGATTAAAATTTTTATTTATATGCCCGATCCCAGGAAGGTATTCTGAATCCTTTGATAATTTTGGTAACATTCCCAATTTTTTTTTTAGCATTTTTGTTTCACATCTGTCGTTTTTAATGCCCTTTTCAGCATCCACGAGGGAACAATGTTATGTGAAGGGAGTGTAAGGGAAATACTCAGCAGGTCAGGTCGCATCTGTGGGAAGAGAAATTGAGGCAGGTTTTTTGGTTGGAGACCATGTATCTGAGTTGAAAAGTAGAGAAGAGCATGTAAAGTTGCTGGGAAGGTGGGTGAGGGGACGTCTATGATGGGGTGAAACCAGGTGACCATGGGGGTATGGGTCCAGTTATAGAGTGGGCACGTGGGCAAATTAATGTGGGAGTGACAAAGTGCAGAGCAAGAGGATAATCGCAGGGGGCAGGCTGGGCATGACCTCCACTTCAGCTGGGGGAAAAAAAAGTTGGACTAGTATGACAAATGTAGGAACAAGGATCTGCAGATGCTGGTTTACAATAAAAGACACAATATGCTGGAGTAACTCAGTGTGTCAGGCAGCATCTTTAGAGATGGTCGAATGGTACAGATTGCAAAATCAGGCTACCTGAAGTAGAATTCAATGTTGAATCCAGAAGTCTGCATCGTGCCCAGACAGGAGATGAGATGGTGTTCCTCCAGCTTGCGTTAGGCCTCAGTGTGGGGCCGAGTAGGATGGGGAATCAAAGTGGCAGCATTAGGAAGCACAGGATCGCTCCTGTGGGCTGAACATAGGTATACCACAAAGTGATCACCCATTCTGTGTGGTTTCTCCACTGAAGAGTCCATAGTATGAACACTGAATACAGTGCACCAAATTGTAGGAAGTGCGAGTGAATCACTGCTTCACCAGGAAAGACCGTTGGGGACCTGGATGATGAAAAAGGACAAATGTTGCATCACCTGGAGTTGCAAATTAGATTACTTTTTAATCTCATTTTATTGACCATGCTTTGAAGGAAGTTCTTTGCTCAGTGACTCACTGTTACGTGCATCCGTGGGAAAAAGGAACTGCGTGAACATTTTTACTCGTAAGGGCCTTAAGGAAAACATGACAGTTTGTTTTATGGGAAAGATGTGGAAGAGAAATGGAGTACATTTAAAGGTGAAATTTTAAGAGTACAGAATCTTTATGTCCCTGTTCAGTTGAAAGGAAATCGTAAAAATTGTAAAGAGCCATGGTTTTCAAGGGAAATTGGACACTTGGTTCGGAAAAAGAGGGAGATCTACAATAGTTATAGGCAGCATGGAGTAAATGAGGTGCTTGAGGAGTATAAAGAATGTAAAAAGAATCTTAAGAAAGAAATTAGAAAAGCTAAAAGAAGATATGAGGATGCTTTGGCAAGTAAGGTGAAAGTAAATCAGAGATTATTCCTTTAATAATCCTTTTCAGGAAATTACAGTGCCACGACAGCTTCAAGACAAACATAACACCACGCTTTCATACATAACAAGTTAAAATACGTTAAAATACAAGTTAAAATACAATTAATTTAAAAAAAAGTGCAGTTATTTATGCTCATTATAAAGTCTTATAGCAGCTGGTAAACAGGACTTCCTGTATCTCTCCGTTTTGCACATTGGTGCAATCAGCCTCTGACTGAAGATGCTGCTCTTGATCACCTTCAGGGCATGGAGTGGGTGAGTGGGGTTTGTCATTATAGAACCTAGTTTATTTAGAGTTCTGGCCGAAGGGTTTCTACCGCTATATTAATAGCAAAAGGATAACGAGGGATAAAATTGGTCCATTAGAGAGTCAGAGTGGCCAACTATCTGCAGAGCCAAAAGAGATGGGGGAGATATTGAACAGTTTATTTTCTTCGGTATTCACCAAGGAGAAGGATATTGAATTATGTGAGGTAAGGGAAACAAGTAGAGTAGCTATGGAAACTATGAGGATCAAAGAAGAGGAAGTACTGACACTTTTGAGAAATATAAAAGTGGATAAGTCTCCAGGTCCGGACAGGATATTCCCTAGGACATTGAGGGAAGTTAGTGTAGTGTAAAAAGGGGTCTAAGAGTAAACCTAGCAATTATAGACCTGTTAGTTTGACGTCAGTGGTGGGCAAATTAATGGAAAGAATACTTAGAGATAATATATATAAGCATCTGGATAAACAGGGTCTGATTAGGAACAGTCAACATGGATTTGTGCCTGGAAGGTCATGTTTAACTAATCTTCTTGAATTTTTTGAAGATGTTACTCGGGAAATTGATGAGGGTAAAGCAGTGGATGTTGTGTATATGGACTTCAGTAAGGCCTTTGACAAGGTTCCTCATGGAAGGTTGGTTAAGAAGGTTCAATGGTTGGGTATTAATGGTGGAGTAGCAAGATGGATTCAACAGTGGCTGAATAGGAGATGCCAGAGAGTAATGGTGGATGGTTGTTTGTCAGGTTGGAGGCCAGTGACGAGTGGGGTGCCACAGGGATCTGTGTTGGGTCCACTGTTGTTTGTCATGTACATCAATGATCTGGACGATGGCGTGGTAAATTGGATTAGTAAGTATGCAGATGATACTAAGATAGGTGGGGTTGCGGGTAATGAAGTAGAGTTTCAAAGTCTACAGAGAGATTTATGCCAGTTGGAAGAGTGGGCTGAAAGATGGCAGATGGAGTTTAATGCTGATAAGTGTGAGGTGCTACATCTTGGCAGGACAAATCAAAATAGGACGTACATGGTAAATGGTAGGGAATTGAAGAATGTAGGTGAACAGAGGGATCTGGGAATAACTGTGCACAGTTCCCTGAAAGTGGAATCTCATGTAGATAGGGTGGTAAAGAAAGCTTTTGGTGTGCTGGCCTTTATAAATCAGAGCATTGAGTATAGAAGTTGGGATGTAATGTTAAAATTGTACAAGGCATTGGTGAGGCCAATTCTGGAGTATGGTGTACAATTTTGGTCGCCTAATTATAGGAAGGATGTCAACAAAATAGAGAGAGTACAGAGGAGATTTACTAGAATGTTGCCTGGGTTTCAGCAACTAAGTTACAGAGAAAGGTTGAACAAGTTAGGGCTTTATTCTTTGGAGCGCAGAAGGTTAAGGGGGGACTTGATAGAGGTTTTTAAAATGATGAGAGGGATAGACAGAGTTGACGTGGAAAAGCTTTTCCCACTGAGAGTAGGGAAGATTCAAACAAGGGGACATGACTTGAGAATTAAGGGACTGAAGTTTAGGGGTAACATGAGGGGGAACTTCTTTACTCAGAGAGTGGTAGCTGTGTGGAATGAGCTTCCAGGGAAGGTGGTGGAGGCAGGTTCGTTTTTATCATTTAAAAATAAATTGGATAGTTATATGGATGGGAAAGGAATGGAGGGTTATGGTCTGAGCGCAGGTATATGGGACTAGGGGAGATTATGTGTTCGGCACGGACTAGAAGGGTCGAGATGGCCTGTTTCCGTGCTGTAATTGTTATATGGTTATATGGTTATATGATCTGGTGGAAGAACTGAGCGGGTTCCTGCAACACCTGCAGTCCTTTGCATCTCCTGAGCATTAGAGGAGGGGAATAACAACATTCAAATTGTTATGGAAATGCTTAAACGTTAATGGAACAAATATTCAATGAAGTGGAAACGTTTACGAGAAATTCTCAGATGTCGATGAAAGCATTTTTATTCAAGGTGCTCTTTTCACAACTTAAGGACATCTCAAAGCAGCCAATTACATTTATTGCCCATTTTAACGTGGAGAAATATTGCACCGTTCTTATAAGTAGCACTGAGCTCAGTGACCATAATATTCTGTAATAGAGACGCTGATTGAGGAACAGTATTGATTCTCGGTAGAGAATGCTAGTGAGTCTGAAGTAGGAAAGGTGCCAAGTCTGTGCTGCGCTCTGATTTAACATCACAGATCCATGCATTTGTAGCCACATTGGTAAACAACCATAGTTGGATTTTCAGAACACCTACAACAGTATATGCAGTTAGTCACCTACAATGAAATACACAGAGCAACTCAATGGGTCAGGCTGCCTTTCTGGAGAGCATCAATAGGCGACGTTCATGGTTGAGACCCTCTATAGACTGATTGTGACAATCCATGATTGTTGCCTATCTATGTCTGACCCACAGAGTTTCTCCAATACTCTTGTTTTTATAAAGCAGCAACTGCAGTCCTTTCTGTGTACACTCGTCTACAAGGAAGTGTAAAGACAATGAAGAGGGAATGATAATCCCTCGAACGAAACCAAATTTCGTTTGAACCTCAATGAGGTTCAAATGACAACAAATAAATTGTATTGTATTGTATTGTATTGTATAATCAGCATGCTTTTTGAGTGAAGGAAGTTAATGGTACAGTTACCCAGGAACTTATATTACAGTTACCCAGGAACTTATACAAAGACCTCTACCGACAGCGCTGTAAAATTTATCTTCAAGCTAACATGCTTATAAGGAAGTTTTCTATGTGCTCTGACTCTGTGAAGTGTTCCCTGTTCAGAACCTACATCACACCGTTATATACTGCTCAATTGTGGTCTAATTATAAGAAAAAGAGTATGCAGAGGCTCAAGGTAGCATACAATGATGCAATGAGGTTGCTACTTCGTGTCCCTAGGTGGCATAGTGTCAGTCAATTGTTTGTGTCCACTAGAGTGCCAACCTGTGAGGCACTCTTAAGACAGCTGCTGTTTAGTTTTATGTGTCTCCTGGACAAGTCAGAGAAACCACATAATTGAAGCCCTAGTCAGCCCTCTGAAAAGCTGCTATAGATTCACTTCTAGGCTAAGACGGCATTGGTGCAATAGCTTGTATATCTTATAGGCTAATATGCAATTTTTAATATATTTTTGTATCTCATTATACTGTTTGATGTGTTATATGGACCTGTGTCTGAAATAAAGCTTTAATAATATTGTGGAGAAATGGGAGCTTATGGCCATTGACAAATATCACATTCTGTTGATATGGTCATTTTAGTTGAAACTGTGTGACATATTAAATTTAATGGTATTGGTTTAGTTTGTCACGTGTACTCAGATGCAATGGAAGAGCTATTATTGCTTGCTATCCACACAAATTACACCTAACATGGCAGTTTATTTGACGAGAAAAGGTATTAAAAATATGGTTGAATCTGTATTGCAGAATTATATCCGAACTATATCAATTAGGGATGGTGAGGAGAAATTTAAAACAACACCAATGCTTTGATGATTTTCTAATGTGAACATATCTTTTAGGCAGTTGTTAAAAAAAAACCATGTGTATGAAGGAACTGCAGATGCTGGTTTAAACCGAAGATAGACACAAAATGTTGGAGTAACTCAGCGGGACAGGCTGCATCTCTGGAGAGAAGGAATGGGTGACGTTTCGGGTTGGGCCCCCTTCCTCAGACTGGGGAAGGGTCTCAACCCGAAATGTCACCCATTCCTTCTCTCCAGAGTGCTTGCTGCCTGTCCCGCTGTGTTAAAACAAAATATTTTGTTTTGAAGAATTTATATTCTTTCTGATCAAGTGATGCATGGTCAGTAAACTCTCCTCTCTCCGCAGGGCAGGAGTTGGATTGTGAAGAGGAGCTATGAAGATTTCCGGGTGCTGGACAAACATCTCCATCTATGTATCTATGACCGGCGATTTTCCCAGTTGGTGGAGCTGCCCCGTGCAGACTGGCTGAAGGACAGCGCAGAGGTAGGGAATCGGGTCTTGCTTCCCCCAGGGTGGTCACTGCAGAAAACCAGGGCTCAACATTTTCAGGGGGGGAGGGAAAACTAGACGTAACCTTTCTCTCATGTGCCAATGTGGAGTAACGTTGGAGGTGGAAATTTCAGAGAAAAGCTCTTGGACAACAGTGGTCCTTCTGCTTCAATACACGGAAGGCTCCTGTGATATCTGGCTCATGTAATGCTCGTGTGCACTGTAGCATATAACGGGCAGCACGGTGGCGCAGCGGTAGAGTTGCTGCCTTACAGCCCTTGCAGCGTCGGGTTCGATCCCGACTACGGGTGCTGTCTGTACGGAATTTGTACGTTCTCCCCGTGGCCTGCGTGGGTTTTCTCCGAGATCTTCAGTTTCCTCCCACACTCCAAAGACGTACGGGTATGTATGTAAATTGGCTTGGTAAATGTGAAAATGTACAAATTGTCCCTATTGTGTGTAGGGTGGTGTTAATATGCGGGGATCACTGGTCAGAGCAGATCCTAAACTACTGTATATTTCTGTATACTGTATATACCGCATACCTAAACTATCGGTATATTTCTGCTCGCGTTTCGTAGTGGTAGCAGAAGCTGTTTGCCTGTGAAGCCACTGCACTTTACACATTGAGTTTCTTAACCAGCTTGTCTCCAGTACAGTAGTCCGTGAGTTCAATGATATTGAAGCAGCTTCACGTGCATGTTAGTGGTAAAAATGAAGACCATACACGAAGATCAAGAATAATTGAATATCATTCCCAGCACGCATGTCTCCTCTCTTTCTCCCGCAAAATCCCTGCTCGCACGTTAGCTACAAATGTTATTCTCAGCTACACAATCTAATTGTGTGTCAGAGTGGGATTGGTTTTATCTCTTACTACATCTGTTTTCCTCTCCCTCTTCCCCTTTTTACTCCCCGCTCATCTGTTGATTTAGCTATAGAAATAGATAGCTTTCCATCGATATTTGGACAGGTACATGGGTAAAAATGGTTTGAAGGGATATAGGCCAAATGAAGGCAAATGGAAATAGCCCAGAATGCTAATTTGGGCCGCATGGACAATGTGGGCCTGAGGTGCTGTTTCTATGCTGTATAACTTGATGACTCTGTGACTCTTTGACATTAATCACATCTTTACAGTGTATCTTTGCTTCCCTCGTTCTGAATCTACACACAATTCCAATCCTCTATCTAGCTAGGTTAGCTCGGTCTACGTTTAGATTTACCCTTCACTGGTAAGTTCTTTGATATTGATGTTGGTTCTTCCACTCCAGCTTTCACAGGTACCATAACCTTTTAAACGATGCCCCAACATTCTTCTCTCCAGCTATCCGTCCGTCTGCACTAAACTCCTATTTCTGTGCTTAATAACGTATGGCACAGACATCAATCCAGACTGTTCTACCTTTGAGGCTCTGCTTAATGTAAATGAAAGCTCCCCAAGGTCTGCCTTCAATGCCACATTCCTTTTCCTCCTCTATGACTGATACTAACCATGACCTGCGGATAATGGTTCAGAGACATTCAGTGAAAACCTTGACTCTGAAATGAGTGTGATTAACAATGTATAGAATCGTGCCTTGTGCTGCAGGAATGCTGGTCTGCATTCTGCCTATTACGAATATCTCTTTATTGCCTTCCTGATTATTACCTAATGTTGCTATTGCTAATGTTATCTCACTTTTTAAGAAAGGTGGGAGAGAGTAAACAGGGAATTATAAACCAGTTAAGGGGCTGTCCCACTGCTGCGACGTAGTCTGCGTGTTTAGAAGAGTTTGCCCTCGACTCAAACTTGCAGCATGGTCCTTGCAACTTGCAACTTGCACATGGTCCTAGGACGTCCTATGAGGTCACTGGAACTCTCCTTGCTCGACGGAAGTTCCCGCATACTCAATGCCTCAGTTTGGTCGAGGAAAATGTTTCAGCGTGGTTGGCATGGTTCTTTTGAACTCGTAGTTCAGTGGAGTGGGGTCGCTGTATAGTTGCAGGCAGTTGAGGGCAGCCGTAGGCAATCTCCTTCGCTGACCGGGCATTTTAATTGGCTCTTGGAGTTTTCAGGACCAAGGAAAACCGACCGGTAATGTTAAATGCCCGCTAAACTTTATTATAAGTTGGCTGGCTTCTTAAAAGTGTCGCCACTCCTTCACTCCTTCCCCCCCCACCACCTCCCCCCCCCTTCTCCCCCCTTCTCTCTCGCCCCCCCCCACCCCACCCTCCGCGCTCTCTAAAGGACTTACTGTACACTGTGCAGCCATCTTTTACCTTCCTGTTCATCGCGGGTGTGAATTTCAGACAGCGCTCCCCCACTTTCCCTGACCCCCGCCTTTACGAAGTGTGTGTGTGTGTGTGTGTGTGTGTCATCGGTGGGGAAGAAGCTGGAGTCAATTATAAAGGATGAAGTAGCCGCACATTTGGATAGCAGTAACAGGATCGGTCCGAGTCAGCATGGATTTACGAAGGGGAAATCATGCTTGACCAATCTTCTGGAATTTTTTGAGGATGTAACTAGGAAAATGGACAAGGAAGAGCCAGTGGATGTAGTGTACCTGGACTTTCAGAAATAATTTGATACGGTCCCACATAGGAGATTAGTGGGCAAAATTAGGGCACATGATATTGGGGGTAGTGGTGACATGGATAGAAAATTGGTTGGCAGACAAGAAACAAAGTGTAGGGATTAATAGGTCCCTTTCAGAATGGCAGGCAGTGACTAGTGGAGTACCGCAAGGCTCGGTGCTGGGAACACAGCTATTTACAACATACATCAATGATTTAGATGAAGGGATTCAAAGTAACATTAGCAAATTTGCAGATGACACAAGCCTGCGTGGCAGTGTGAACTGTGAGGAGGATGCTATGAGAATGCAGGGTGACTTGGGACAGGTTGGTTGAGTGAGCAAATGCATGGCAGATGAGGTTTAATGTGGATAAATGTGGGGTTATCCACTTTGGTAGCAAAAACAGGAAGGCAGATTATTATCTAAATGATGTCAAGTTGGGAAAAGGGAAAGTACAATGGGATCTGGGGGTCCTTGTTCATCAGTCAATGAAAGTAAGCATGCAAGTACAGTAGGCAGTGAAGAAAGCGAATGGCATGTTGGCTTTCATAACAAGAGGAGTTGAGTATAGGAGCAAAGAGGTCCTTCTGCAGTTGTACAGGGCCCTAGTGAGATCACACCTGGAGTATTGTGTGCAGTTTTGGTCCCCTAATTTGAGGAAGGACATTCTTGCTATTGAGGGAGTGCAGCGTAGGTTTACAACATGTTCCCGATGTTGGGGGAGTCCAGAACCAGGGGCCACAGTTTAAGAATAAGGGGTAAGCCATTTAGAACGATGAGGAAACACTTTTTCTCACAGAGAGTTGTGAGTCTGTGGAATTCTCTGCCTCAGAGGGCGGAGGAGGCCGGCTCTCTGGATACTTTCAAGAGAGAGCTAGATAGGGCTCTTAAAGATAACGGAGTCAAGGGATATGGGGAGAAGGCAGCAACGGAGTACTGATTGGGGATGATCAACCATGATGACATTGAATGGCGGTGCTGGCTCGAAGGGCCGAATGGCCTACTCCTGCACCTATTGTCTATCTTATCCCGTCACCCACCTCTTGAGTTGCTCTGAAATGAGCTCTGGCTACATGTAAATATTGCTCCTACTGGTATACCAGAAGAGAGAAAGGTAAACTGGGGGGGGGGGGGGGTCTTGCTTTTCCTATACTTTCTTCCTGTCTGCAAGATGAGCACCTCTCTGCCTGCATCCTCAACTACAGCGTGACCTCTTAAAATCTACTAACCATACAGCTCTCAGCTTCCCATATGTACAGGTTTGACACCATCTGCTGCTCAACCTCCACCTCCTCCAGACTGCATTGTAACAAGCTGCATTAACACCAGACCTTTATCTCGATGCATCAGTAACCAATGTCAAAATTGTTAAGGGAAACATAAAAAGTTGAATAGTGACTCCATAGCAGATGGATTTAAAATAGAGTATGAATGCCTACTATGTTGAAACATTTTGCTTTAGCTATCTATAATAGTCAAATCAGGTTAATTGTCATAGTTTCATGTACGTTGTGGTACATACAGTGAAAATCATGCTTGCAATAGTATCACAG